>NW_028270167.1:83169065-83475603 GCF_037043375.1 Chiloscyllium plagiosum
TAGCTGACATCCTATTTGACGTAATGGTGCAGGGAAAACATTAACAAAGAGAGGGTCAGACAAAAGTGTTTAGTCCTGAAAGGCGAAGGGATTTGCAACAGACAATCAAGATGGTAAAAGCTACATATGTGGATGCGTACTCTGAAAGTGAGGCAGAGTTATTCCTGAGGATTATTATCAGAAATATAGAATCCTAAAACGGAAATGGAGACTACGGCAGGTTAGTGCAGAGGAGTAGTGTGCTGAAGTGCACAAGATTGTGTTGCCGGTAGTATAGAAACAGGAAGTATTACGGGTAGCAAGTGAACTACCTGTGAGAGGTCACCGAGGGATACAAAAGACTCAGGTTAAGGGACAAAAACATTTTTATTGTCCTGGAATGCACAACGATATTGTTAACTTCTGGCATTCGTGTCACACATGCCAAATAGCAGGTAGGCCACAGGCAGTAATGAAACTAGGACTTCTGTCACCAATTCCCACATTCAGAAACCCCTTCACGCGGCTTATGAATTAGTGTGCCCTCCGGAAAAGTACAGGAGGAAAAGAATTGAAGAAACAGGTGCTAGTTTCTGCCCCACAGAGTGAGGAAACATTCCAAATGGTGTGGAGTTTGATGTGCCTCAAAATATGTTAAAAATGTAGAAGTCCTTGATTAGTGGGATAGGTTCATAAACAATCTGGCTCAGGAGCATAGAACGCAGTTGAAACGTTTGTTATTGCATTATGAGGGCTTATGTAAGAATCATACGGGGATAACTAATGCCATTGTACCTGAAGTAGACACATAGAATACTATTTCGATAAATCAACACCCCTATCAGCTTAATCCTCTCAAAGTAGGCAGGTCCAGAAGGAAGTAGAGGCTATGCTCAATTAGGTAATCATCAAACCAAGCCAGAGCGAGTGGTGCTCGCCGATTATCTTCATTCCCAAACCGGATTGGACTCAATGATTTTGGTTGGATTATTAGAAGGTCAACACTGTTACAAAATCAGACTTATATCCAATACTGACACTGGAAGACTGTATCGAGAAAGTTGCACAAGTCAGTTACACCACAAAGTTTGACTTGATGCGTAATTTATGGCAGGTACCTTTGTCAGAGACGGTAAAATAAATTTCTGAATTGTAACGCTAAATGAACTATCAACTCAAAGTGATGCCCTTTGGAATTAACAACATATCCAACACATTCCAATGACCCATGAACAGAAATGTGGCCTGATTAATAAACTGTGCAATCCATTTGGACGATGTAGTGATCTTTACTAAGTCCTGGAAAGATCAGTTCGTACAGTTGGCAGAGCTCTTTGAATGAATACGTGAAACAAGACTGGTGATAAAATTAGGAGAAAGTGAGGTCTAGAGATGCTGGAGATCAGAGATGGAAATGTGTTGCTGGAAAAGCGCAGCAGGTCAGGCAGCATCTAGGGAACAGGAGAATCGACGTTTCGGGCATTAGCCCTTCTTCAGGAAGGTGATAACATTAAACAAAACTGAATTCACGAAAGCAGACGTGATGTTCTTGTTACAAAACATCGGTCATGGAAAGTTGACCCCATGGAAAACAAAGACAAAAGTTACCCAGGAATTTCCACGACCAACCTCGAAGGATAAGGTGCTTCGCTTCTTAGGAGTCAGCGGATGCTATCGGAAATTTGTTCCAAACATCAGCAGTGTCGTGGCACCATTAACCAATTTGCTGAAGAAGAACACAAAGTTTTGATGGACAGAACAACGCCAGGAGGCATTCGACCATTAGAAAGAAATATTGACCACCAAATCAGTTTTAGACATACCAAACGTTTCAAAACCTTTCAAAATTGCCATCGACACTAGCGACGTAGGCGTTGGAGCTATACTGCTATAGGATGGTGAGATAGGATTGTACTTTTCAAAGAAACTCAACATTAACCAGAGAACATGTTCCATGATTGAGAAAGAACTATTGAGTTTGGCACTAGCCTTACGACATTTTAATGTGTACTCACAAACAGCGTGTTGAACACGGTTGTGTACACGGATCCCAATCTGCTTACAGTCTTTGAATGCATGAAAGACTATTTCGTTGGAGTCTTATGTTACAGACTTTTCATTTAAAAAAATAGACGTGTAGAATGTCGTAAGAATGTAATCACAGAGGTGTTCTCACAGATTTAAATGATAAAGTTTAGACGAGACTTGCATTTATCCAATGTAAAAAATAGGTATATGGGAAAAGTTAAGGTGATCTTAGATTTCAGTTATCTGTATGTTATGGTAATGTGTTTAAAGAATAGAAAAAACAATTGAGACCGTGTTTTCATTATGATGCTTCTTTTTTGAGAGAGAAGGTGTTATGAACGTGTAAAGGGTATTGTACCTTTAGGAAAGTTGAAGGAATTACAAGCACAGTGAGTTCTAGAAAATTTAGAATATAACATTTGGTTCAGCAGCTAGCAGTACCTGGGTTGCTATGAGACAAAAAATAAAATCAAATTTGTTCAATCCTTTTAAATTATGTCCCAAGAAGCTAAACTACAATCGAGTTTTAAATTTGGCATTTGGCAATATTATAAAAAAATGAAATGACCCGTTGCTTTGGGGTATAAAGCTGAAAAAAAAAGATCAGTTGTAGAGGAGAAAGTAAAAGATAGGTCAGAGAAAGGCGTTTCAAATAGCTGTAAGATAATTATCCCTGTTAGATCTTAAAAAAAAGTTGTTAATTTTTACTTTAAATACTGACCTTTAGGATGGTTCTTGGCCTTCCGAACTTTTACAGATTACAGCACGGGCTAAATCTTTTCTGTCTTGCAAGTTTAAATTAGCGTGTGGGATGGGGTGGGGGAGGTGTTACCCCGTGTTGAAACACATTAACTCTGATTTCTCTGCACAGATACTGCCAGACCTGCTGAGCTTTTCCAGCACATTTCTGTCTTAGATTTCCGGTTTACGAAATCTGCAGTTCTCTTGACTTTCTTATGTGTATCATTGACAGCCATGGTTGAAGTGCTGGAAGCAGCTTATTTTTCTACATTATTTGTAATTTGTCTGCAGGGAAAACCGAGGGAACTACAGACCAGTGAGTTTCATGTCAAGGGTGCGTGAGTGTTTGTAGGAGATTTTGAGAGGCAGGATTTACATGCATTTGGAAAGGCAAAGACTGATTAAGGATATTCAGCACGGCTTTGTGTCTGGGAATCCATGTCTCACAAACTAGATTGCAGTTTTTGAAGAGGTGACCGGGAAGATAGATGAAGTTAAAGCAGCATGCGGCGTCTATGTGGACCTTAGTGAGGCCCAACAAAGTTCCTCATAGTAGCCTGGTTCATAAGGTTACATCACAGGGGATCAGTGAGAGCTAGCCAATTAGACACAAAATTGGCTTGACAGTAGGAGGTAGATGATGCTGGGAGAGATGTGTTGTCCATTGGAGGCTCGTGACCAGTGGTGTGCCCCAAGGAACAGTCTGCTGCTTTTCATTGTTTTTGTAAATGATTTAGCTGAGAATATAGTAACCATGGATAGTAAGTTCGTAGACAAATCCCCCAAAATTGGGGTTAAAAGTGGACAGGGAAGAAGGTTATCTTAGAGAAAAATGAGATCGTGATCAACTGGGAAAGTGGGCTGAGGATTGGCAGGCAGAGCTTCATGCAGATAACTGTGAGGTATTGCTTTTTGTTACACAAACTAGGGCAGGATTTATACAGTTAACAGTAGCGCATTGGTGAGTGTATTCGAACAGAAAGACCTAGGGTGCAGGTACATGGTTCCTTGAAAGTAGAGTCGCAGGTAGACAGTGATGTGAAGAAGGCATTAGGCACACTTACCTACATCAGTCAGAGCATTGAGTACAGAAATTGGGACATCATGTTGTCGCTGCACCAGAGAATGGTAAGGCCACATTTGGAGTACTGAGTACACTTATTGTCGCCCTGCTGTAGGAAGGTTGTTATAACCTGGAAAGGGGACAAAGTATTTAAAATGATGTGACGGAGACGGGAGGTTTTGAGATATATGGAGAGGCAGGGATTTTGTTCCTTTTGCGTAGGAGGCTGAGGGGTGGCCTTACAGAGGTTTATAAAATCAAGAGTGGCATGGATAGGATAAAGAGACAAGGCATTTTGCCCCAGGGTATGGGCGTCCAAAATTAGAGAGGATAAATTTAAATTGAGAAGGAGGAGATTTAAAAGAGATCTAAGGGCAGCTGTTTCTCACAGAGATTGGTGTGTATGTGTAGCAAGCTGTCAGAGGAAGAGGTATTGGTGAGTGCAATTACAACAATTGAAAGACAACCTGATGCGTACATGAATAGGAAAGGTTTGGAAGTTTAGGAAACCTGGTGAGCATGGATGAAATGGGCCAAAGGGTCTGTTTGCATGTTATATGACTCGCAGAGTCATATAACATGCAAACAACATGCAGACAACTCCTCTTTCCTCACTAATTCTTCATTGCACTCAATTATTTTCGAAGTCAAAACTCCTCTGTAAATACTTTCAATGACATAACTCGCTGAACTTGCGTAAATACAGAATTCCTGGCATTGTTGTAGTGCTCTACACCACAGCAGCAGCAGCAGTTGAAACAGCATTATATTCATACACAATGTAACTTTTTGACTGGGATAATCCCTCAGTCGACCATTTCCACCAAGCTGATAACTCTGACATCTCGCTGGGAATGCGGAAAATTACTCAGCTATGTCCAGTTTCAAAGAGAGAAATAGTTACAATCTGACTAATTATCACACCATCAGTGTTTTCACAAAAGTCAAATTAGTGTTTTTTTTTTCTGACAGAGCTGTCAAGCAGCACAGAAATAACCTGCTCAGGTGGTATCTGATAGGTCCCCATGTGGAGATGGTGCTGTTGGAGAAATGTCACTGAATTACTAATCCATACTAGGTTGATGCTCTGGCAGCTGGTGGAAGTTAAAACAATTAATAAAATGTCAAGAATTAAAATCTGGTGTCAGTAACAGTGACCTTGAAGCCAATGTCGATTGTAAACATCTATTTCCTTGCCCAATGTACTTTCAGGAAGTGAATCTCCCATGCTTTCCTGGTCTGGTCTAAAAGTGACTCCAGACACACGACTTGTGATAAACTCTTCAATGTTCTCTAAAACACACAAGCAAGACACTCAAATGTATCAAACTGCTCCGAATTTGGAAGGATAAAACCGACAGCAAACTCGGTATCGGAAAAGGGAACAGGAAACACAGTCCTGTTGATACTGCAGAGATCTCCTTCCTAACATCTGAGATCCTCTGACAGCTGTACTTCAGCTGTCTCCTGATGCCTTTAGTGTCCAGAAATCCTTATTTATATTCAATGTCCTGGCTTCCACAGCCTTATGTGGGAGAGAATTCCCCAGGTTCATCAGTCTGTGAGTGCAGACATTTATTATCATCTCAATGCAGAGTGACCTGCCAGCTCCTAATACTGTGGCTCCTTGTTTTAGACGTCCCAGCCAGTGGAATTACCATCCCTGCTTCCAATCTGTCTCGCCCAGTCTGGGTTTTATATATTTCATTGATATCTCCATTCGTTTTCCTAAAGCCCATGATTACAGGTCCAATCCAGTCAATGCAAGAGCTGCCCCACAACAAGCCAGTGATAAGTCTGGGCATCCTTCACTGCTCTCCCTTTATGAGGTACGGAGACCAAAACTGCACATAATATTGCACAATGTTCGAGATGGGGTTTCACCAAGGCCCTGTACAGCTGCAGTAAGACACCCTTACTCCTGGACTTAAATCTCCCTGAAATGAAGATCACCACAACATTTATCTTCCTAACTGCTTTATTCCCTGCAATTTTGTTGTCAGTAACTGGTGTACAAGGAGGTCCAGGTCCTTTTCAATGTTACAGCTCTCCTATTTTTGGGTCTGTGTTCACTGGTCAGTGTATCAATGCCATTCCCATTATTGACTTCTGGGTTCAGAACTCACTGCCCTGCATGGACCTCGGAGGGCTGCACAGAAGAAACAAAAGTAGAATCTAAATCCCTTTAAAGATCAACATGTTTCAACGAATCCCTTTTCAAATGATAGGTTGCTGTTCTATTGTTCCCACCAAAATACACACCGTCACATCCAACCCCATTGCACTCCATCTGACACGTATCTGCCCATTTACTCCACTTGTCTCAATCACCTTGTAGCTTTTCTACATCCTCCTCACCAATGCACAATCCGACCTCGTTTAATGCCTGCAACAGATTTGGGATTATTGCATTTGATTCCCTCAACTAAATGTTTGACGTGCATTGGGAACAGTTGAGGCCCAAGCACCGATCCTTGTGGCACACCATGTTCCTTCCACTTCAAAACATATTAATGTTCACTGCTTTATTAATGTTCACTGCTTCCTGTCAGCTCTCCTATTCTAAAATCATGTTGATATTTTAGCCCAAATCCTGTAACATCTAATTTTGCATACTAGGCCAGAGTCTGTACCAAGATCTTTCTGAAAATCCAAATACATTCATCCATTGCTTCTTCGAACGTATCAACCAGCCATTTTCACAAATATGATTCCCATTTCATATTGATCCAATGCATAAAATCTATGAGCATCAATAAGATCAGGGCTGATCATTTCATGGCCTCACTTACCTATCCGCTCTCCATAACCTATTGCTCCTTTAATGCACAAAACATTATCTATCTGAGCTTCAAAAACATTCAATAATAAAGCCTCAACTATTTCAGTGGGCAGGGAATTCCACAGATTCACAACCTTCTTGGTCAAGAAGTTCCTTCTCAATTCAGTCCTAAATCTGCTCCACCTAATTTTGAGATTTTGCCCTCTTGCCCAAGTTCCGTCTGCCACTGGAAGCATCCTCGCTATTTCTATTCTTTCTATTCCAGTCATAATCATATATGTTTCTATCCGATCCTCCCACATTATTTCAAATTGCAATCAGTATATAATTCCATTCCACTCAGTCTCTCCTCAAAAGCTAACCCCCTCAACTCCAGAACCAACCTGCTCTGCATCCATTATAGCCACGACATCCTTTCCCAAGTAGGGAGACCAAAACTGCACACAGTGTTGCAGGTGTGACCTCCCCAGCACCCTGCACAGCTGCAACATAACCTCCCTGTGTTTAAACTCAATCCTTTTCGCAATGAAGGACACAATTCCATTTGTCTTGTTAATTATTTGTTGCACCTGCAGGCCAACTTCTGTGATTCATGCACAAGGACATCCAGGTCCCTCTGCACAGACGCATGCTGCATTTTTGCCATTCAAATAATAGTCTTTTTTTTACTGGTATTCCTACCAAAATGGAGGACTTCACATTTATTATAATTGTACTCCATCTGCCAGACCTTTGCCCACTCATTTATACTATTTATGTCCTGTTGTAAAGTTTATTAGTCCTCTGCACACTTTGTTCTGCCACTCATTTCAGTATAATATGCTATTGTTGAGACACTGCACGTGGTCCCCAACATCAAAACGTCTATGTAAGCTGTGAATAATTGCGGTCCCAGCACCGATCCCAGAGGCATACCACGAGTAACTGATCAGTAATCATTTATTCCCACTCATTGCTTCCTGTTAGTTAACCAATCCTCTATCCATGCTAATACATTACCCGTAATGCCATGCATCTTTACCTTATGCAGCAAACGTTTTGGCGGCATTGTATCGAATGCCTTTTGTAAATCTCGGTACACCACATCTACTGAGTCTCCGTGGTCACAATGTTTTCATGGATTTCTAGTCAATTAATTAAGCAGAACCTGTCTTTCATGAACTGATGCTGTGTCTGTCCAACGGGACAATTTCTATCTAGATGCGTGCTATTTATTCCTTGATTACAGATTGACGTATTTCCACACTGAGGCTAACAAGTCAATAATGCGCCATTTTTCCTACTTCCATTTTTAAACAGTGATGTCTGATTTCCTGTTTTCCAAGCTGCTAGAACTGCATCAGAGTCAGGTGAATTTAGAAAAGTTTCCACAAATGCATTTGCTACTTCTCCCATCACTTCTGTTTATATCCTGGAATGCATTGCATCAGGTCCTGGAGACTTACCTATCTTTAGATCCATTTTCTTGCCCAACATTATCTCTATCGTGGGAATGGTTGTTTCCAGGTCCTCACCTACCTTCCTCCCTTTGACATTTACTGGCATGTTATTAGTGACCTTCACATCGGGAAGTGAACACAGCCTGACACACACCATTTCAACGTTTCTGAGCTTCACCATGCCAGCACTCAATGCACGAGGAAGTCAAAAACTAAGGCCAGAGAAAGATACAGAAAAAAAAAAACAAATAATTTATGAACTGATAACTTGCTGAAAATATGGATAAGGAGATGGGCGGATTGGAATAACGGGATAAGGGAGACAATGTTGGGTCCAATCCCAAGAAAGCAAACATTGAATAGAGATATAGCCAGATCCGCCAGAATGGTCCATTGCCTCAAATTCTGAATCTGCCTCACAGAACCAGCCAAGACTGCATAAACTGGGGTGAGGCAAAGGCTAAAATGGAGAGCTGTGCAGGCCGTGCTAGTGGACTACTCCATAAACTGGACTATCTACATAGCATGAGGAACATTGCAAACCTTCACCAGGATATTTGCTGAAGAAGGGCTTATGACCGAAACGTCGATTCTCCTTCTCCTTTGATGCTGCCTGACCTGCTGCGCTTTTCCAGCAACACATTTTTAAGTTCTGATCTCCAGCATCTGCAGTCCTCACGTTCTCCTTTGCCAGGGCATTGCAACCCTCTACCACCCTCTACCACCACCCTCTGTCTCCGACATTTGAGCCAGTTTTGTAACCAAATGGCTTTCATATGAACCAACCTTGTTAAACAGATGACCATGCACAATGTTAATCAACGTCTTATTGATGTCCATATCGACAATGTACACCACTCTATCACAATTAATCTTCTTAGTCGCTTCTTCAAAGAAATCTCAGTCAAGTCAGTGAGACACAATATTGCTTGCACAAAGTCATGTTGACTATCCCTAATCAGTCGTTATCTTTCAAAATGCGTGAAAATCCGATGACTCATAATGACTCCCCTCCAACAACCTACCCACCACTAACGTCAGGCTCACTAGGTTTTCCTTGTTACCCTTCTTAAATCCTTTACGTTGCTGCACCATGTAGCCAACCTCCAGTCTTCTGATACTTTACCTGTGGCTATTGATGATAGCAAGGGGCCCAGCAATCACATCCCTAGCTTCCGACAGAGTTCGAGCGTCCATCTAATAAAAGCCAGGACATTTTCCTTCTTTGGCATGTTCTAAGCCGTCCAGCAGCTCCTCTGTAATACAGACACTTTCCTAGATGTCACTACCTATTTGCCAAGTTCTCTAGCTTCCATATCCTCCTGCCCAGTAAATACTGATACAAAATATTCGTTCAGTACCTCTCCCATTTCCTGTGATTCTGCACATGGGCAATCTTGTTGATCTTTAAGGATGTCCTATTCTCTCCACAGTTACTCTTAGTTCTTGATGTATTTGTAGAATTCCTTTGGATTCTTCTTAACTCTGTTTGTCAAAGCTATCACATGCCCCCTTTTTATTCTCCCAATTTCCCTCTTAAGTATACTCTTGTTGCCTTCAGACTCTTGTAGTGATTCACTTTAAATCAGGAATTAAGAGGCTAATGATGACAATTTCGATTGTCAGAAAAATCCATCTGGTTCACTGACAGGCTTTAAGGAAACAAACTGCCATTCTTACCTGGTCTGGCCGACAAATGATTCCAGACTCACAGCAATGTGGTTGACTGCTAACTACCCTCTGGCCAATTACGGATATGTAATAGGTGCTTGCCTAGCTAGGGACGCCTTCATCCCGTGAAATAATTAAGAAAAAGCCCTCAATTCCTGCTGTCTATACCAGACATATGCTTCCCAACTGACCCCCTTTCCTGAGAATATCTGTCCCAATCGAATTCATAGTTAATATCATCAAAATTGGGTTTCAACAATTTAGAACTTTATGTTTTATACGTGGTTCATCCTTTTCGATCTCTATTTTAAAACTAATAGAATTATGATGACTTACCATAACGTGCTCCCCCACTGATACCTCAACCACCCCCTCCACACTGCCTTATGTTCCAAGGGTAAGGTGACGTTTAGCTCCTTCTCTGTGATTCAGAGCATTCGTCGAGCTACTGCAGCGTTGTAACACGGATTGGGGTCAGCAGAGTCTTCGACTCAATGGGTTGAATCTTAGAATAATTTGTCTCAGTGACATTTTCATTGAGACGTGAAGGTGACTCAGGCGTGAGAGCTCTTCACATCGAGAGCAAAAAGCACTCAAGTGTAGTTCGCACCTCTTCCGGAGTGAGGGTGGGGTGACTTCTGTTACTTCCGTTACTATGTTCAGAAACTGCCGTTCAGATTGAGGTGAACAGAAACTGCATTTCTAATAAGCACCATGGAATTTAGCAACATTTATTGAACCGCTTCTCGTCGATTCCCGCACAGGTTTCCAACTCAGTTGGTATCCATGTGGGTCATATCCAGGTGTGAACATCTCTGTAGCAAGTTACACGGTTAAGGTAAAAGGCAAGGAAAGTGGCATCTCGAACTGGCTCCGAGGTCAGAGCATCCTCACAATGTGATCTGTCGTTCTCGGATTGTAATGCTACCTCCGGTTTTAGGATGGAGAACATTCTTTGGGACTCTTATTCGTCAAAACAGACACAGTGACTGAAACTATGCTGCTCGGTATGATGTGGAACACGTCCTGCTCAGCTTTGTGCATTTTCCCTGTAGTCCGGTGTGTTTCGTGTTCCGTGTAAACGTGAAAGTTGTCCTGATTCGAGCAATGGGTGAAATCATTTTGCAAAGCAAGAATCGAAATTGCAGTAATGTCAAGCAGCTCATGGTTATTTGACCAAATCATAAGCGAACATATATTCTCACGCACGCACAGATACATTTGTCTGGATTGATGGGCTATCATTATCTGCTGCGAAATTGATTTTGTAGCCAGGCACAGCCCAGCAGCTGTGTGAGTCGGAGAGAGATCATGGAATCCTTTTCATGTGACTTGGCATCTGTAGTTATGATGGAGCACAATTGGAAATGCAACAAAATGGGCCGTTGATTTTGGCGTGCAGTGTGGTCGACTGGTCTTCGATACAGAGTCCCGACTCCCATCTCAACAGAGATGCCGGTTCAAATCCCTCCACTGCTATTTCTCTGATCAACTCCAACGGCGCAGCTCGATAAAATGTTGTTTCGATTCCGCCTTTGTTGATCTTCAAAAGAGGAGAAAAAATGTTTTGCTTCCCGGGGAGTTAACTGCGGTTTGGGATTGTGCGGATTATTTCAAAGTGTCTCGACTGTCATGATCGCGTTCGCCACCCGCGCGGAAAATCGCAAACAGCTCAGCTGTTCCAGGCAAGTTCAGCTTTTACTGGAACCGAATGGAGACTGTTATTTCATCGCTGTTGTGAAACAAAGTCCTGAGGTGACTCGACTCGTCGTTATTTGGTTTTCTGGCCAATGGGAAAATGGTTCCAATGAATTTCGATGTCGTATGTTATTGAATTTCTCCCATTTCCTTCATTTCCGTCCTGGAGACATCGAAAGGGAAAGGCAATCAAATCGAGACAGTGATTTGTGAAATTCACTTTTTATGGCCCATTCTTATTATGTTCTACCTTTCTCTCTTTTCAGCATTGTCTGGGAAGTGGTGGTGCACTAAGGCTGCGGTACGTTTGAAAGAGTAGTTTGGAATTGCCCTGTTGTTAGTTGTGAGATTACTTTATAACTCAAGCCCCCGGACTGTCTCACATTTAGCATTCATGCTTCTTTGTGTCTGAACATGCATTTGGTTTGCCAGTTTTGTTTGTGTTCCGTGTTAAATGCTTTCTGTTTTGCGATTCGCTCAATACATTACGAGTTAACAGGGTTTCTGAGGAAACTTCCAGCTGCAAAAATCCTCAACTGAGGATCTGGGAAAATTTCACGGAGTATGGTCAGTCGGGGCAAAAGTAAGGAAGTCGTTCGTTTCTGCAGTGTTTCACAATATTACCTTTCCCGTAAGCAGTCGAACAGACTAAATGATTGTGCCACAGACTGCGACAGCAAGCTCCGCTAAAAAGTAATCCGTTAAAGCCGGTATAAGCAACACAGCGTTATTGGGGTACACCGCGTGTAAACAGATACTTCGGTGTATCTAGTCCATGCTCACCACATTGCCAAACTTAAACAAGTCCCGTTCCCCAGCATTTGGCCTCAATCCCTCTAAACCCATCCTATCCAGAAACTCATTCGATTACCTTTGCAATTTTCTGAGTTGAATAGCCTCCTCCACTTCCTCTGGTAGCTCATCCTATACCTATGCATACCTCCCATACCCACCCCCACTCCAGAAGAGTTGCTAATTGCACTTGAGTGCTTTTTGTTCTCGATGTGAAGATCTCTCATGCATGAGTCACATTCACATCTCTGGTTGCTGACTGAATCACAAAGAAGGAATTTCACCAGAGCTGCAACTGCCTCACTTCCCCACTCGCCCTCCCCGATTACATTTTCCTGCTCGTCAGTGATTTAAAGGAAACCAAATGTATGCGATGTCATTCTGTAGCCTCTCTGTCGATTCCTCCGTTTCAGTTCCAACCTGGCTTAGATCTCGGGGCGCACCTTAATACTAGCGACGCTATGAAAGCACAGGTCCAGACGTTCCTCTGAGAGTTTAATTTCTTTCATTGCTGTTGCTGATTGAATGAGCCACTAACGTGCGAACTGCTCCAAAACATGATTCAGGACCTCTGGCGACCACTCTCGCACGTTGAAAACGACAGACAGCTTCCAAATGATGTCTTTCATAGACGACTTTGGGGGTACATTTGACAGACAGACTAGTTCAGGAATAGGTGGTGCGCTGTGACACCAGCGCATCAGCTTCTTCCCTGTCTTGGAACCGGGCCGCCTGCGCAAGGAATGCAAGTGCGGTACTGCTTTTCGTGGAAGGATCCGAAGGCGATAACTACACTCTCAAACAGAATGGCATATGATCAGAACCAGGTTGGAGAAAAACTTTACAATACTTTGCACAGTAATTAAATTGAGTTGCATTACATTTCACTACGAGAGCAGATTTGTTCAAGCAAATTCGAAGGCAGTTTGCAGATGGGAAAGCAAGCAAGAAAACTCCGTTCTTGTCCATGAAAAATACTTCACTTGAAATACAAAGTAGTTTCTGCCCAGGGAACCTTTCGCGCGTAAGGCGAACGCGATGACCACTACACTACCGAAACAAACCGCGTGTGCCTATGCCAGTGGCATCCAGCACTGAAAGTTGAAACCATTCTACCTTTCACCTTTCTGTTTCCAATAGCTCGTTGTTTAATGGGACTTGTTTAATCATGGCTATGTGGTGAGCATGACGAGATACACCGAAGTATCTGTTTCCACGTGGTGTGCGCCAATAACATTGTGTTGCTGACACCGGTTTTAAAGGATTACTTTTTAGCGGAGCTTACCGTCGCAGTCTGTGGCACAATCATTTAGTCTGTTCGACTGCTCACGGGAAAGGTAGCATTGTGAAACACTGCAGAAACGAACGACTTCCTTACTTTTGCTCCGACTGACCATACTCCGGGAAATTTTCCCAGATTCTCAGTTGAGGATTTTTGCAGCTGGAACTTACCTCAGAAACCCTGTTAATTCGTAATGTATTGAGCGAATCGAAAAACAGAAAGCATTTAACACGGAACACAAACAAAACTGGCAAACCAAATGCATTTTCAGACACAGCGAGCATGAATGATAAATGTGAGACAGCCGGGGGCATGAGCCATAAAGTAATCTCACAACTCACAACAGGGCAATTCCAAACTGCTCTTCCAACCATACTGGAGCCTGAGTGCACCACCAATTCCCAGACAATGCTGAAAAGAGAGAAAGAAAGAACACAATAAGAGTGGGCCATAAAATGTGAATTTCACAAATCACAGTCTCGATTAGATTACCTTTCCCTTCCGATATGCCTCACAGCGTCAGAGACCTGGGTTCGATTCCCGCCTCAAGCGACTGACTGTGTGGAGTTTGCACATTCACCCCGTGTCTGCGTGGGTTTCCTCCTGGTGGTCTGTTTTCCTCCCACAGTCCAAAAATGTGCAGGTCAGGTGAATTGGCCATGCTAAATTGCCCGTAGTATTAGGTGCAGGAGTAAATGTAGGGGAATGGGTCTGGGTGGGTTGCGCTTCGGCGGGTCGGTGTGGACTTGTTGGGCCGAGGGGCCTGTTTCTACACTGTAAGTAATCTAATCTCATCTCCAGGACGGAAATGAAGGAAATGAGAGAAATTCAATAACATGTGACATCGCAATTCATTGGAACGATTTTCCCATTGGCCAGAAAACAAAATAACGACGAGTCGAGCCACTGCAGGACTTTGTTTCACAACAGCATTGAAATAACCGTTTCCATTCGGTTCCAGTAAACGCTCATCTTGCCTGGGCCAGCAGAACTGTTTGCGATTTTCCACGCGGGAGGCTAAAACGATCAGGACAGCACAGACACCGGAAAATTCGGCACTTTCCCACACCACAGTTAATTGACCGGGAAGCAAACCCATTTTTCTTCGTTTTTAAAGAGCAATGCAGCAGGAGTTGAAACATAACTTTAACAAGCTGCGTCGTTGGAATCGATCAGCAGAAAGAGCAGCGGTGGGATTCAAACACACGCCTCTTTCGAGAATAGAGTCTAAATCCAACGCCTCAGACTGCTCGGCCAAGCTTCCAGCCCGCCATGTGCCGCATGTTCTTGCAATTCCAATTGTGCTCCTGCATAACCAACAGATGCAAAGTCACGTGAAAGGGGTTCCATGATCCCTCTCCGACTCGCACAACTGCTGGGAGATGCCCGTCTACAATATCAATTTCGCAGCAGATAATGATCGCCCATCAATCCAGACAAATATCAATGGTAAGCTGAGTCTATCTTCTCAGAATCTTTTCAGCTACAAATGTATCTGTGAGTGCGTGAGAACATACGATCGGTTATGATTTGGTCAAATTACCATGAGCTGTTTGATATTACTGAAATTTCGATTCTTGCTTTGCTAAATGGTTTCACTCTTCGTTCGAAACAGGACAACTTTCACGTTTACACGGAACTTGAAACTCACCGGACTACAGGGAAAATGCACAAAGCTGAGCAGGCCATGTTCCACATCATACCGCGCAGCATAGTTACAGTCACTGTGTCTGTTTTGCAGAATAAGAGTCCCAAAGAATGTTCTCCACCCTAAAACCGGAGGTAGCATTACAATCCAAGAACGACAGATCACATTGTGAGGATGCTCTGACCTCGGAGCCAGTTCGAGATGCCACTTTCCTTGCCTTTTTGCCTTAACCGTGCAATTCGCTGCAGAGATGTTCACACCTGGATATGAGCCACATGGATACCAACTGAGTCGACGAGAAGCGACTCAATAAATGTTGCTAAATTCCATGGTGCTTTTCAGAAATGCAGTTTCTGTTCACATCAATCTAAAAAGCAGTTTCTGAACATTGTAACAGAAGTCAAAAGGTAATTAGCTCACCCCATCCTTTTCTTCGGAAGAGGTGCTAACTGCCCTTGATTGCTTTTTGTTCTCGATGTGAAGAGCTCTCACGCCTGAGTCACTTTCACACGTCTCTGGTTGCTGAGTGAATCACAAAGAAGGAATTTCACCAGAGCTGCAACTGCCTCACTTCCCCACTCGCCCTCCCCGTTTAAATTTTCCTGCTAATCAGTGATTTAAAGAAAACCAAATGGATGCGATGTCATTCTGTAGCCTCTCTGTCGATTCCTCCGTTTCAGTTTCAACCTGGCTTAGATCTCGGGGCGCACCTTAATACTAGCGACGCTATGAAAGCACAGGTCCAGAGGTTCCTCGGAGAGTTTAATTTCTTTCATTGCTGTTGCTGATTGAATGAGCCACTAACGTGCGAACTGCTCCAAACCATGATTCAGGACCTCTGGTGACAACTCTCGCACGTTGAAAACGACAGACAGCTTCCAAATGATGTCTTTCATAGACGATTTTGGGGGTACATTTGACAGACTAGTTCAGGAATCCGTGGTGCGCTGTGACACCAGCGCATCAGCTTCTTCCCTGTCTTGGAACCGGGCCACCTGCGCAAGGAATGCAAGTGCGGTACTGCTTTTCGCAGAAGGATTCGAAAGCGGCAACTACACTCTCAAACAGAATGGCATATGATCAGAACCGGGTTGGAGAAAAACTTTACAATGCTGTGCACAGCAATTAAATGGAATTGCATTACATTTCACTACGAGAGCAAATTTGCTCAAGCAAGTTCGAAGGCAGGTTTGCAGATGGGAAAGCAAGGAAGAAAGCTCTGTTCTTGTCAATGTAAAAGGCTGCAGTTGAAGAACAAAGCAGTTTCTGCCCAATTTCAAACTGGGGATCTTTCGCGTGTTACGTGAACGTGATGACCACTACACTACAGAAACAAGCCTCAGCCGCCCGTGCTACGTCTCAGCAGCATCCAGCCTTGAAAGTTGAAGTCATTCTACGTTTCACCTTTCTGTTTCCATTAGCTCGTTGTTGTCCAGCGCAATTGGCATCTTGAAAACGTAAAAAAGGAGACACGTTTCCAACTCAGTTCCAATACACAATTCCAACTCAGTTGGTATCCATGTGGCTCATGTCCAGGTGTGAACATCTCTGCAGCAAATTGCACAGTTAACGTAAAATGCAGAAACACATACACACCAACCTGCACCAATACCTGTCTTCTGTTATTAAACAGGTACAGACAGAAACACAAGTACACAACCTTCCACCACTACCCTGTCTCCTGCCATTAAGCAGATATATGCAGAAACACACACAATCCTCTATCATCACGCTGTCTCCTTCCATTAAATAGATATACAAAAGAACACACACACACAACTCTTCACCAAAACCCAGTTTCTTGCCAGTAATCAGATATACACTAAAATACACAACACAAGCCTCCACCACCACGTTGTCTCACGCTATTAAGCAGATATACGCAGAAGCACACACACACATACAACCTTGCTCCAACACCTTGCCTCCGGTCAATATACAGATATACACAGAAACACACACAAATCTCTAAAGCACCTCCCTGTCTCCTGCCATGAAACAAATATAACAGAAACACACACATACACACACACACACACAACCCTTCACCACCACATTGTTTTCTGCCATTAAACAAATATACACAAAAACACACACACAATCATCCACGACCACACTGTCTGCTGCCCTTACACAGATCTACACAGAAACACACGCACACACACTCACACACACAATGGTGCACCATCACACACTCTCCGGCAATTAAACAGGTATAAAAAGAAACACACACACATCTTGACACCATCCCCCTGTCTCCTGCCATTAAATAGACATACACAGAAATACACACACACACACACATAACCCTTCACCACCACATGGTTTTCTGCCATTAAACAGATATATACAGAAACACACAAGCACACACGCACACACACGCACACACAATCCTTGACACCCAATTTGTGTCCTATCATTAAGCAGATATACACAGAAACACACACGCAACCTTTCACCTGTCTCCTGTAATTAAACAGATATATTCAGAATTACACACACAAAACTCCAGCACCACCCTGTCTCCAGCTATTAAACAGTTATACACAGAAACACACACTCACCATCCTCCACCACCACGCTGTCTGCTGCTATTAAACAGAAATTTACAGAAACATACCGCAACCCTCCACGACTACCCTGTCTCCTTTCATTAAACAGATATACACAGGAACACAAACACACACAACCCTCCATCACCACCCTGTCTCCTACGATTATACAGATATACACAGAAACACGCACACACCGCCTTCCACCACCACCCTGTTCCCTACCATTAAACAGATATGCACTGAAGCATACACATACCCAACCCTCCATCACCAACCTGTCTCCTGCAATTAAACAGATATACACAGAAACACGCACATACTCCCTCCACCACCACCCTGTCTCCTGCCATTAAACGGATATACACAGAAACACAGACCCATACATCGCCCTACCACTACCTTGTCTCCTGTCATTAAACAGATATGCACTGAAACACACACACATCTCTCCACCACCACCCTGTCCTCAGCAATTAAATAGATATACACAGAAATACACACACGCACAACCCTCCACGACTACCCTGTCTCCTGCCATTAAACAGATATACACAGAAACACACACACACAACTCTCCATCACCACCCTGTCTCCTGCCATTGAGCGGATATTCACAGAAATGCACACACACAACCCTCGACCAACTCCCTGTCTCCTGCCATTAAACAGATATACACAGAAACAAACACACGCAACTCTTGGCCATCATCCTATCGCCTGCCATTAAACAGATATACACAGAAACAAACACTCACAAATCTCGGCCACCACCCTGTCTCCTGTCATTAAACAGATATACAAGGAAAGACTCATACATACACAACCCTCTACCACCATCCTGTCTCCTGCAAGTAAGCACATAGACACAGGAACACAGATATTCTACCCTCCACTACCACACTGTGTCCTGCCATTAAATAGATTTACGCAGAAACACACACACACCAGCCTCCTCCACCACCGTGTCCTGCAATTAAACTGATACATACAGAAAATTCACATATATTTTCAGCACCACCCTGTCTCCTGTCATTAAACGGTTAAACACAGAAACACACACACATCCCTCCTCCACCACTGTCTCCTGTCATTAAACAGTTATACACGAAAACACGCACGCACACTATCCTCCACCACCACCCTGTCTCCAGCCCTTAAATAGATGTGTACAGAAATACACACACACAAAACTCCACGAACACCCTGCGTGCTGCTATTAAACAGGTGCACACAGAAATACACACAATCCTCCATCACCACCCTGTCTCTTGCCATTAAACAGAAATGCACTGAAACGCACACACATCCCTCGACCACCATCCTGTTTCCTGCCATTAATCAGATATGCACAGAAACACACAACCCTCCACGATAACACTGTCTCCTGCCATTATACAGATATACACAGAAACATGCACACAATCCTCCATCATCACCGTCTCCTGCCCTTAAATAAATATACGCAGAAACACACACACACACAATCCTCCACCACCACCCTATATCCTGACATTAAACATATATACACAGAAACACACACATACCGTCCTCCTCCAATATCCTGTCTCCTGCAAATAAACAGATATACACAGAAATATAAACGCATATCTTCAGCACCACCCTATCTCCTGCCATTAAACAGATATACACAGAAGCATACACGCATATCTTCAGCACCACCCTGTCTCCTGCCATTAAACACATATACACAGAAACACACATACACACAACCCTCCACGAACACCAGTCTGTCTCCTGTCATTAAGCAGATATATACAGAAAAACGCACACAACCCTGCACCACCACCTTATCAACTACAATTAAACAGCATGGCACAAAAAAAAAACGCACAGACAACCCTACACCAACACTCTGTCTCCTGGCATTGAACAGATATACACAGAAACACACACACACATACACAACCCTCCACCACCACACTGTTCTCGTGCCATTGAGCAGATATACATTGTATTACACACACACAACCCTCGACCATCACCCTGTCTCCTGCCCTAAAACAGATATACACAGAAGCACACACACATACACCACCACCCTGTTTGCTGCCATTTATCAGATATACACATAAACATACACATACACACACAATCCTCCCCAATCACACACTCTCCGGTGATTAAACAGATATAAACAGAAACACACACACACATCTCGACACCAACACCCTGTCTCCTGCCATTGAACAGACATACACCGAAACACACGCACACACAACCTTTGAACAGCAATTTGTTTCCTGTCATTAAGCAATTAAACAGATATTTACAGAAACATGCAAACAACCCTCCTCCACCACCACCCAGTCTCCCATCATTATAAATATATGCACAGAAACACGCACACTCATTCCTCCAACTCCACACTGTCTCCTGCAATTAAGCATATTGACACACAAACACACACACACACCACCCTCCTCCACCACTCTGTCTCCGGCAATTAAACAGATATATACAGAAACATAAAGACATATGTTTTATGGGGGCGGCCTATGTGGGTGGCACAGTGGTTAGCACTTTTGCCTCACAGCGCCAGAGACTCGGGTTCAATTCCCGCCTCAGGCGACTGACTGTGTGGAGTTTGCACGTTCTCCCCGTGTCTGCGTGGGTTTCCTCCGGGTGCTCCGGTTTCCTCCCACAGTCCAAAGATGTGCAGGGCCAGGTGAATTGGTGAGTGGTAAATGTAGGGGTATGGGTGGGTTTCGCTTCAGCGGGTCGGTGTGGACTTGTTGGCCTGTTTCCACACTGTAATGTAATGCACCACCCTGTCTCCTGCCATTAAACAGACATAGACAGAAGCACACACTCACAACCCTCCACTATCACATTGTTTTCTGCCGTTAAACAGATATACACAGAAAGACACACGCACACATAAGCATTGACAACCAATTTGTTTCCTGTCATTAAGCAGATATACACAGAAATACACACACAAGACTCCACGACCACCCTGTCTACATTCATTAAACTGTTATATGCAGAAACACACACTCACCAACCTCCAAAACCACCCTGTCTCCTGCAATTAAACAGATATTTACAGAAACATCCAGACAAGCCTCCACCACCACCCTGTCTCCTGTCATTAAACAGATATACACAAACATACACACACCACCACGACCACCACGACCACCCCTCGCCTATCATTAAACAGATATACACAGAAACACACACACACCACCGTCCACCATAACCCTGTCTCCTGCCATTAAACAGATATACGTAGAAATACACAAACACACAACCGTGCACCACCACATTGTTTTCTGCCATGAAGCAGATATACACAGATACACACGCACAACCATCAAACGCCGCCATGTCTCCTGCCATGAAACAGATATAATCAGAAACAAACATATACCATCCTCCACCACCATCCTGTCTCCTGCAATTAAACAGGTATACACAGAAACACACACAGAGAGAACCCTCCCCACCACCATGTTTGCTGCCATAAATCAATTATACATAGAAACACACACACCTCCACTTACCATCCTGTCTCCTGCCATTAAACAGGGATATACAGAACTACACACACACCACTACGCAAGCAAGTTGCTTTCTGCCAATGATCAGATGTACACAGAAGCACACACACAACCCTCTACTACCACCCTGTCTCCTGCAATTCAATAGATATATACAGAAACACTCAACCCTCCACTACCAACCTGTCTCCTGCAATTCAATAGTTATATACAGAAACACACATACACAACCCTCCACTACCACCCTGTCTCCTGCAATTCAACAGATATATACAGAAACACTCACACACAAACCCCCCACTACCTCCCTGTCAGCAGCCATTAAACAGATATATGCAGAAACACACACACACAACCCTTCACCACCACCTTATTCCCTGCCATTAAGTAGATATACACACAAACACGCACTCTACACTTCACCACCACCATTTGTCCTGCCACTAAACAGATATACACAGAAACACACACACACACAATCCTCGACCACCACCCTGTCTGCTGATATACACACAAATATACACATATACACACAAACACACACGCGTCCGTCCACCACCACCATGTTCTGCTGCCATTTAGCAGATATACACAGAAGTACACACATTCAACCCTCGACCACCATCATGTCTCCTGCCCTGAAACAGATATACACAGACACACACATATACAGAACCCACCACCACCACCCTGTTTGCTGCCATTAATCAGATATATACATAAACACACACACACACAACCCTCCACCATCACACTCTCTCCGGCGATTAAACAGATATAAACAGAAACACAAACTCATCTCGACACCATCACCCTGTCTCCTGCCATTAAACAGACATGCACAGAAACACACACAACCATTCACCACAACCCTATCCCCTGCAATTAAACAGATATGCGTAGAAATGCACAAACACACAACCGTTAACCACCACATTGTTTTTTGCCATTAAACAGATATACACAGAAACGCACACACACAAACACACACAAAACCCCCGACCAACATCTTGTTGCCTGCCATTAAGCAGATATACACAAAAACACACGCACAACCCTCAAGCACCACCACGTCTCCTGCCAGATATACTCAGAAACTAACACATGCCACCCTTCACCATCAGCCTGTCTCCTGCAATTAAACATATATACACAGAAACACACATACAACCTTCTACGAACACCCTGTCGACTGACCTTAAAAAGATATACACAGAAACTTACACAACCCTCCACCACCACCCTGTCACCTGCCACTAAGCACACAGACACAGAAACACAGACACTCTACCCTCCAACACCACCGTGTCTCCTGCCATTGAATAGAGATACGCAGAAACACACACAACCCTCAATGACCATCCTTCCTCCGGCCATTGAACAGGTATACAGAGAAACACACACACACCATCATGTTTCCTGCCATGAAGCACATATACGCAGAAACACACACAACCCTCCACCACCAACAAGCCACCTGCCATTAAACAGTTATACACAGAAACACGCAAAGAGCACCCTCCACCACCACCCTGTCTCTAGCCCTTAAATAGATATACACATTAACACACACGCACACAACACAATATGACTACCCTGCCTCCTGACATTAAACAGGTAGACACCGAAACCAACGCACATCCCTCGACGACCACCCTGTTTCCTGCCGTTAATCAGATATACACAGAAACACGCACACACACAAACCTCCACGACCACCCTGCCTCCTGCCATTAAATAGATATACACGGAAACACACGCACAATCCTCCACCACCTCAATGTTTCCTGAAATTAATAGATTTTACACAGAAACACACACACAAGCCTTCACCACCACCAGTCTGTCTCCTGTAATTAAGGAGATATGGACAGAAAAACGCACACAACCCTGCACCACCACCTACCACATACCATTAAACATACATAGACAGAAAATAAAACACACACAAACATCCCCCCACCAACACTCTGTCTCCTGACATTAAACAGATATACACAGAAACACACACCCATCCACCATCACCCTATTTCCTACCCTATCTCCTCAGCACATAGACACAGAAACACAGACAACCTACTCTCTACCACCACCCTGTCTCCTGCCATGAAAAAGATATATGCAGAAACTCACATACACACACACACGCACACACACACACACACACAATCACACACAAAACTCCATGAACACCCTGCTTCCTGCCATTGGACAGATATACACAAAAACATACACACACCAAACTGTCTCGGGCCAGTAAGCACATATATACACGGAAATACACACACACACACACAAACTTCCACGAAATTTACATCTGACGGAAAGGCAGTTACGATGCGATCAGGCAAGATTTAGGAAGTATAGGATGGGGAAGGAACCTGCAGGGAATGGGCACATTAGAAATGTGGAGTTTATTCAAGGAAAAGCTCCTGAGTATCCTAGTTAAACATGTACCTGTCAGGCAGGGAGGAAGCTGAAGAGCGCGGGAGCCGTGGTTTACAAAGGAAGTGGAATCTCTGGTCAAGAGGAAGAGGGAGGCTTATGTTCGGATGAGATGTGAAGGCTCAGTTAGGGCACTTGAGAGTTACAAGGTAGCCAGGAAAGACCTAAAGAGAGAGCTCAGAAAAGCCAGGAGGAGACATGAGAAGTTGTTGGCCGATAGGATCAGGGTAAACCATAAGGCTTTCTATAGGTATTTAAGGAATAAAAGAATGACAAGAGGGCCAATCAAGGATTTAATGGGAAGTTGTGCGAGGACTCGGAGGAGATAGAGGAAGCACTAAATGAATATTTTCCGACAGTATTCACTCTAGAAAACGACAATGTTGTCGAGGAGAATACTGATATACAGGCTGCTCGACGAGGTGGGATTGAGGTTCACAAGGAAGAGGTATTAGAAATCCTGCAGAGCGTGAAAATAGATAGGTCCACTGGGCCGGATGGGATTTAGCCTGGGATCCTCTGGGAAGCCAGGGAGGAGGTTGGGGAGCCTTTAGCATTGATCTTTAAATCGTCATTGTCTACAGGAATAGTGCCAGAAGACTGGAGGATAGCAAATGTGGTTCCCAAATTCAAGCAGGGGAGTAGGGAAAACCCTGGTAATTATAGACCAGTGAGCCTTACTTCAGTTGTTGGTAAAGTGTTGGAAAAGGTTATAAGAGATAGAATTTACAATCACTTAGAAAATAATAATTTGATAATGGATAGTCAGCACGGTTTTGTAAAGGTTATGTCGTGCCTCACAAACCGTATTGAGTTCTTTGAGAAGGTGACCAAACAGGTAGATGAGAGCAAACCTGTTGATGTGGTGTATATGGATATCAGCAACACATTTTCTAAGGTTCCCCACAGTAGGCTATTGTTCAAAATGCGGAGGAATGGGATTGTGGGAGATATAGCAGTTTGGCTCAGTAACTGGCTTGCTGAAAGAAGACAGAGGGTGGTGGTTGATGGGAAATGTTCATCCTGAAGTGCAGTTACTAGTGATGTTCCGCAAGGGTCGGTGTTAGGTCCACTGCTGTTCATCATTTTTATAAACGACCTGGATGAGGGAGTAGAAGGGTGGATTAGTAAATTTTCAGACAATACTAAGGTCGGTGGAGTTGTGGATAGTGACGAAAGATGTTGTCGGTTACAGAGAGATATAGATAAGCTGCAGAGCTGCGCTGAGAGATAGCAAATGGAGTTTAATGTGGACAAGTGTGAGGTGATGCACTTTGGTCGGAGGAACAGGAATTCAAAATACTGGGCTTATGATAAGATTCTTGGTAGTGTAGATGAGCAGAGAAATCTCGGTGTCCACGTACACAGATCCTTGAATGTTGCCACCCAGGTTGACAGTGTTGTTAAGAAGGCATTAATGGAGGGATCGAGTCCTGGAACCATGAGGTTATGCTACACCTGTACAAAACTCTGGTGCGGCTGTACTTGGAGTATTGTGTACAGTTCTGGTCACCGCATTATAAGAAGTATGTGAAAGCTTTGGAAAGGGTGCAGAAGAGATTTACTAGGATCTTGCCTGGTTTGGAGAGAAGGCCTTCCGAGGAAAGTCTGAGGGACTTGAGGCTGTTTTTGTTGGAGAGAGGAAGTTTGAGACGTGACTCAATAGAGATATATAAGATAATCAGAGGGTTAGATAGGGTGGACAGGGAGAGCCTTTTTCCCAAGTATGGTGACGACGAGCACGAGGGGGCATAGCTTTAAATTGAAAGGTGACAGATATAGGACAGATGTCAGAGGTAGTTTATATAATCAGAGAGTAGTAAGGGTATGGAATGCTTTGCCTGCAATGGTAGTAGATTCGCCAACTTTAAGTAAATTTAAGTCGTCATTGGACAAGCATATGGACGTTCATGGAATAGTGTAGGTTAGATAGGCTTCAGATTGGTATGACAGGTCAACGCAACATTGACGGCCGAAGGGCTTGTACTGCAGTGTAATGATCTATGTTCTATGAACACCCTGCCTACTGACCTTAAACGGATATACGCAAAAACGCGCATGCATACGCAACCCGCCGCCACCACCCTGTCTCCTGCCTTTAAGCACAAAGATACATGAATGCAGACAATATACTCTCCACCACCACCTGTCTCCTGCCTTTAAGCAGGTATATACACAAACACACAAACACACACGCGCACACATCCGTCGACCACCTCCCCGTTTCCTGCCGATTATCAGATATACAGAAACACGCACGCACAACCCTCCACCACCACACTCATTCCAGCCCTGAAAACAGATATACACAGAAACACGCACACATCCCTGTACTATCACCCTGTCTCCTGGCCTTAAACAGATATACACAGAAACACACATACATACAGAACGCTCCACCGCCACCCTGTTTCCTGCAATTAATCAGATATACACAGAAACAGACACACACAACCCTCCACCTCCACCAATCTGTTTCCTGTCATTAAGCAGATATTTACAGAAAACATACACATCCCTGCACCACCACCCTAACACCCGTATTAAACAGACAGACACAGCAAAAAAACACACACACAGACAACCCTCCACCAACACTCTGTCTTCTGGCATTAAACAGATATACACAGAAAGACACACGCACCCCTCCACCACCACCCTCTCTACTGCCATTTAACAGATGTGCACAGAAACACACACACGCACAAACCTCCAACACCAACGTGTCTTGTACCAATAAGCACTTAGATACAGAAACACATACATCTACCCTCCACCCCCACCCTGTCTCCTGCCATTAAAAGGATATACGCAGAAACATCCATATGCACAGCACTCCATGAACACGCTGCCTCTTGCCATTGGACAGATATACACAATAACATACACACACCAAACTGTCTCGTGCCATTAAGCACATATGCACAGAAACACGGACGCACACTCACTCAAACCTCCTTGACCACCCTATCTCCTGTCATCAAACAGTTGTGCACGGAAATATACACACACAAACTTCCACGAACACCCTGCCTATTGCCCTTAAACAGATATACACAAAAGCGCACATGCATACACAATCCTCCACCACCACCCTATCTCCTGTAATTAAATAGATATACGTAGAAACACACACACACGCACAACATTCCATGAACAACATGCCTCCTGCCATTGAGCAGATATATGCAGGAACACACACACAACCCTCCATGACCACCTTGTCTCCTGCCACTGAAGAGATATACACAGAAACACACACACCACCACCCTGTCTCCAGCCCTTAAATAGACATACACAGAATCACACACACATCCCTCTAAGACGACCCTATCTCCTGTCATTAAACAGATATACACAGAAACACACACACAAAACCCTTCACCACCTCCCTGTTATCCTTCCATTGAGCAGATATACACAGAAATACACACACAACCTTCGACCACCACCAGTCTGTCTCCTGTCATTAAGCAGATACATACAGAAAAACACACACAACCCTGCACCACCCCTCAATCACCGGCCATTAATCCGACATAAACAGATAACCTTCCATCAACACTGTTTCCAGGCATTAAACAGATAAACACAGAATTGGCTGGCTGACAGAAGGCAGAGAGTGGCTGTAGATGGAAAGTATTCTGCCTAGACGACAGTGTTGAGTGGGGTCTCCCAGGGCTCTGTACTTGGACCTCTGCTCTTTGTAGTTTTTATAAATGATTGGATGAGGAGGTTGAGGGGAGGGTTAGTAAATTTGCAGATGACACAAATTTTGGACGTGTCAGCGATAGTATAAAGGGCTACTGCAGGCTGCAGTGTGACATAGACAGAATGCAGAGTTGGGCCGAGAAATGGCAGATTGAGTTCAACCTGGATAAATGCGAAGTGATGCATGTTGGAAGGTGGAACTCGAATTCTGAATATAGGATTAAAGACAGGATTCTTGGCAGTGTGGAGGAACAGAGGGATTTGGATATGCAAGTACATAGATCCCTCAAAGTTGCCATACAAGGGGATAAGGTTGTTAAGAAAGCATATGGTGTTTTGGCTTTCATTAACAGGGGGATAGAGCTTAAGAGCCGTGAGGTTTTGCTGCATCTCTACAAGTCCCTGGTGAGGCAATACTTGAAATATTGTGTCCAGTTCTGATCGCCCTACTATAGGAAAGATATAGAGGCTTGGGAGAAGGTGCAAAGCAGGTTTACCAGGATGCTGCTTCAACTGGAGGGCTTGCCTTATGAAAACAAAAGTTTGAATAGGCTCGGACATCTCTCTGGAGAGAAAGAGGAAGAGAGGACACCTGATAGAGGTGTACAAAATAATGAGAGGAATAGATAGAGTCAATAGCTAGAGAATTTTCCCCAGGGCAAGATTGACTGGAATGAGAACTCATAGTTTGAAGATGTTAGGAGGAAGGTATAAAGGAGATGTCAGAAGTGTTTTTTTTTAATACAGAGAGCTGTGAACGCCTGGAATGCGTTACCAGTGGTAGTGGTGGAAGCAGAGTTATTGGGGACATTTAAAAGACTTGCACAAGGATAGCAGTGAATTGAGGGGTGCGTCGGTTGTTACTATATTTAACATTAGGATTAAATCTCCGCACGACATCGTGGGTGAAAAGGCCTGTTCTGTGCTGTACTTCCTATGTTCTATGTTCTCTGACAAGGGTGAGTCGACCTCTGACTACCTAATGCCAACTGCGAAAGATGTTTAAAGACTTCATTGAGTTGCAAAGGTGTCAGCACTATAAATATGTTTTGGTCATTGTTGATTTTCTTTTGCTTGATGGGTTGATGCTTACCGCACTTCAAACGCTACTGCTAAAACTCTTGTAAATATTTTACTCAAGGAGATTATTGCTGCTTTGGTATTGGATTTTGTCTACCTTCTGACAATGCCCCCCCCCCCCACCCCCATTTTATTGGAGATATTAATGAGGAATTATGCTCTCATTTTGGGATCCACCACCAACTTCATTGTGCTTATTGCCCAGAGGCTGCAGGGCTCGTGGAGCATGGTGAGCAGAGTCTGAAAATAAAACTTACCAAATGGACTTCTGAGACAGTTTCTTTCCTGGGTTAGGGTGGTGTCGCTGGTATTGTTCCACCTACAAAAAACTCCTGTGGGGAAAACTCGCTTGGCCTTTTCAAGCGCTCTCACTCTGTATGATCTGAATAATAAAATGCACTGTATCTGATCCGCAGGACATACTGCAGAAATTATCCCATCCCAGCGGACTGAGCTGCCTCCATTGATAGAGCTGTCTCCATTGGTAGAGTATCACACAGTAACAGCGAATATCTTTTGATGTCATCCTCGAAGGTACTTGCGACAAAAAAGCTGAACACTACGGGAAACTGCTGTGATCAGCGCTAACACAGAGACCCAGCAGGAGCCGAGTGGGCCCATAAACCAGAAATCAATGGATAAAAAGATTCCTCTTTTTAGAAGAATCCGATTCAGACCATCATCTTAACACTTCCTGGGGAGAAAATGGATGTGGGAGAGGGGACAGACTCAACTGGTTCCAGCATTTACAACCTTGGTCCGTGTGACAACAAAAGGAGAAACCTGGACTTGTTTATCTTGCTTCTGGAAAACAAGTAAGTAAGTTTTGAAGATCATAGATATTTCTCCCTGGTGTTCATGAAATGATCAAGAACAGAGTACGGTTCCCTGAGTATGGTTTGACTTCTGGGTTATGGACTGTGATATTCTGCTCACATGATCTGAACACATACAAAGAAATGACTTAGTGACAAGATCTGCTGAATCGGACTCCGTGAATGCAGCAGAGTATTTTCCAGACTCGAGGAGAGTGCACAGTGCGGTTTCCAGGGGTCAATATCTGTGCAAGTAGACTGAATCAGCGTTGGGTGTTATTGAACTGCATCTTTTGTATCATGGTGCAAAAGCACGGAACTTTTGTATAGAGGGGATAACTTCAAAATCCCCAATGAGGCAAAACACACAAATGAGGTAAACAACAAAGTAACCACATAATTTGGTGTTACATCATGGGGTAAACTTCCCTGCTCAAATTTTGCTCAAAATCGCTCTCTGTCTAATTCCTAAGACTGAGATTCGAACAGTGAATGGTCTATGTCAATAAAAACTGCTCTGATCTCACAACTTCAGAATTTCATACGCCCCCTTATGTATGACTGGCAATAGTAATTGATCCCTAACTGTGTTACTTCAGCACACGTAGAGAACAAATAACCATAAGAACAAAAGTCAAGTATGTGACTGGGATTTGTCCCGATTCTGTTCCAACCAATCCATTCAGCTGTAATTGAAATTGCTTCCACCTTTCCTGTGTCGGTAATAAGATTGCATAGCTTAGTGGTGAGTTTTCATGCATTGAATTAGACCCAGCATCCTTTCCCAGGTTGAAATATACAGCGATATAAAGACATGATGAAAGACATGGGCAGTGTTTACTGGACTATAAAGACGTTCGGAATGACACGGCCATGATACCATGTCGTTAGAAACGATGGAAATTAGGTTTACTTGGAGATAAAGCCACTAGAAACGAAAAGAGGGGGTTTAATGGGATGGTGGCATAGATAAGGAATAATGCGGGAGAAATCAGGAAAGACTTAGTTGTGTCCGAAAAGAGGTTATCCAGCTGATGTGAAGTTGTTCAGAGTAAATAGGAGGGAAATTTCGTCGTTTAGGTGAGTGGAAACTAGAGGTTAGAACTTCAAACCCATCGGGGTACAATCAAGAAATTTAGAGTAGGCATTTTGTATTCTGAGAGTTATTGAATTCGGAGATGAATTTTCAGAAATAGAATCATTTTAGGAGCTGATTCACGAATATTTGAAAAGCACGTGCAGGCAGACAAGGAGTGAATTAGATTAGATTAGATTAAATTGGATTACTTACAGTTTGGAAACAGGCCGTTTGGACCAACAAGTCCACACTGACCCGCCGAAGCGCAATCCACCCAGACCCATTCCGCTACATGTACCCCTGCTCCTAACACCACGGGCAATTTAACACAGCGAATTCACCTAACCGGCACATTTTTGGATTGTGGGAGGAAACCGGAACACCCAGAGGAAACCCACGCAAACACAGGGAGAATTAAACAGTGACAGTGATTATGGGCTGCCTGGATGGAGATGAAAAATGGAAACATTATCGAATTGGTTAACATTCATAGGAAAGAAATTGCATAACACCTGCAACTGAAAATGTTAAGGATAAGAAGAGCTGGTGGAGTTGCAAGGTGCAGCAACTCGTTCAACAAGAAATATTATATACCGTAAATGCACTGAGCTGTTTGGTTTAGCTCTACATTAAATGGAAGTCGGTTAGCACAGTCCGCTGACTAACTGGTTTATGAGAAAAATGAGACCAACAGCGTGGGGTTAATTTTCTCACTGTCTCAAGTTTCCACAAAGATCATTATCTCCCCCACTCACCTGATCTGTAATACTGTGGTGCCTCATTAGCAAGATTTGGCCTGTCGATGTAAAACATCATTATCATTGCCATCTGTTTCTTGAACATTTGGTCATAATCAACCGAAAGGGGAGTGAGTCCATTTAATACTCTTTTATCTCCGCTTGAAAAATCCTGCGTCAAGACTCAACCTTATTCCAGTTTGAACCTTTGTTCCTCCCAACAACAAAACTACTTGCCCAGATCCTTTACCAAGTTTACTGACAACAGTCAAACTCCACAAAGAGATAAATCTAATACTTTCGATTCGTTAAATGAGCTGTGCAGCTTGCAAGAAATTGAATGATATGGAACGATTTATACAGACTTTCCCAGGATGTAATCCAGTGCTGGGTCAGCGATTTGAAGAAAGTCATTAAGCTAAAACTTCACCACTGTTTCTCTATCCTCAGATGGATATTCACCTGGGGAATATTTGCAGATTTTCTGTTAATAATTGGTATGTTTAACAAAGGCAAAACATTTCCCCACGTCAGAAACTGAAGTTTTCAAATAAGTGCTACTTTACTCAACATTGTTTTCAACTGTGCTTCAGTCTGATGCTTCAATAATCCCTGGTCAATGTCAGTAACAGCATCTTTAGATAAGCATTGAACATACAACCTTGGCATGTTATGCACCTTTAAGTGTTCAGCGCTGACCAACTGCGTGACGAGAGCTGCAGACAGCGAACCTGTGACGTGACCAACACGTACCTTGGGAACTTTAACTCAACTGCTCTACTTTTGCTGTGATTATTAGATTCCCTACAATATGGAAACCCTTCCGACCCAAAAGTCCACGCCAACTTTCCGAAGAGTAACCCAACCAGAACCATTTCCCCTCTGACAAATGAACTATGGGCAATTTAAAATGACGAACTCACCTGACCTGCACAATCTTTGGACTGTGGGAGGAAACTGGAACACCCGGAGAAAACCCATGCAGTCACGGGGAGAATGTGCAAACACTACACAGACAATCCACCGAGGCTGGAATCGAACTTTGGACGCTGTTGAGGCAGCAGTACTAACCACTGAACCACAACACTATGGGTTCTTTGGTGGTGATGTCCTGCCCTGCTTCATTTCCCTGAACCGTCTTGTTCTGACATTAAACCTAAGACAGACAAGGTGAAACTGACTTAAACCTATGATTATTGAAGCATCAGGTTCACGCAAAGGATACAAAAGGGACAAAAAAAAGTGAAAAATATACTACATCAAAAAATGGGTTTCCGTTGGTTCCTGCGTTGTTTACACACAATGTTACCTTGCCGCTGTCGCAGGGCTTTTCATTCGATCAGCTTCAATCGGCACAAAATTCGAATCAATGAAACTTCACCAACTTCCTTCTGAAAGTTCATACAGGTGACATGAAACATATTGCATTCATTAATAATCTTCACCATTCCTACATCCAAGAACCCGTTGCACAGTTTGCATGAATATTGAAGATGTTAGAATGTTATGCAATAATAAAAATTCAATTACAGTTTAAATCGTAAAGTAGGTAGAATGCACAGAAAGTCTCAGCATGTCAGAAATTCATGTGACCAGAACTGCAGCCCAGCAGAGTGGAAATCTGTCCCTGAATCCCAATATCCACACGGTTGCTTGTTCCATGTGCCTAGTTGGAAACCTGTGTGAAGGAGCCTGCAGTCTGACAGAGCGCCTGAGAGAATCCTTCACTGTCTGATCTAAAGCCGCAATAGGAGCTGTCTGTTCTGGCTGCGAAAGCGGTGGGGTAAAGGGGAGCACTTTGATATTCCTTAGTGTCGATTCACATTGCTCTCATCGTGTTAATTTTGAAAACCTTCTGTAAGAAACAGCACAGAAAGAGAGGAACAGGAGGATGCTAGTCCAAACACGTGTCGTACCCGCCGTTTGATATCATCATGGCTGACCAAACACGTCAATGTCTTTCCCCAGCTCATCCACAACAACCTGTCACGCAACGGGAGAAAGACATTTAAGCAATCGACAATTTCTGTGCAACTTTGAGAGGGAAATGTGTTTACAGTTAGTGGGTTTCTGATCGAAGTTTGCAGGTTTTGCGGGTGAGCATCTGATTCTAGTCTGAACATGACTCCGTAAAAACTCACAACCAAGAAGGTAAGGAATTTCCTCTGGTCAGTAGCAGGGACGAGAACTCCAGATGACAGGAATTGGCGATAAATCAGCACAACAATCAATGATTCAGCTGAAAACTGAACTAAACTCCAATTCTGGTGAGATTCAAACCAACAAACTTTGAATAGCAAAGTTACCAAATTTGTAGCAATAACAGGCTTTTCATTGCGCCACAGAGCTGCAGTCACAACAATTTAACTGCACCCAAAGTTGCGGTGGTCATGGAGAAAATGTCAACAATCACCAGGAGATGCAGAGAGTTTTTCAAGGACTAAATCTTTTATTTGCAAGCAAAAACCGTGACATTCAGCAAACAAATGCTTGAATCCCCCCGAACCTCAGGGTCCATGGCACAGAGTCATAGAGTCATTGAGATATGCAGCATGGAAACAGAAGCTGCTGTCCAACTTGTCCATGCCGACCAGATATCCCAACCCAATCTAGTCCCACCTGCCAGCAACTCGCCCATATTCCTCCAAACACTTCCTATTCACAAGCCGCTTAAATGTTACAATTGTACCAGCATCCACCACATCATCTGGCAACTCATTCCATTCACGTACCACCCTCTATGTGAAAAAGTTGTCCCTTAGGTCTCTCTTTTAATCATTTCCCTCTAAATCTAAAACTATGCCCTCGAGTCTGAACTCCCCGACCCAGGGAAAATATTTTGTCTATTTATAATGTCCATGCTCCTCATAATTTTGTAAACCACTATATGCCATCCCTCAGCCTTCGACGCTCAAGGGAAAACAGCCCCAGCCTGTTCAGCCTCTTCCTATACCTCAAAGTCCAACCCTGGAAACATTCGTGTAAATCTTTCTGAACCCTTCCAAGTTTCACAACATCTTTCTGATGGGAAGGAGACCAGAATTGCACGCTATATTCCAACAGTCGTCTAACCAATGTCCTGTACAGCCGCAACATGACCTCCCAACTCCTGCACTCAACACTCTGACCAAAAAAGGAAAGCATACCAAACGCCTTCTTCACTATCTTATCTACCAGAGACTCCACTTTCAAGGAACTATGAACCTGCACTCCAAGGTCTCTTTGTTCAACAACACTCCCTCGGACCTTACCATTAAGAGTATAAGTCCTGCTTAGATTTGCTTTCCCAAAGTGCAGCACCTCGCATGTATCTGAATTAATCTCCATCACTCCTTTCCTTTTTTTTAATCCAGCTGTACAATCAACCAATAGTGTTAGTTCCCATTATCGTTCTACTTCTGCCACTATTGTTTTTCATAATTCTACTTAATATTATTCGACTGTCACTATTAGGTATTCTACTGCCACCTGTCCTACAATGAACTTCCACCCCAGACTAACCTGTCATGATTAGATACATAGCTAGCCCATCTATCACAATGTTTCCCTGTTCCAAGCTGACTCTACTAACTACTGATTGGATATTTAATGTCATATCTTTCCGTCTTTCAAGCAGGCTGACTGAACTATCAATTAATTATTTAATGTCATGTCCTTAGTATGTATTGTCACGACATGTCCCAAACTGCCATGATGATATTGAGTAGGCGAGACTGACTTTACTAATTGTTTTTGTCTCAGCCTGCCATAGTAACCTTTCAGCCCAGTCTGACTCTGCTAATTGGTTTAGGAGCATTCCACTATTCTTATCCCATCCTGCCACACTGGCCCCATCCTGCCCCAGTAACCTTTTGACGAGTGTAACATTCCGCAGACCCCTTGTAACAAATCGCCCTTCCCATGCTTTCATGCTCTGTATTTTCTGTACAGTGTTCGGTTCTTTCATCTGTTTAACTTCACCCCACTTTCCAGTACCTGGTCCTTATCCATGTGTGCTCTAGCTTCTCAAGTATTCGGCTAAATACTCCTGAAATGTTTTGCTGAATAATACCTTTACCACACGGTTCACACAGTGAATTCCAAATAAACAGCACTCTAAGAGTGAAAACGTTCTTCCTAAATCTCGTCTGAGCACCCTCTCCCTCGTGTTTAACGGAGATCCCTGGTTGTTCACTCTTCCCATAAGAAGTTTGTTTCTATCACACATACCGATCCCCTTCATGTGCACCTTGATCACTTCCTCACTCAGCCTTCTCCACTCTCAGATAAAGAGCCTGAGCAGAGCTCGTCTTTCTTCGCCATGGCGGTAATGTCGTGTTGGTAAAGTACAGCAGGTCAGGCAGCATTCGAGGTGCGGGAGAATCGACGTTTCTGGCATAAGTCTTTCATCAGGAATGAGTCTTGTGGGTGGGGGCTGGGAAATAAATGGGAGGGGTTTGGAGTTGGGTGCAAGGTAGCTGGGAAAGCAAATGGTGGATCGAGGCCGGGGAGGAGGTGATGAGGAGGTGATATGTCAGACGGGGAGGGATGTATGGGTCCGGAGGGTGGTGCTGAGTTGGATTCTTCAGACTGTAATAATGTGGGGCGAGGGGAAATGAGGAAGCTGTTGAAAGCCACATTTTTCCCGTGTGGTTACAGGGTCCCAAGGCAGAATATGAGGCTTTCATCTTCCAGACGTCAGGTGGTAACGGTTTGGTGGTGGTTTATGCCCGAAAAGTCGATTGTCCTGTTCTGCAATTCACATGACAGGATAGATGTGAATAACAAAGACTAAAAAAAGGACAATGACTTATAGATACAGAGTTAATGGAATTAGACACAGTGCATACAGAACCATTTGGCCAGTTGAGTCTGCACTGTGCCATGGGAGAGATTCACACTGCACCACTCTATCTTTCTAAATCCGCATTTATGATCCACCTACGAAAATAGAAACTGCTTCAAAAGCTCAGCGAGTCAAGCAGCATCAGTGGAGAGAAATCAGAGAAGCACTGCGAATTAAAAACAGTTCCGAGGTAGGGTCTGTTGACCTGAAATGGTCATTCTGTTTTCCCCGATCTGCAATTCTGACTTTTGACTCTGATTTACAACAGTTGCAGTTCATTCAGAGATTGTTTGCCATTGACCTGAATTCCACACCTTTGCACTGTGGGAAGGAATCGGAGCAGCCAGAGGAAACTCACAAGGGAGAGAGAGAGGAGTGTGCAAATTCCACACAGTCAGTCAAACAAGTCTGGAATCGAATGTGGGTTTCTGGAGTGGAAAGGTGCAGTTCTATCCACTGAGCCCTCCCAATATGCAAGCATTCATCCTGGAAGCGAATTGAACCGGATCTCACGCAGCGACAGGCGGTGGTACTATCGAGAAATTTTATGCAAAGAGAAGCCTATTTGGTATTACATATTACATTAACCGACATGACAACGCCAATGGATTACAAGCCATGATCGATAATTATCTCCTTTACAACAATCCCGTTTTCATAGTTTATTCCATGGTGCAGATATCATTGAGTCTTTCTGGTTGCATGGTTAATTAAAACTTGTCCTCATACAAAACAAATCTGTAGCTTAATTGTTCCTGGAAAATGAGCTATGTTTTTTCAGATTATTAAAAACAAATGAGATCTCTCTCCACAGTCACCACGCTAACATGGACTTGGCTGTGTCTCAGTACTTTTTCCAGTCACACTGAAATTTGAAATATTCGCCAACGGACAAAATACACACCTTCCCTTCCACATGAATGTGGAGTTTGCACATTCTTTCATTGTCTGCGTGGGTTTCCTCTGGCTGCTCCGGTTTCCTCCCACAATCCAAAGACTGACAGTGTAGGTCAGGTGACTTGGCCATGATAAATTACCCATAGTGTTAGGTGCTTTAGTCAGAGGGAAATGGGTCTGGGTAGGTTGCTCTTCGGAGGATCGGTATAGACTGGTTGGGCCGAAGGGCCTGTTTCCACACTGTAGGAAATCTAATCTAATCAAATCAATGAGTCTGACTCAAAGCCGCCGGGGTGTTGATGAATCCTCCCCCCACCTCCCAAGTTGTCCTTCCGCGTCTGACCCACATTGTTTTTTTTCCCCCCAATCTGGAACCTCTTATTTATTTTCCCCACTCCGACCTCTGATGAGAACCATCCTGCACACACTGGCCAAATCATATCTGGTTGAACGAAAATGAACCAAATTAGAACTCTAATTACAGGCAGACCTCTGTCCGCCTCCATAACATTCCTGAATCTTCACAACAGTTCTGATAACTTTCTGCAAAATGTTTCCCCATTGATACTTTGACCACTTGTCAGGATACCAGGGGAGGGGCCATTCCCCGGGGACCTGATTTCAGAGGGAGGAAGCTCCCAATGACAGATTAATCCCACACACCCTCCCTCCCTGGCATTGACCAAACTGCACATATACCAACAATTGGCCAGCACTGTGCCCGTGCACTGGTGTCCCCTCCGACAGCACATGCCCCACATCACATAGGAGCCTGGGTGATTGATAGCAATTGCTGCTCAATAGAATGGAGGGGGCGGGGCTGGAGGACTGGCGTAATGGGATTGTAAACAATGAATGGATGTGGAGGAGACTGGGGGATGGATAAGTCAGTGAGGAACAGGAGCAGTGCAGCAGCAGGAGGGGATCCTGGACAAACTGAGCAATGGGAGAGTCTGACAAGAGAGAGACTACAGGAAGGTTCTGTTTGGAGGCTGGGAGGTAGTATGACCTGGAGGCTTGGGCACGTTTCCCATTCAGCCTCTTCAAAGATGCTGTTACTCAACTCTAAAACTGATCCTCCTGGTCCAGAGGTAAGGACACTACCACCATTTCTTGGTGGGCTAGTGGAAAGAAGGTAAGATTTTCTCAATCTCACTCACATGGAAACTCCATGAGCTCCGCCCACTTAATGTCTATGGTGGGGATGGAGGAGACAGAGCAGATGGCAGGGGGATTAGGAATGTAGGGACTGCATTTCAAAAGGAACTCACCTGTGTTGGTGATATCAATAAGATTCAATACACAGTCACTAACACAAAGCTGGTGTACGTGAACTTTATACAGAACATAAACACCCATAACTGGGTGACACAGACCCCAATGTACAGAGTTAAGCCCTGGATATTAATAACAGCTTTGTGTGTGAGAAATCACTTCTCATGAACTTGAGTCAATTTTTTTGTAGTAACAACAAAGTGGATTGATGAGGGAAAGGCAGTGGAAATGATCTACATGTTCTTCAGTAAGGCGTTCAACAAGTTCCCCCATGGGAGACTGATTAGTAAAGTTAGATTTCATGGAATACAGAGAGAACTAGCCATTTGGATACAAAACTGGTTCAAAGGCAGAAGACAGAGGGTGGTGGTGGAAGGTTGCTTTCCTGTAACCAGTGGGGTGTCACAAAGGATCGGTGGATTCACTACTTTTCATAATTTATATAAGTGATTTGATGTGAACATAGAAAATATTTTTAGTAAAATGACATCAAAATTGGAGGTGTAGTGGACAGTGAAGAGGATTATCTCAGATTACAACGGGATCTTGATCACATGGTTGAATGTGCTGAGGACTGGCAGATGGAGTTTAATTTAGATAAATGTGAGGTGCTACATTTTGGAAAAGCAAATATTAGCAGGATGTATACACTTAATGGTAAGGTACTCAGTAGTGTTGCTGAACAAAGAGACCTTGGAGTGCAGATTCATAGCTCCTTGAAAGCAAAATGGCAGGTAGATAGGCTAGTGAAGAAGGTGTTTAGTATGCTTTCCTTTATTGATCAGAGCACTGAGTACAGGAGTTGGGAAGTTATATTGTGGCTGCACAGGATATTGGTTAGGCCACGCTTGGAATATTGCGTGCAATTCTTGTCTTCTTCCTATCAAAACAATATTGTGAAACTTGAAAGGGGTCAGAAAAGAATTACAAGCATATTGCCAGGGTTGGAGGATTTCAGCTACAGGGAGCGGATGAATACACTGTTTTCCCTGGAGAGTCAGAGGCTGATGTGTGACCTTATAGAGGTTTATAAAATCAGTAGGGGCATGGATAGGGTAAATACACAAGGTCTTTTCCCTGCGGTGGGGGAGGAGGCACGATGGGGGATGGGGGACAGAGGGGGGAGACCGAGAGGGGAGGGTTACCGTTATTTTGTAGATCTCCAACACAACCCTGTTCCTGTTTTCTCCCCATCCCTTTCAATCCCTCTGAAGGGCTCAGAACAAGTGCATAGCCCCTAGAAAGTAGAGCTTCAGGGTGATCAGGTGCTGAAGGTTGCATTTGTGACACTGACCTTTCTTGATCTGTGCACTTATCAATAAATGGACCTGGGTTCAATTCCACTGTCTGGATTCATGTCTGTGGCCACAGATGCTCCTGTCTCTGATCCTGACTAGTGGATCCCCTGTCACTATAGCTCTGCCATTCTCCCTCCTCCAGTTCTGTGCAACGGAGCTATCTGTGGTGTCATGAACCTGGCTGTTGCTGATTTCCCCTGAGAGTCCACCCCACCTGTCTCCACCCCCCCCCCTTATAAAATCCCAGGCGGTGCACAATATCTGTTTAAGAAGGGGAATGATCACTGGGGAGCCCTGCACTTCCTTCCTGAGCCTTTCACTTGATCTGATAGTCACCCATTCCCTTTCTGCCTGTGTAACCCTCACCTGCAGTGTGACTAACTCACTAAGCGTGCTGTCCATAACATTCTCAGTATCGCAGATTCTCAACAGTGAGTCCACTCTCAGCTCCAGGTCTGAAAAGCAGTTTCCCAGTACCTGCAGATGGACACACTTCCTGCACACACAGCCGTCAGGGAGACTGGAAGTGCCCCTTATTTCCCACATTGTACAAGAGTAGCACACCACAGGTCTGAGGGCTCCTGTCACACGTCTCCCTCGTTTCAGCTAGTTACTCTCATTAAGATAATTTAAATGAGCTAGCAACCTTTCTTTACTTCAAACATTTCCACGATAATCTAAAGCTCTGATTTTTACTTAAGCTGACATTTTATACTTTTAAAACTGTTAAAAAAACTCAGCAGGTTTCACTTACAAACTGGCTGTTCCCATTGGGACCATGTGAACTAAAACTGAAGCTGAGGTTCACCTTTTCCCTGTCTCCCCTCCCTCTGATTACACCCAACTCCAAAACACTCTCATTGAGCCAAACAGCCCTCACAGTGCAGCCCTGTCATTTTTATTGTCTGCTCATACCTACACTGCCCTCAGCCTCCTGTACTGTTTCAATACATCTCAATGGGAGCTCAGGGACAGCATCTCATCTTTCAGTTCAGCCCTTTGTAACCCCAGAGTCAACATAGACTTCTGCAGTTTCTGAATGAACAGTTGTCAGAATCTGCAAAATTCCACCTGAAATGCTGCTGGAATTTGAGTCCATAAGGAATTTTAATGAGAAGTTTGCAGGGAATTTAAAATAAGGAGTTTAAAGGTTAACATCATGAAGTGGGAGACTGGGACCAAATGTGACAGTTACTACAAAGAGACGAGGTGTAATTTGGATAAATCTGTGCTCCCTCTCAGGGCAATATCTCCTTCCTCAGCTGCAGGGCCCAGAACAGAGCACAAACTCAAGGGTGATCGAACGACAAATTTGAACATCTTTCTGCTTTTTGCTTGAAAAAAAAGATACTTTCTCACAGACACGCCTTTCTCCTTTCCACAGTTAAATGTCAATGGTATTCAAATCCTGATGACCCTGCTGACGATAGAAAATTGCTTTTGAGATCCCTGTCTCAATTATTCTCAATTAATATCCTATAAAATGAATTTATAAAACAAAGCTCACAGTCAATGCAAGATGAATAGTGAAGGCAAGCATTTATCTTGGTATGTGTTTGGCGTGTAAATGCTCCTCTTCAAATCACCCCTTCCCCACCAAGGAAGAGGAAATGTCCATGTGCCTCGCTGTACCTTGCCCCAAATAAAGATGGCGGCCATAAACCAGGACCTATCACTGACTGAGGGACACAGCCATTTTCCCATTTGCTGTAAATGTGGTACCAAGAGTTTCTAATTCAGGACTAACTACCTGTACAGAGTGTAATTAAACCCTCCCAGTATATGATTTAGAGATGCCGGTTAACAGACAATCAATTTTTCAATGTATAATTTGAATTACATCACACTGTAAATTTTTGCTATAAATTCTGCGTTACGATTGAGCCCTCCACTATCACCTGAAGGAGCGTCGCTCCGAAAGCTAGTGTTCTCCCAATTAAACCTATTGGACTATAACCTGGTGTTGTGTGATTTTTAACTTTGTACCTCCCAATCTAAACTGGATGCAACTCCCCTTTCCCGTTTCCTCCTCCTGCACACACCAAGGGTCATTCTAGGTCCAGTGACCCTTCTTCAGAACCGTTGGCAGCTGGGAAAATTAGAATCCCTACAGTGTGGAAACAGGCCATTCGGCCCAACAAGTCCATACCCACCCTCTGAAGAGTTTCTCAACCAAACCCATTCCCCGAACCTATTATTCTACATTTCCCCTGACTAATGCACCTAACCTATACATCCCTAAACACTGCGGGAAATTTAGCTGGGCCAATTCACCGAACCAGCATATCTTTGGACTGCAGGAGATAGGGGTTAAAGAGTAAATAATAGGTGGGGACAGAGTCCAAAAGAGATAGTAACATTTGGAAAGACAAAGGAGTGAATAACAATCTGGCTGGAAGGGTGCATAGCTGTTAATGGAGGGGACAGGAACCTGTGTCTGGCAGCACCTCAGTGGAGGTACTGGAAATGGCAGCTAATGATCTACGTTCTGCTGCAAAATAGACCCTTAGCTTCCAGTTACCTGTCACTTTCACACATGAGTCTGTTCCCTGGCCAACATCTCTGTCTCATGCTTACTGCAGTGTTCCAGTGAAGCTTGGTGCAAACTGGCAGAACACTCGAGAACATACCAAAACGCCCCGTATTTCAAGGACTGCAATGTCCCCTCCTCTGTAGAAATACTCTCCAGTGTTTCGCCTCCACTTCCCACACCTCTATCATAGAGCCACACCTCTCCAACTGCAACAAGGATAGAACCCCCCAATCCTCACCTTCCACCCACGTACAACGCATCATCCTCCGCCATTTCCATCACCTTCGATCAGATCCCATCAGAGATATATTTCCCTCTCCATTCCTTTCAGCATTCCGCAGAGACCATTCCAAGTGAATTCCTAGTCAAATCCATGCTACCCACCAACTTACCCTCCACTCCCAGCCCCTTCACTTGCCAATGCAAGAGGTGTAAAACTTGTGACCACACCTCCCCCTCACCTCCAAAAGGACCCTCCCACATCCAGCAGAGATTTTCCTGCCATCCAAACACCTCACCTATTATGGCCTTTGCTTTCGGTGTGGTCTCCTCTCCACTGGGGAGTCAGGACACCAACTTGCGGAATGTTTCAGGAACATTTCTGGGACACATGCACCAACCAACCACACCATTCTGTGGCCCACCACTTCAACTTCCCCACCCACTCCGCCAACGATATGCAAGTCCTGGGCCACCACCACTACCAAATCCCAGCCACCCGACGCCTGGAGGAAGAAAACCTCATCTTCCACATTGGGACCCTTTAACCACAGAATCAAGGTTTCCTCATCTCCCCTCCCCTGCCTTTTCCCAGATCCAACCATCCAACTCAACACCACCCTCTTGAACTGTCCCACTTGTCCATCTTCCTTTTCAATTATCCACTCCACCCTCTCTCCATTACCTTTCACCTACATCTACCTATTGCCTTTCTAGCTCCCTTCCCACAACCACACACATCCCTCTTATTTATCTCTCAGCCCTCTTACTCCGCCTCCCCAATCCCGGCATTCCTGATGAAAGGAATAAGCCCAAAACGTCGGTTCTCTTGCTCCTGAGATGCTGCCTGACCTGCTGTGCTTTTCCAGCGCCACACGTTAACGCAAGTTGGAAGAAAACCAACTCATCTTCTACTTGGGGACCCTGCACCCCTCTAGCCCCAGTATCAAATTCAATAATTTTAGGTCCTGAACTCTCCAATGTCCTAGCGCCCTAGCCTCTTAATCCATACACCAGGCCTTGTTATTTCAGCCTACCATTACATGTTACCTATGGCCACTAACAGTGGCCATAAACAGCTATTCATACTCCCCCAGCCACATCGTTATGCACTCCTTTGTCCAACTGCTCCCATCTCTTTGGACTCTATCACCACCTATCATTTACTCTTTAACCCCTACCTTCTGCATATATACAGACATTTCTTTTCAGTAACATCAGTTCTGAGGAAGGGTCAGCGGATCCAAAACGGTAACTCTGATTTCTCTTTACAGATGCTGCCAGACCTGCTGAGCTTTTCCGATATCTTTTGGTTATTGTGTGAGATTTACAGCATCCGCAGTTCTTTTGGTTCTAACTTACCAGTAATTTCTAATTCAGGTCTAGCAGCCTAAAGCCGTGCATTTATAAACCGTCCCAGTCCACAATAGCTCAATTTCTTCCCCAGACTTTGCAGTTTCTCCCACTCCCTTCACATTCACTAGGTCCCCCCTCACCGTGACACTGCGCCTGCACAGCGTATGGCCACATGTTGGCCTGCTGGACCCACCCCAATTCACTCCCATTGGCTGGAGGATCACGCCAATTCTCCTATTGGTCTGAAGCTGCTGTCAATCACCCGGGCCTCATTGTGACATGTGGGCTCCTCCCAAGAGCATCGGATGCCGAGGGGTGATCTCATAGAGCTTTATAAAACCCTGAGGAGTATGGATGGGAAAAATAGACAAGGTCTTTTCCCTGGGGTGGGGAAGTCTACAACGAGAGGGTGTAGGTTTAAGTTGAGAGGGGAAAGATTTAAAAGGGACCCGAGAGGCAACTTTTTCACACTGAGATTGGTGCGTGTATGGAATCTTCTGTTCAGGGAAGTGGTGAGGCTAGTACAATTACACCATTTGGCATTTGGATGGGTATGTGAATAGGAAGGGTGTAGAGGGATATGTGCCAAGTGTTGGCAAATGGGACTAGATTAGGTTGGGATATCTGGTCGTCATGGAACAGTTTGACCAAAGGGTCTAATTCCATGCTGTATGTCTCTATGACTCTGCCCTGGGATGAGCTTCATCATTCACAGTGAATGGGGCAGTAACACCGAGCACAGGGGTTTGGGGCTGTTCAGCCCAATGGAGCTGTACTCTCCCCCTCTGGAGATGGTGCCAGTCTATCCCAACTCACCTCCCATTTGTCTGTAGCCGTCCAAATGCTTCCTTAAAAAAGTTAAATTCCAAATTTGTTTTGACAATAACTACTGAATCTGCATCCAGCTGTCAGTCAAACTGTTCCAGATGCTCAGAACTTACTGAGTAAAATAATCTTCACATTTTTAACCTGCATTATTTGCCAGTTACATGAAGGCAGTTACTAAAAATTGTGACGTTAATAATTTCTCCCTGTCTCTCTGTAAATTATATATCCTGGAAAAAAATCGGCTCCTGGTCGAAATCACTGCCTAACCTTCTCAGCTCCAAGGAGAATTATCTGATCTTCTGCTAACTCTCCATAAAAGAGAAAGCCATCTAAGTTTTAGTAGTGCCATAAAGATGTGCAGCAGAGAAACAGACCCTTCGATCCAACTTGTCCATGCCGACAAGATATCCTACATTAATCTCATCCAATGTGCCAGCACTTGGCCTATATCCTTCTAAACTTTTGCTAATCACATACAACATCTCAAAGGCATAATTGGGTAATTGTACCAGCCTCCACACTTCCTCTGGCAGCTCATTCCATAAACGTACCATCTTCAACTGGAAAACATTGCTCCTTAGATCCCTTTTAAATATTTTCCCTCACAGCTGAAGCCTGTGCCCCCAAGCTTTGGACTCACATATCCTGGGAATAAGACCCTGTGATTTCACCCTATCCATGCCCCTCACAATTGTATCCGATGCTCCAGGGAAAACAGCCCAGTCTATTCACCCTCTACCGATATTGCTCAAACCCTCAACCCTGGCAACGTCTTTGCAGAACTTTTCTGAACCCTTTCAAGTTTCACAATATCATTCCGATAGCGGGGAGACCAGGACTGAAAGCAGAATTCCATAAGTGGATGAATCAAAGTGCTGTGCAGCCGCAAAGTGGCATCCCAACTCAACTACTAAATGCACTGACCAGTAAAGGCAAGTACACCAAATACCTTCTTCACTACCCTGCCTATGATTCCACTTTCAAAGAACTATGAACCTGCACTCCAAGGTCTCTTTGTTCAGCAACACTCCCCAGGACCTTCCCATTAAGTGTATAATTCCTGCTCTCATTTGCTTTTCCAAAATGGAGCACCTCAAATTTATCTGAAATAAACTCAATCTGATAATCCTCAGCCCATTTGATTGAAGTCCCATTGTACTCTGAGTTAACCTTCTTCACTGTCCAGTGCACTTCCAACTTTGATGTCGACTGTAAACCCACTAACTATACCTCATATATTCACATGAAATCATTGATGTAAATGATGAAAAGCAGTGGACCCAGCACCGATCCTTACACCATATTGCTCATCACAGGCCTCCAGTCTCCAACCTTCCAACCAATTTGTATCCAAATAGCTGGTTCTCTCTGCATCCCATGGTGTCTCACTCGCTAACCAGCCTGTTATATGGAACCTTTTTGAATGTCTTTCTGAAGTCCAAGTTAGTGATTTATGTACAAAGCCATGCTGACTTTCCCTAATCACTTCTTGCCTTTCCAATTACATATAAACCTGTCCTTCAGAATTCCTTCCAACACCTTGTCTGCCACTAACCTCATGCTCACCAGTGTATTGTTCCCTGGCCTTTCCTCATCACCTTTCTCAAATAATGGCGCCTGTCTTGAGGCACCTCACCTCTGGCTATCAGTGATAGAAATATCTCAGCGAGGGGCCCGACAATCACTTCCCTAACTTCCCACAAAGATTTGGTATACACCTGATCAGGTCCCACAGATTTACTCAGCTTTATGTAGAAGACACCCCGTACAACCGCCTCTGTAATATGGACAGTTGTCAAGTTATCACTATTTATTTCTACAAAGTGTCTAGCTTCCATATCCTCTTCAGTAAAAGCTGTCATGAAATCCTCGGATAGTATCTCTCCCACCTTCTGTGGTTCCACAGACAGCCTTGTTGATCTTTGAGGGTCCCTATTCTCTGTCTGGTTAATCTTTTGTCCTGTGTGTTTTGTAGACTCTCTTTGGATTGTCCTTAAGCCTATTTTCCCCCACAGCTATCTCATGCATCCTTTTTGCCCTCCTGTTTTCCCTCAAGTCTACTCCTACTGCCCCTATACTCTGAGGGATTCAATCAAACCTAGCTGTCTGTACCTGCCATATTCGTCCTTCATCTTTTTGACCAGACCCTCAATTTCTCTAGCTGAAAATGTGTTGCTGGAAAAGCGCAGCAGGTCAGGCAGCATCCAGGGAACAGGTGAATCGACGTTTCGGGCATAAGCCCTTCTTCAAGATTCCTGAAGAAGGGCTTATGCCCGAAACGTCGATTCTCCTGTTCCCTAGATGCTGCCTGACCTGCTGCGCTTTTCCAGCAACACATTTTCAGCTCTGATCTCCAGCATCTGCAGACCTCACTTTCTCCTCAATTTCTCTAGACACACAGCATTCTCTGCACCTACCAGACTTTGTCTTAACAGGAACATACTGTCTATGTTCTCTTGTTGTCTTATTTTCACAGGCCTATGGAGGCAATGGCAGATGAGGACATGGAAACAGTCATTCTCAGTAAAGAGGTAGTGTTGGGAAAGATAACAGCCCAAAAGTACATGTGTCTCCTGGCCGTGATTGAATGCATCCCAGGGACTAAAAGAGATGGTGAAGGGTCTATTGTCCTTCCTTGCTCAAGGGATGGATATGCTGCAGCTGTACAGGGTGCTGGTGAAGCCATACCTGGAGTACTGTGTACAGGTTTGATCTCCTTACTTCAGCAAGGATGTACTGACACTGGAGGGGATGCGGAGGAGAGTCACTAGTTTGAGTCGGGAGTTGAGAGGGTTGGTGTATGTGGAGAGACTGAATAGACTGAGATTTTACCTTGGAATGTCGAAGAATGGGAGGTTGAATTGGAAAAAATAAAATTAAGAAAGAAATAGATAAGAAAGAAGCAGGGAGGTAATTTCCATTGGCGGGGGGGGGGGGGGGGGGGGGGGGTGATGTCAGCCTAGCGAGCGTAGCATCAAAATAAGGGCGTATCTGATTGAGGACATAGTTGAGGAGGAACTTCTTCAGCTAAAGGGTTATGAATCTGTGGAATTCCCTGCTGAGTGTAGCAGTTGACATTATCAACTTGAATGTCTTTAAGACAAAAGGTAGATTTGTGAACAGGAAAGGAATTAAGGGTTATGGTGAGAGACCAGGGAAGTGGAACTGAGGCCATGAAAAGATCAGCCCTGATCTTATTGAATGGCAGTGCAGGCTTGAGGGGCAGATGGCCTACTCCTGCTCCTATTCCTTCTGTTCTTATGTTCCCCCTTTCCAGCCGTCCCTTTACCTGGGGGTTGCAAAGAAATATTGAAAGTTCTTGCCTTGTACCGTCAAACTTCACCTTTGTCCAATTTTGAACACAAACTTTTCGATCTGGTCTATTATTTTCTGCAACTATTTTAAAACTAGTAGAATTATTGTCAGAGAATCCCAAGTGTGGAAGCAGGCCATTCAGCCCATCACATCCACACTGACCCTTAGATCCTCCTACCTTACCCCTGTAACGCTGCATTTTACATGGCCAATCCATCTAGCCTGCATATCCCTGAACACTGTAGGCAATTTTACATGGTCAATCCACCCAACCTGCACATCCCTGAACAATATGGGCAATTCAGCCTGGATTATCCACCCAACCTGCACATTTTTGGACTGTGGGAGGAAATCAGAGCACCCGGACGAAACCCACACAGACAGCCTCAATAAGGTGATCATCCTGTTCTTATTTCCCAGTTCCACCCAAGTAAGTTCACCGGGTGAACTCCCACGAATATCCTCCCTAAGCACAACAATAATGTTATCGCTAATCAAAAACACCATTCCACCTTCTCTCTTATCCCCCTTTCTATCCTTCCTCATACATCTATTCCTTGGACTATTAAGCTGCCTGTCCTGTCCAACCTAAGCCATGTTTCTGTAATACCCACCATATCCCAGTCCCATATTCAAAACCATATCTTAAGCTCATCTGCTTTCCCTGTCAAACCTCTTGCATTGAAATAAATGCAGTGCAGTGCTATCAAAAGGACAGACTGATGGGCAGAGGGGGTGGGATGGCCCTGTTGGTGAGGGATGACGTTCAGTCCCTTACGAAGGGGGAGACACAGAATCAGGAGATGTAGAATCAGATTGGAGGGTGGCTAATGTCCCAATTTTCAAGAAAGGTGGGAGCGAGAAAACAAGGAATTATAGACCGGTTAGCCTGATGTCAGTGGTGAGAAAGATGCTGGAGTCTGGATTCGTCAGAGTCAGCATGGATTTACAAAGGGGAATATATTGACTTGGATTGAAAATTAGCTGACTGACAGGAAGCAAAGTGTAGTGATAAACGCTTCCTTTCGGAATGGCAGGCAGTGACTAGTAGGGTACCACAAGCATCGGTGCTGGGACCGCAGCTGTTTACAATATACATTAATAATATAGATGAACATATTAAAAGTAATATTAGCAAATTTGCTGATGACACAAAGCTGGGTGGCAGGTTGAAATGTGAGGAGGATGTTATGAGAATACACATTTCCATCTCTGATCTCCAGAATCTGCAGACCTCACTTTCTCCTCCTACACGTTAACTTGGACAGGCTAGGTGAGTGTACGGATGCATAGCAGATGCAGTTTAATGCGGATAAATGTGTGATTATCCACTTTGGAGGCAAGAACAGGAAGGCAGATTACTATCTAAAATGAGTCAAGTTTGGTAAAGGGGAAGTACAACGAGATCTAGGTATTCTTGTACATCAGTCAATGAAAGCAAGCATGCAGGTACAGCAGTTAGTGAAGAAAGCTCACTGCATGCTGGCCCCCATGACAAGAGGAATTGAGTATAGGAGCAAAGAGGTCCTTCTGCAGCTGTACAGGGCCCTGGTAAGACCGCACCTTGAGTATTGTGTGCAGTTTTGGTCTCCACATTTGAGGAAGAGCATTGTGGCTATTGAGGGAGTGTTGGGTAGGTTCCTGAGGTCAATTTCCGGAATGGCGGAATGATCATATGTTGAAAGATTGGAGCGACTGAGCTTGTATACACTTGAGTATAGAAGAATGAGAGGGGATCTGATTGAGACCTAAAGATTATTAAAGGGTTGGACACTCTGGAGACAGGAAGCATGTTTCCACGGATGGGTGAGTCCAGAACCAGAGGACAGTTTAAAAATAAGGGAGAGGCCCGAGTTGAGGAGAAATGTCCTCACCCAGAGAGTAGTGGACACATGGAGTGCACTGCCCCAGAAGGCAGTGGAGACCAAGTCTCTGGATACTTTCAGGAAAGAGACGGATAGAGCTGTTAAAGATAATGGAATCAAGTATTATGGAGATAAAACAGGAACAGGATACTGATGATCATAATGAATGGTGGTGCTGATTCAAAGGGCAGAATTGCCTATTCCTGCACCGATTGTCTATTGTACCTTGTCAGTCCTACCTCATTCTGTGCCTTTCCCTTGCCTGCCTTGCCTGTCTAACTTCTCAACTGTACCAGCCTCAGACTTACCTTCTTTCTCACTATCTCTTTAGGTTTACCCCTACGCCCTCACTGGTTTAATGCCTCCTGAGTAGGACGAGCAAATCTCCCTGCTTGGATATTAGACACCTTCCAATTCAGGTGTAATCCATCCTTCTTATGCACGTCAATTCTACCCCAGCAGAGATTCCAATGATCCAAAAATGGGAATCCTTCTCCCCTGTATCAGATCCTTGGCCACGCATTCATCTGCTCTACCCTGCTATTCCTACTCTCACTAGCATGTGGCACCGGGAGTAATCCAGATATTACTACCCACAAGGACTTGCTTATTATCCTCCAGGTTAATTTGCTATATTCTCTCATCAGGACTTCATCCTTTTCTCTTATGTCATTGGTACCAATGTACCAATTGGTACAGCGACCTACCATTGATCCTTCTCCACGTTCAGAATATTCTGCAGCCTCGGAGCCATCCTTCACCCAGTAAGTAGGGAGGCACCAGCCCATTCTGATGTCTCACTGTTAGCTGCAGAAACTGCAGTCTGTGCTGCAGACTAGAGAGTCCCCTATCACCATCAATCGCGCGGAACTGGATATACCTCACATTACACTAGGTCTATTACACTAGGAAGTTGGCTGTCAGTGCGATATTCCCCTGAGAGTCTGTGACCCCCGACGCTTTCCAAAACAGGATACGTGTTTGAGATGGAAATGACCACAGGAGACTCCTGCACTACTTGCCCTCCGCTCCTCCCTTTCCGAGAGGAAACCCATCTACCTGACTGGATGGGCAGTTTTCCTACCTTTCTAAAACTGCCACCTATCCCACACCTCCGGCTCCTGTATATTCTTCATTACCTTCAACCGTCGCTCCATCTGATCCATGAAATCCTACAGGATTTGCATCCTCACTTCCTGCAGACAATCAGGATCATTGAAACTTTCCTTAATCTCCTACATCCAACAGGAAGAGCACATCACTGTACGAATGGCCATCTCTGCATCTTAACAGTCCACAGACCCAGAAAAAGGCACACAGTCTTACAGCTGTACAAAACACTACTCTGGAATAAATTAGTACCGATATTTTATATTAAAAAACTTAATCAAAGTATCATAAGATGTGTATTTAAAGATATAAACCGTCGCCCTACTGAATGTCGTAGCTTTACTAAAATAAAACAGACTAATTAGTTTTATCTTTGAAGAGACTGAAACTCACTGAGCTGTGAGTCACAGATAAACAGCACTAAACGGAACCTTCGGTCAAAATTGTCCATGCCGACCAGATATCCGAACCTAATCTTATCCCTCTTGCCAGCACCTGGGCCATATCCTCTAAAATCTTTCCTATTCATGTCAAGTATCCAAATGCCTTTTAAATGCTATAACTGTCAGCCTCCACCACTTCTTCTGGCAGCTTATTCCATACACGCACCACTCTCTGCGTGAAAAAGTTGCTCCTTAATTTCCTTTTATATCTTTCCCCTCTCACTCTCAACCTATGCTCTATTTCTGGACTCTCCTACTCAGGGAAAATACCTTGTCTGGTTACCCTACCCATGCTACCAATGATTTTATAAACCTCTACGGAGGTCACCCCTCAGTCTCTGATGCGCCAGGGAAAGAAAGCCCCAGACTTTTTGCACTCTTCCTGCAGCTCAAACCCTGGCAATATCCTTGTAAATCTTTGTTGAACCCTTTAAAGGTTCACAACATCCTTCCTATTGATGGAGAACAGAATTGCATACAATATTCCAAAAAAAGGCCTAACCAATGTCCTGTACATGACCTTCCAATTTTTATACTCAATGCTCTGATCAATAAAGGAATGTATTCCAAACACTTTCTTCAATATCCTATCTACCTGCATCTCTACGTTCAAGGAAATATGAATCTGCACTGCAAGATATCTTTGTTCATCAAAACTATCTAGGAATTTGCCACGACGTGTATCAGTCCTGTTAAGATTTGCTTTTCCAAAATGCAGCACGTCACAATTATCTGAATTAAACTCCATCTGCCACTTCTCACCCATCTGAACAACATCCTGTTGTAATCTGAGATAACCCTCTTCGCTGTCCACTATATCTCCAATTTTGGGGTCATGTATATATAAACGACGAAAAGTAGTGGACCCATCACTGATCCTTGCAGCACTCCACTGGTGACATGCCTCCAATCTGAAAAACAACCCTCCACCACCACGCTGTCTTCTATATTTGAGCCAGTTCTGTATCCAAATGGCTACTTCTCCCTGTATTCCATGAGATCTAACCTTGCTAATCAGTCTTCCATGGGGAACCTTGTCAAGCGCCTTACTGAATTCCATAGATCATGTCCACCTCTCTGCCCTCATCAATCCTCTTTGATACATCTTCAAATAACTCAATCAATTTTGTGAGACATGATTTCCCACACACATAGTCATGTTGACTATCACTAATCAGTCCTTGCTTTTCAGAATACAACTGTGCAAGCTTAGTGGGCTAACGTGACAGAGCTGGGACTGACTTCCTTCTGGGGTGTTTGGGAGGGATTGGAAATAACTTGGTGTGTGCTTAGGATCCAAAAAAGAATAGTAAAGGAACTACCAGGATTCTCAAAATAATGTGATGTGCAGTTGGTACTAATTTACAACAACAGGTTTAACAGTGGAAGATGGATTGAGAAAGAAACCCTTAATCTGTTGTACTCTGCATGGTTTCTGCATTCCCCAGAAACAGTGTCAATGTCCCAGGAATTCTCCTGCTGCACCATCGTTCCAGTCAGACGCTCATCTACCTAAAACTCCGAGTTCTGTTCTCACTTGGACACAGCACTGAGATTATTGCAGGGATTGCTACATTTGAGGTCCCGCATGCTAACCATCCACCTGGCTCCCTAAATTCTAATTCCCAGACGACTTCACCCTTCCTACCCAGGTAATTCCTACCAACATGGACATGACCTTTGACTGCTCATTGACCCCAGACGAATGACCTGCAGACACCTTGATATTCTAAACCTCACTATACTGGAATTACAGAAACACTGAAACCTTCTTCAATTTCCTGACACCCCTGTGTGTATTGCTTCTCCTTCCTTCTCCCCCCGCCCCCCTGTACAGTCAGGCTGCTTGTGGTGCCGCAGCCATGACTCCGACATCCTTCCCTGAGCAACCCGCACCTTCATCAGCTTCCAAAACAGGAAACTGAATTGGGAGGGAGATATCAGGATATCCTTACATTCTCTGAATGTTTCTGTTCGATTGTCTAGTCCCTTATTCGCTTTCTTCTTCTCGGCTGTCATGTCTGAAGGGTGATCTGCTCCCATTTCACTCTGCTCCCTCACAGGGTCACCGTCTCTGTGACTCCCAGGCACGATTAGGCCTTGATCCTCAGTGCTGATTAATATCTTCCCACTTTGCTGCCGCTGTAACTCCCAGGAATGTTAGCCTCCTGCTCCTGCTCTCCAAGTTGCTCCCTCACATGGTCACTCCCTCTGTGACTAGGTGCTGATATCGAGCCTCCTGCTCTGCTGTTTCTCCAAATCCAAGTCCCAGGAGGCCTCGATCCTCGCTGCTGATTTATATTCACCCGCTCTGTGCTGCTCTGTCTTAGGTTATCTGCCCTTGTGACTCCCAGGTAATGATACACCTCAAGCCTCAGTTGAGATTTATAACATCCCATTCCGCACTGCTCTCATACAGGATCGCTGTTGTGCTTGGAAAACAGTGGAAAAGAGGAGGATTAGACAGAGCAGAGGGTGTTACAGTGATTGGGCGAGTTGTATGGGATGGAACAGGTTATCTCGGGAGCTAGGCAGATCTGCAACAACTAAAGGAGGTTACTAGAAGTTACAGCGAGAGTTGCAGGCACTGAAGAAGGCAAAGGAAATAGAGAGATGTTGGCTTGTTCATGATGGAGCTTTGTGGAGTCTAAACGGCTTTTTCTGAGCTGCTTACAGAGATGTGCAGACTTCTACAAATGCAAATTGATAGTCAGGAAGTGTTGTATGGTACTGGAGACGGTTGGATGTTACAGAGTTGGAAGACTTGCAATAATTGGGGGGAAAATAAACTTTTGGAGCACTGGTGGTGTTCAAGGACCCTCAAGACATGAGGAAGTGCAGTGAATGGGAGCATTCCAAATAGTGGTATTGTAGGGGCTGGAAGTCTGGAGATGGATAAGGAGGATGAAAAATGCCAATTTAGTATGCACAACCATTGTAATTATAGAGATTTAAGGAAGGGAACCTGTGCTGTCATTTATTACAGTTAGATGGAGAGTTACAGAAGCTGACGGGGTTACAAATTTAAAAAGGGAGAGAATTTAGGTGATCAGAAGTTTAAACAAGAATAAAGAAATTTTAGAGCTCTCTAGCGCAGGTAGGAATGGAGGAGGTGCGATTTTGTGAGGAACTATAAGAGTTATAACTCGGGGAGGCTGTCAGATATAAAAGGAAAAGCTGCGTTGTCTGTATGTAGTTACAGACATGAGGCGTGTTGTAGCGTCAGCTGGAGGGTACACAGATAACAACAGTTCAAACGGCTGGTGCAGTGTCTCTGGAAGGCAGCTCAGTAGGTAACAACAATGACTGCAGATGATGGAAACCAGATTCTGGATTAGAGGTGCTGGAAGAGCACAGCAGTTCAGGCAGCATCCAAGGAGCAGTAAAATCGACGTTTCGGGCAATTGCCCTTCATCATGAATACAGGCAGAGAGCCTGAAGGGTGGAGAGATAAGTGAGAGGAGGGTGGGGGTGAGGAGGAATTAGCATAAAGTACAATAGGTGAGTGGGGGAGGGCATGAAGGTGAAAGGTCACACACACACGTACACACACAAACACACACACATGCGTATACATACACATTTATGGGGTTAATTTGCACTCGCTCATTTGTATTTGCATACATAATCCGCTTTGTTCCAAATACACACAATTCGTAGACAATTGGTCATTGTGGTATTTATCGCCTTCTTCTTTGCAAATGAACCCAGTCTGACTCCAGATGAAGAGACAGACAGACTCCAAACAAGACCTCGTGCCTAAAATGCATTGTTTGACCGGAGGGGTCACCACCTTTCCACCGATAATACCTGAAGGTATCTCCAGGCAACGACATGAAAGAAAAGCGGACACTTGCATATTAATCAAACAAAACCTACTCCTTCATTTTAATTGATTAAAGATTTAAGAGCCATCTTAGGTGTGTTCAATTAAAGCGCATGAGTTTACACGCTTTGATCTTTTTCCTTATAAATCCAATCCCTAAGTTCTTCCTCTCTCCCTAAGACCTGGTGAAGAAGCAGCTCTCAGAAAGCTAGAGTTTTCAAATAAATCTATTGAACTATAATCTGGTGTCGTGCAAATTTTGGCCTTGTCCAACTCAGTCCAAAACCAGCACCTTCATATCATGGCTTTTATTAGTTAGCCAATCCTCTCTCCAAGCACGTTTTTTTTCCTAACATAATGTGCTCTTGTCTTGCATATTATTCGTTTTTGAGGCACGTTTTGCAATTGCTTCTGGAAGTCCAGATATAATATATCTATAGGATCCCCTTTATCCATCTTGCTTGTCACATTTTTTTAAGTGTTAATCAAATCATTCAAACATGACTGATGCTTAGTAATACTATGTTAACTGTCATGGATCGTGTCTTCACTTTGAAAATATCCCGTTATTAATTCCTTCATACCAGATTCTAACAATTTGTCTTCAATCCCAATAATTTGTCCAATACTTTCCATTCCCTAGTGAAGTTGGTTATTCTAAGTTCTTCCCTTTCTATAACCCGCACACTCTCTTTCAATTCCTGTGATACAGGCAAAAAGCTGTAAAAGATCTGCTCCAATTGATGTGTAGGATGAATGAGTGGCTGATTGGACTCATTCTGTTCAAGGTTTGATCAGTGATCGTGAGTGTGAAGTCATCAGATGGAAGTCATACCAAAGGAATTTTTTTGATTTATTTCAGAGAGGTCATTTATTTGGTTTTTCAGCCAGGCCTTTGACAAAGCCCCTCGGGGGAAACTGATGAAGGAAGTACAATCTCATGGTATCAAGGGTAACTTGGTAAGTGGCATTCAAATTGTCTTAGTGGCAGGAGACACAGGGTGATGGGAGAAGTCTGTTTGTGTGACTGGAGACCAATGTCCCCTGGTGTACCACAGGGGTCAGTGCTGTGTCCCTTATTATTTGTGGTGTTCATAAATGATATAGATGTGAATGTGGAGGGGGGAGGGAGTGTGCGACAAATAAGTGTATGTTTGATACAATGATCGGCTGGGTGGTTGCCAGTGAGGAGGAAGGCCTGATGTTGCAGGAAGATACGGATGGAATGGTCAGATGGGTGGATCAATGGCAGATGGAATGTCACCCTGATAAATATGAGGTAATGCACTTTGGAGGAAGGAACGAGACAAGGGAGTACTCAATGAATGGTAGCACACTCGGAAGCTCAGAGGGTGCTTCACCACACATCCCTGAATGGGACTGGACAGGGTAATAGGTTAGGTAAGAAGTCACATGCGACTGTTAGCATAGCTTTTATTAATCGAGACATAGATTGTAAGAGTTATACAGGACTGTGATTCGGGCAAGATGGAATACTGTGTACAGTTCTGGGAACCACATTACAGGAAGGATGTGATTGCACTGGAGGGCTGCAGAGGAGAAAGACTGGATAAGCTCGGATTGTTTACTTTGGAGCAGAGAAGGCTGAGGGGATGTGATTCAGAAGGATGAGGTTAAGCGGAGTATGGAAAGGGGAGATAGACAGCACTTGTTCATTTTAGTCAAAGGACCAAGACGAGCAGCAGACATTTAAAGTGAAGGATTTGAAGTTTAGAGAGGATTTGAGGATTGTTTTTCACGCAGAGAGTGTTGGGTCAGGGATCAACTTCCTGAGAGGGTAGTTGTGATGGGTAATCTCACAACCTTTAAACAGCAATTGGACAAACACTTGGAGTATCATAACATTTCTGGCTATGGATCTCATGTAAGAAATTAGGACTAATGTAGATCATGCTTTTTTTTTGAGGGAACAGAGTCCATGCTTCTGTGATTGTTTCATTGTGGAGGAAGGTAAATGGTGTGTTGACGTTCATTTTAGGAGGATTTATGTACAGAAGAAAGGGTGTGTCACTGTCACTGAACAGGACTTTGGGTTGTCATAAGGTTTAGCTACACATGGTTCTGACTCTGGCATGTTCACCCACAGTCATCACTGAACCATAGATCGGCTTGATGGTAATGGTAGACTGACGGATTATCCAGGGGGATAAGTTACAGATTATGATTGAATACAATTCTGCTGCTGCTGTGATCTACAGCGCCACATGAATGCCCCGTTTGAGCTGCAATATCTGCAATTCAATTCTACTGACTGTCCCCCAGTTCACACCGAGACTTATTCACACATCAGCCCTCTACTCAGTGACCTGACCTGGTTTCTGATTTGGTAGCACTTCTATTTCCATATTCTCATTCCACTGAGGGTCTCTCCTTGATGTTATTGTTTCCAATTTATTATCTTCCTTAAACCCTTTAACATATTCATCTGATTTTTTTCCCATTCTCTTAATACCATCATCTGTGTTTGATGTGAATGTGTTCCCTCTCTCTGGCCATGAGTAAGAGCTTTGTAGTGTCAGTGATGCCTGTCTTATGTAGATTCAGAGCCAATGAATGTGTGCACCTCATGTTACTGTCCACTTTCCGGTGACAGCGCTCCATATCAGACAGGGCGTTCGAGCAGCTTTGACACACGTCTGTGGAACTTGCTCAAAACAGATATTGCTGAAGAAACAATGCAGGTCTGGCAATATCTTGTGGAGTGAACGTAAAGTTGACTTTTCAGGTCCAGTGATACTTCTATAAAGCTCCCAGTTTCACCAAAAATATTTGCATTTTTCTTTCCAGTATCCATAATTATTTATTTAATTGAAAATTTGTTCTGTGCCTATTCATTTCTTGAGAAACTCAATAGGTGTGGCAGCATCTGCAGAGACAGAGAAACAGAGTTAGTGTTGCAAGTCTAGTGTGACAATTCTTCAGAACAGAGAAGGATTGGAAACTAGGCTTTTTAATCCCTTGAGAGAGGTGAGAGGATGGGTGATGGGGAAAAGAGGGCATGGCAAAAAAAAACCGGCTTTTAGCAGTGGTGAACGAGAAGATGATGCGAAATGGCTTTACATTAAGATGTGAATGGGGAAAGGGGTTCTCTCTGTTGAGCGCAACATAAAGAAGACACAATCACAAAAGGTCATAGGGAGGTGAGGAGGGAGAATGCATGAAACATGGAGGACAGCCATAATGGGTTCAGGCTGTGAAGTTATGAAATTGAATATTAACTCCTACAGGCTGTAACGTGCCAAAGTATAAAATGAGGTGTTATATGAGCTTGGGTTTTGTTTCAGTGAGACTTTGCAGCAGCCCAGGAACGAAAAGTTAACATGAGAGCGAGGTCGATTATTGAAATGGGAAGCAATGGCAATGTCAGAATTATTCCTCCAGAGTGGGAGTGTTCCACAATGCAGTCTCTGTTTGGTCTCCCCAATGTAAAGGAGACTGCATTGTGAGCAACAATGACAGGAGACTGGATTGAAAGAGTACAAGTGAAATGTTGCTTCACCTGGATGTTGTTGTTGGGGCCTTGGACAGTGAGGAGGGAAGAGGTGAATGCGCAATTCTTGCAGCTTCTGCAATTGAACGGGAAAGTGCCATGGGGAAAGTGGGGAAGTGCTCGGGGTGATGGAAGGTGTCACAGAAGTCCCTGAGAAATACTGACATTGGACAGGAGGGGAAGATATGTTTGATGGAAGATAGGTAATGGTGGAAGTGGCGGAGGATGATTCTGTGAATGTGGATTCTAGTGCAGTAGGAAGTGAGGGAAAGGGGAGATCTATCATTGTTCTGGGGAGGAGGGGACGGAGTGAGGGCAGACAGTGGGCGATGGGACAGTCACAGCTAAAAGCCCTGTCCACGAGAGTTAGGGGATTTCTGGTTTGAAGGAAAAGGAGGTCACGTCAGAGGCAGCTCACTGGAATGTGGCATCATCAAACAGAAATAACAGAGACGGAGAAACTTGGAGAATGGGGTCAGCCTCTAAATTGAGGATTTCTGTCTCACATTTGGTCTGAAGCGGGATGTGGAAATAGACCCAGAGGAAGGTCAGTGGGTATGCACGGGCAGACATTCAAGCAGATATCCCTTAACGCTCAGAAATTATAGTTTCTGTTCAAAAAGAAGGACTTGATAAGGAGATGAACCACCTATGGTTGACAAAAGCTGTCAAGGATACTAATCAATCACAATTTAATAAGCGTTAGTGTAGGGCTTGGTTTGGATGTTTATTTCAGGGAGCAGAAGCAGACGCTGAGCATAAATTTCAGCTGTGCTTCCTGAATTACCCCCAGACATCCCTACCATTGCTGCTCCATCCTCTTCCCTGCTCGTATCCCCTCCCTGTTTCCAGGTTCTCCCTCTCCAATTACAGAGCACATTCTCTCACATTATAGTCCCCCCCACCCCCCACTCCCCCCCTCCCCCACTTCACCTGAAGCTCTTTCATCAATTTTACCTTCTCTGCACTAGCATCAAGGTGCGTTTTGTGCTGCTATTTTGCCTCTGGTCTCAGTGTGGCTCGACGTCCCACTCACATCTCATTCCCGAAAGTTTTCTTCTTGTAGTAAACCTTATTGACAGCACCTCTCTCCCTTCGCACTGAATTCACACTGTGATCCAAAACCGAAAAAGTATACTCAGCCTTCATCTCACTCTGCTAAAGGTCCCTGCACGCTGCCCGTGTGGTATAAGAATTCCTTTCCTTACATAGATCCGGCCAGAGATACGTATTCGCTGTAGAGATCATCACCCCCTTTAGACCAAGGAATTGAGGAGCTTGATGTCTTATTGGACTAGTAAGAGTTTCATGCTGCCTTAGTATTGTAACATGGAGTTAAACATATCACATTATGAAGTTCGGGCTGAGTGTTGTTTCCCTGTCATTTTTAATATTGTTTAAAATTAGCAGTGCTTATCTTTAAATGCTTGTTCTTGAAGTTAGTATCAGATGGAGTCTCGTAGGTTGAGAGGTGACATTATAGAAGATTATAAAATCATGTGAGGCATGGATAGGGTGAATAGCCAAGGTCTTTTCAGCAGGACAGGAGAGTCCAAACATCGATGACGTAGCTTTAAGGAGAAAAGGGAAAGATTTAAAAGGAACGAAGGGGCAGTGTTTTCACACAGAGCGCGATGTGTGTATAGAATGAGCTGCCAGGGGAAGAGTGGTAGATGTAAATACAGCTACAACATTTAAAAGACATTTGGACAAATATATGAATGGGAAAGTTTCAGAGGCATATGGGCCAAGGGCAAGCAGATGAAACTAGTTTAGTTTAGAAAACCTGTCAGCATGGACAAGTTGGACCAAAGGGTCTGTTTGAGCGATATGACTGTATGAATCTAGAAAGCGAGGAAAAAGGAAGAAAAGCTATTATGTAAGCAAATTGGCAAGAAATATAAAAACAAGCGGCATGAGCTTTTCCGTGTATATAAAGAAAGTCCAATATGAATGTGTGACCTTCGGTAGAAATGAATTCAGGAAAGTAGATTGAGGACGTTTGGACGGTGTGCCTGGAGGGAATAGACAGATAATTTACACCAGAATTTTGCGCTATTCTTCACAGGGGAAGGCACTGTAAGTATTACAATGATATAAACAAAATGATCATAGGAGGGAAGTTCTTGAACAGCCTCTAACAAAAGGAACAAGGCTTTTTTTAATAAACAGATAAGACTAATGGTAGACAGGTCAGTACAACTTCATAGTTGGGTTTAAAAGCAGCGGTTACACAATTACTGCTGGTACTGAGGGAAAAAAAACTATAACTCTCTGGATTGCAGGAATGAACCAGCGATTCTAGAGACCATCCAATGTGGCGCCTGTCTTCAATAAAATAGCGAGACTGAAAGCAGGAACCATTTAGCCTCACCATTATTGCTGGGAATCTGTGAGAGTCTGTTATTAAGGAAAGGACTGCAGGGCATTTAGAAAAGCAACACATGGAGTCAGCATGGTTTTGCGAAAGGGGTTCTATAATTTCCCTGTAAAATCATTCAAAGTTTTTTGTGGAGATCCCTGCGAATGTAACAAGCGGACTTGATAAAAGGGAGCTGGTAGACACGGTGCTTTCCAGAGGGTTTCCAAAATGTATCACATTACTGGAGCTCGTAGTATGACGCTTAATATATTAGCATGGGATGACGGTTGATTAACACATAGAAATCGGAGAGTCATGGTTAATGGATCTTCCTGATAAAAAGTATCTGCTGGAGTATCACAAATATCAGTGCAATGGCACGATTTATTTACAATCTATACTGATAGCCTGACGACAAGAGCTGAGTGCATTATACATCCGAGTTTGAGGATGACACTGAGAACTAAAAGGCAGGCTGTTATTTAATGGAAAGGACTCACACAAAAAGAACAGTGCAAAGGGATGGGATTGTTCTTGTGTTTGAAACATAACGACAGCATGCTGATGCAGCAAGTATCTTGGTTGGTTCGTTGTGCGGATTCCTGGGATGAAAGCGTTGAATTATTGAGTACATCTAAAATGATGAAGCGATTATTCATTGTGGTTGAAATGAATGAGGGTGATATTACTGAAATGCACAAGATACAGAGGGGGCTTGACAATGTAGATTTTGAGAATTTGGATCCATTCCAGGGCAGACTGTCGAACTCCGCGATGGAGATACAGAATAAGGGATATGCAAAGATATATCTTCTTTCAGAAGGTAGTGAATGTCTGGAAATCCCTAACCCAGAGAGTGAGGGGGCTGGGACACTGAATGTATTTACAGACTGGGTGGATTGGGTTTTGACATATCAGCGAGTCCAGGGATACAAGGGGTTAGCAGGAAATTGGCGTTGAGCTCTGAAGTAGATCAGCTATGTTCTGATTAAATGACATTGCAGGCTTGAGGGGCCGAATGGCCTGGTCCGGTTCATATTTCTTACGTTCTTATGTTATTCTTTTGGAAAGTAACTGGTTATTTTCCTGAAAATGGTGTTGTACAATGTTGCATTCAGGCAGAGCAAAGGATTTGTTTGAGCTAACCCTGAAAGCGGGTAGAGGGCTGTACTCAAAGCGAATCAAGGTCTGTAACCTGACCCACAACTGGAGTAGCAGTTACGGAGAGGAAAGGCCTGGGAAGAGGGATTGGGGTGGAGGTCAATTCCTGACTCAGCCTGGATTTTCCAAGTACTTTTCCCAAACTACACCTAAGCATCGGAGTGGCCTCGATCTGCCCCTGTGTAGCAGGTCCAAAGGGCTGAATGAAACAACATAAAAAAAATCTGAGGGATAGGAGTGGGTCATTCTGCACTTTGACACTACTCCAACAGTAAATACGGTTGTGGCTCATTTCATTGTGGTCCCAGTTGCACTTTTCTCTCCCTGCACCATTTCTCCTGATTCACCTGTCTATGGACTACCTGGCGAACCCAGCCTCGATATAATATAAATATTCAGCCATCCAAAACTTCTGGTAAAGAGAATTCCCACTTGAGTGAAATCCCACTTTGTGAATTTCTCCTCATTCCTGTTTTGACAGAGTTTGGAGGGTGTCATTGTTTCCTTTTCTCGTCCAACTCCTTCACTGCTCACAACAAATCTTAAATATCACCTGTTTGGTGATATGGCCGATGAGAAAAGACTCAGATTGGGTCAGGTTCAGTGGTAGGAACAAGTCAGGCAGATTTCTTTAGTCAGCCACAAGTATAACTAACAGAACTAACAGAGCAGCATGGTGGATCTGAGGGTAGCGCTGCTGCCTCACATCTCCAAGGAGCTGAGTGCAATTCCATCCTTGGGCGACCCTCTATGTGGAGTTTGAACATTCTTCCTGTGTCTGTGTTCGTTTCCTCCCAGTGCTCCAGTTTCCTGCCACAGTCCAAAAATGTGTATCTTAGAGTGGATTGGCCATGCTAAATTGCCCATAGTTCCCAGCGATATGTAGATTAAGTGGATTAGTCATGCGAAATGCAGAATTACATGGATAGGGTAGGGGTCAGGACTGGGTGGGATGCTATTCGGTATGGCTGTGTGGATTTGATGGGCAGAATGTCCTGCTTCCACACTGTCGAGGTTGTATAACAATGGCAACAAATTTGGACCATTAAAATACCTAGTGGGTATCTACCTGATCCACTCTGTTGGAGGTCTTGTATGTTTCAATGAGATCATCTCTCTTTCTATGTGTAACCTGTTAAACTCTCCATAATATAAGGCCTTCATCCCTGGAATACATGAGTTGAAACATCTCTGAACTGCTTCCAATGTAATTATATCCTTGTTGCAAGGTTTGTGAAGGTTTGTTTCTCAGGTTGAGGTTTAGGGTGTAGGTTTGCTCGCTGAGCTGTGGGTTTGATATCCAGACATTTCATTACCTGGCTAGGTAACATCATCAGAGGCGACCTCCAAGTGAAGCGAAGCTGTTGTCTCCTGCTTTCTATTTATATGTTTGTCCTGGATGGGGTTCCTGGGGTTTGAGATGATGTCATTTCCTGTTCATTTTCTGAGGGATTGATACATGGTATCTAGATCTATGTGTTTGTTTATGGAGTTGTTATTGGAGTGCCAGGCCTCTAGGAATTCTCTGACATGTCTTCGCTTCGCCTGTCCCAGGCTGGATGTGTTGTTCCAGTCGAAATGGTGTTTTTTTCATCCGTGTGTCGGGCTACGAGGGAGAGAGGGTTTTGTATTTTTGTGGCTTGCTGGTGTTCGTGTACCCTGGTGGATAACTTTCTTCCTGTTTGTCCTACGTAGTGTTTGTGGCAGTCCTTGCATGGAATTTTGTAGATGACGTTGGTTTTGTCCACTGGGTCTTTTAAGTTTGTTCGTTTTTTTTGAGAGTATTGGTGGGTTTGTGTGCTACTAGGATTCCGAGGGGTCTTAGTAGTCTGGCTGTCATTTCTGAAACTTCTTTGATATATGGTAATGTGGTCAGGGTCTCTGGCTGTGTTTGGTCTGCTTGTCGTGGTTTGTTCTTGAGGAATCTGCGGACTGTATTTTTTGAGTATCCGTTCATCTTGAATACGTTGTAAAGGTGGTTCTCCTCTGTTTTCCGAAGTTCATCTGTGCTTCAGTGTGTGGTAGCTCGTTGCAATAGTGTTCTGATACAGCTTCGTTTGTGTGTGTTGGGATGGTTGCTGGTTTAGTTAAGTATTTCGTCAGTGTTTGTCAGTTTTCTGTATACGCAGGTTTATAGTTCTCAGTTGTCCACAGTCGATAATCTAGAAAACATTTTAAAATGCAAACAGTGATAGAACAGAGTTCGAAAGGACCATGGGGTCGCTCTGTCATGAGAGAGAGAACACTCGTGGTGGTTTGCCCTGAGAGTTACTACACCTCGGGTGATGGGGTGTGGTTAAGAGAGCGTCCCCTTCATGGTAACCTCTGTCAGTGTAGGGAATTGAACTGCCAGTGATTTTCACACCCACAGTACTCCTTGTCATGCCACAATGGATGTATGGAGCTGTAAATGGATGGGAGCCACACATCCTATCATTTCCAGCATGGGCTGCAATTTTCCCCACGCTGTGCAGTGATCTAACACAGTTTTACTGAGAAATGCACTGGGGTGGTGTACACAACCCTACATGCTGGGAGGGTAACTGCTCCTGGTTTTCAGATCAATGCACTAGGGTTGTGTACACAGCTCTACATGCTGGGAAGGTAACTGCTACTGGTTTGCAGATCAATGCAGTGGGGTGGTGTACACAGCTCTACATGCTGGGAGTATAACTGCTCCAGGTTTACAGATCTATTCACTGTACAGCTACTCATACTGAACAGAAACCTTGTCGCATTTATAAAGCAAGGCACTGGTGTGGGCCGCAGACAGACTGATTCACCTGGATTACTGAATCAATGCACTGGTGTGGTCTGTGCTGGTCCCCATGCTGGACAGATAGCTAATGGCCTGGTGAGACCTGCGCAGTCTTCCATCCTTGGACAGATTGCTGGTTTGTCTGAGCGTGGTCTGCACAATATTCCACCCTGGAGAGATTGCTGTGTTGTAATGAGTCTGGTCTGCACAATTCTCCATCCTGGACACATTGCTATTTTATTCTGAGCCTGGTCTGCACAGTGCCTCATGCTGAGCAGATATTTCATCTGGGCGTATAAGTGTCTGGGCTGGATCTGTGAGGTGGATTAAGTATCCGAAATAATTCCTGATCGAGCTATCACTCCTTTAGCTCAACACATTCCCTGTCAAACCCTGTATTTCTGCAACATGTTGCCCATGAAATAATTATCCAAATAAAACGCGAATATCTGTCCTTCTTGCGATCCAAACGCGCAGAAACACCTGAAAATATATGATGAAGGCAGTCGCAACCAAAAGGATTTCTTATTTTAAAGGTGCTCTGTTTCAGATGCATTTTGCTTGCTCAAAGTGTTCGACACTGAGCAAAATACAATATATTCAAACACAGTAGACAAAATGCAAAAAAACTTAATTCTATTGGACAAGATAACATAATAATTGATTATTTAAATATTACACAGTAACTACTCCAATATGGTAACATCCTTGAGACACATCCTTGTCATAAAACAAATTCAGGAATCAGATTGGCTCACATGCAGTTCTCCAATCCAGGAGGAAAGAACAACAAAAGTCAATCCTGAGAGAAATCCCAGGGAGAGTGTCTGGCAGCCTGCAGAGTTTTCCTGCCTTCTGACCCTGCTGAGACCCAAGCCATAACTGGCAAAAGGTAAAATTAAGAATCCTGCTTCTGTGACAGCTTGACCATCACTCTACAGGACCCGGCTGTGGTTGCAAGGAAAAAAAGGAATGGACGGTATCTGCGCAGTCTATGCCACTGTAGGAGCCTCTCAAAAATGCCTAACCCCACCTAAGCAGTTAAATGATGGCAAGATAAATATCAAAGTTCAACAAAAATAAAAAAATGAAAGGATGTAGCAGGCCTGGTGGTCAGATACAGACGGCCTCGGAAGCCTAGCAATTCCTCCCCTGCCAAAACACAGTCGAATCATCATGCTAGTGGAGAGAAAGCATTATCTCTCTCCGTCACTCTAACTTTACAATTGGAGATGTGCCATTCACCCAATAGTCAGTGATGTCAACATCCCAACCCAGACCAAGTATGTTTGTGGTCTATAAGCGATGTAGTGAAGTGGGTTAACTGGAGCTGTTTGTTCGGTGACTGTGATTGATGTCACTCTTCATGGACCCTAACTGTGCCACTGGAGAGTTTCCCTCTTCCATAATTAAGGGGCTTCTTTTAACCTGTTATTCCATAGTATCAGGGGCAGCGTCATACTCAACACGATAGGGATCAGCAGCTCCAGAGAGAGGGAGAGGAATTGAATTTGAGAACAATAGACTGGAGTGTTCCAAACATGAACTGGAGTTTATCTGATAGTCTTTACTGGCTTTCTCAGGATTGGCCATGGTTAGAGTTGCGGATCGAAGCCGTACTGATGATTATTCAAGCCGGTTACTATCCGATCCTAACTATTATTGGTATTCCTGGTAAGTCTTTCCCTGTCAAATCTATAACCTATGGTGAATATCATTGCTAATTCTGTTATTTATATTTCGCAAAGACGTAGAGTATTTTCTTCCGGTTCAGTCACAATCTCCACTTCCTTTAAATGAATTTCAGACTCTTCACTCAGAAACATCTAAGAAGGATCAAGACTGTCCAGAACCTCGAATTTGACTTTTGCCCTGAACTGCTTTATATTTCTGTATTCTCTCTGTCATCAAATCTGCCCACACCCACCTCAATAATATCCCCAGTCTCCACCTCTGCCTCAGTGCTGTTGCTGAAATAAACATCATCTACCCCTTTGTTAACTTCACAATTTATGGCTCCAGTTGTATTCTGACCTCTCTTCCAGTTACAAATATTTTGACCACAAGCTTGTTCTCGTCACTACAGTTACTTCACAACTGGTACTCTGTATCAGATTCATGATGTCACTGGAGGTGTAATTCAGTGGCGCAGAATATGACTTGAAAGCCATTGTTTGAAATCCTACCACAACAGATGACTAAACTAAAATTTGAATGACAAAATTTGGCATGACATGTCACTGATGGAAACCATAAACGATCAGGATTTCTTTTATTATTAATCGTCTTTGGTAAAGAAACTTAACATATTGCCCAGTCTGGATTAAGTGTGACTTCAGATCCACAATGAAATAGTTGGCTCCATGTTGTCTTGACAAATGGCCTCACAGTCAAGGGCAATTAGGATGGACAACACATCCTGCCCTTGCCAGTGATGCTGACATACCATGAAACAACAACATTAAAGGTGAAATAAACCAAAGAACTGTGGATAATGGAGATCTGAAATAAAATTCTCCAGTATCCGCAAGTGTTGGAGAATCTCAATAGGCATGACAGCCTCTGTCAGGAGAAAAGCATAACTTTTTGAGTTCAGTGATTCTATCAAAACTCAATGCAACTGGGAAGTAATATTATTATATCAGGGATGGTTGGAAGAGTAAGTGGGAGGTTTGTGTTGAATGGATAAAGAAATGTCCAGCAAACGAGAGAGAGAGAAAGGAAAAGCAAACAAAAGGATTACTAATCATGAACTTGAAGGAAAATAGAATGGGAGGTTATTCTAACATTCCTGCCTTTCCCATATTCCCGAATATCACGTCCATTGAGGTAAGTACCTGGTTAAAGTGAATTCTGTTCCCTCTGTCTCTCTTCTCTGAGTGTGATGATCTACTCCATTGGCAATAATGGTGTTGCCCGTCTAGTTGCTGAGATACAGGGAAAGGTAATGTTACAGTGTCAACTGCTTCTTTCGATAGAGGAATTGTTACTGCGGGACTGTGCAGAGATGTAACGGTTTTCTCAGCCAGGAACAGAAACTGCCGAGATGAAGGAATTTTCAACACTGAATGGGTGCAGCATGCGTGTGGGGCATTGACTTGCAGTGTCATTAGAAAGTCAGTGGAGTTTCTGTGAATGGTGTTCTCAGGTTTGTTTTGTCAGCTGCTGAGTTCATTCCGGGAGACCAGAGGGTCTGGTGACCCCACTCTGGATACTACATTTACAGAGTGTCTGGGTCCATGATAAACAATTGGAGCAGAGACTACAAAGAAGGGAAGCTCTGCAAACAGGGAGTAGCAAGGAACTGAACTTTCCTCTCTGGCATTTCCAGAAGCATTTGTCTAAGCTGCAACCATTCATGTGTAAAATGTGAAACCAGCTTGTTTCAAAAATGAGGTGCTCACTGAGCTGTATCCTCTCTTTCGGAATAACCTATAGTCTCTCACCAGGGACAGGACTGTGCAGACTCTCACCGTGAAGTGAACTGTTTCAATTCTGAAACATTCCAGGCAGGCGTGTGTAATATATCCACCATACCTGAAGTATAGTCCTCCGATGTAACACGAGCTGACCAAAGCCACCTGCCTGCTGAGAGGAATGCATTGGTTCCATCTCCACAGAGAAATGTACATAAATAACTTTCAGAAATATGAAGATACAGAGTGAATTGTAAAAATGAGGAACTGCAGAAAATTAGAATTAATGAAGAGCATTTTTTGGAAATCTAATTGAATTGAAGTTTCATAAGTTGCTGCATCTGATGAGCTACATCCCAGAGTATTGAGGAGGTGAGAACAGAGCCAGTGAAATAATTATTCTTCAAAGCTGATTAGATTCTAGAAAGGATGCTGCAGACTGGAAAGTAGCTATTATCAACCTAAACATTTAAAACAGGATGGAGAGAGAAAACAGAAAACTAAATAGCTTGATGTCAGCGGTCAAAAAACATTGAAACTTTTTATAAGGAACGTGACAACTAGGCACTTGGAGAACAATGATATAATTTGGTAGAGTCAGCCTAGATTCAGGAAAGATCTTTGATAAACCTGCTGGGGTTTGTTGAGATTGTCCATTGTGACATCGAAATTGAGAATCAACGGGAGTGATGTATTTGAATTTTCAGCACATGCTTGACCTGGTTGAAAACAGGTGAGTGTGGGAATGTTACACTCCATGGGTAGGAAGGTGTGGAATATATACCATATGGATTAAAAATTGGGTAATGGAGATATGAGAAGAGTAGTGTTTTTGGCTGGACTGAAGGCTCGTTGGGTATCAGATGAATCAGTGTTTGGGCAATAGCTGTTCACAAGGTACAAAAATGATCAGATGGGAACAACAAATATCTTCATGTCCATTTATGTTTATTAAATGGTGAGACATTGGGAAAAGGTGTTGTTGAAAATGACCTGGATCTTCTTGATCTTAAGTCATAAACAAATTTATACGGGGCAGAAAGTAAATGATATGTGGCTCTTCATGCAACACGATTGAAGTACCAGAGTTATATATTTCTTAATGGTAGTGTCTTGATGATAGAGTATTTGGTGCATTGTATACAGATTTGGCCTGCTTTATAAATAATGATCTCCATGTCACCGAGACATTGCAAAGGAGTTTTATCAGACTAAACCCTGGCATGGTGGTACCATGAGGAGAGAGTGCAGGAACTGTATGTTTACTCCGCAGCGCTACGAGAGAATAAGAAGCTGAAATTTAATGGTTATGGAGGGACATTCATTATGTCTCAATCAGCTGAATAAGGTGAACATTCCATACTTTTCAGAGGATGTTGGATTCCTGATAGTTTACATGCATCTGCGGAAATGCCCCATGTCGATTGATTGGGAGGTACATGCTCTGAACGAACTCTGGACACTTGAATGCACAAGTGTGACATTGCATTGAATGTCACTTTGCACACAAACCTGTCAGCAGCCACAGTAACTTCATTCTGAAACAGTTAGTCATTTCCCACTAGCTTCTCACATCCATGGAGACCATGGGTTTGCCTTCTCGGAGATTGAAGATAACTTGGAGACTGATTTAAAAAAGGGTTGGCTTTATTCCGACTGCCAGAAAACCATGTTAAAGTAACACTTACGTACTATGAGTAATTCAGCCATGTGGATCAATTTGAAGCAGTCTATCTGTGCAGCCCCTGCTCCATTTGTGTGCAATGTTAAAACATTTCTGACACTTCCCTGTTCCTCTGTTAGTGACTTGAGAAGCTGAATGACCTCTTCCTGTTCCTTCGTAAGTGACTTTGGGTGTGAAATTGTCTCTTTCTGATCCCGTGTAAGTGACATGTGGGAGTGAGCAGATTCCTTCTTTTCCTGTTTACTTGGCAGGAGGAACTGAATGGGCTATCCCTCATGTGCCCAGTAGTTTTGTTGGGCTGAATGACTTCCCCACATTCGTGTGGAACCATATTGAAGTGCTGAATGTGCTTCTTCTTTTACTGTGGAAATGTACAGTGCTGTTACATAAATGTAACCCAGACGTTAACAGCACTATCTTGAATGTTGTCCAGGCCAAGTTACACATGGACACAGATTGCTTCAAGAGCTGAAGAGGGACAACTTGTTCGAACATCATGTAAACTTCAGTGACTATTCCATTTTCTGGTCAGTCTGGACTCAATGTGCTGAATGACCTCCTTCCACATTGCAGGAATTCCCCGCTGACAAACAGGAGATGCCTGGGCTGAGGGAGCTATCCTGAAGTTTTCCAGCAGAAATGCCCCACGGCTGAGGTGATTGATGCCCACTGATGGTAAACATCTCCCTTGTGTTGTGAATGACTCCAAACAGTCGAGAGGTCACAATTAATTCTCATTAAGTGTAATTTCGCTCAGGCTCCTTGATGTCATCCTCAGTCTAACACTGCGCTGATGTCTAGGCCAGTCTCCCGCACCTCAGTGTTCCCTCTTTTGTTCATATCAATAGGTCATGGTGTAGAAGCAGAGAATGGTTTCTTCAAACAGAGGGTAGTGATTGTTTGGACTTGTCTTACACAGAGATTTAGGGGAGAGAGATCCCTGAAAGGGACCAGTGGAGATCGGTTCTGGAAACTCTACTATTTGTTATTTTATAAATGAACTGGATGTTGTAGGTTACAACGGGACATGGACAGGATGCAGAGCTGGGCTGAGAAGTGGCAGATGGAGTTCAAACTGGAAAAATGTGAAGGGATTCCCTTTGCAAGTTCGAAAGTGAATGCAGAATACTTGGTTAAAGGCAGGATTCTTGGCAGTGTGGAGGAACAGAAGGATCTTGGAGTCCGTGTCCCCACATCCCTCAAATTGGCTACCCAAGTTGATGGGGTTGTTAAGAAGGAATATGTTGTGTTGGCTTTCATTAGCAGGGGATTGAGTTTAAGAGCCATGAGGTTATGTTGCAGCTCTCTAGAGCCCTGGTTAGACCACACTTGGAATATTGTGTTCAGTTCTGGTCACCTATTATAGGAAGGATGTGGAAGCTTTAGAAAGGGTGCATAGGAAATTTACCAGGATGCTGTTTGGACTGGAGGGCAGGTCTTATAAAGTAACCTTGAGGGAGCGAGGGTTTTTCTCAATGGAGCAAAGAAAGATGAGAGGTAATTTGATAGAGGTGTACGAGATGATGAGAGTCATCGATAGAGTGAATAGCCAGAGGCTTTTTTCCCAGGGCAGAAATATCTATCACAAGGGATCATAATTATAATGTAATTGGATGAAGGTTTAGGGAGATATCTGTGGTAAGTTCTTTAGACAGGGAGAGGTCGGTGTGTGGAATGCACTGCCAGCAGTGGAAATAGAGTCAAATACGTGATGAAAACTGAAGAGAATCTTGGATAGGCATATGGAAGAAAGTGATAGGAAGCATGTCGGTGAGACTGATCTTAGAGTAGGATAAACGGGGGGCACAACATCGAGTGCCGGATGACCTGTACTGTGCTGTACTGTACTTTGTTCTGTGTTCTATGGAAGTGCTCGTAGAGGCTGGAGATGGCTGCAGAGCAATATTTTAAAGTGGCCTCACCATCATCCCGTACAAGCGCAATATGCCACCCCAACTCCTTTACTCAAAGTTATGACCAATTAAGGCAAGCATGCCAACCGCGTTCTTCACTACCCTGTCTACCTGTAACTCCACTTTCAAGGAACTATGATCATGCATCCGGGGTCTCTTTGTTCAGCAACATTCCCCAGGGCACTACCCTGCTTTAACTTACCAAAATGCAAAACTTCACAAATATTAAAATTAAACTCTATCTGTCAGTTCTTGGCACATTGGCGGTCAGTGGTGCTGTTGTACTCTGAGCTAACCTTCCTCACTGTCCTCTGCACCACTTCTTTGATGTTATCTGTAAACTTACTTACCGTGCTTCTGATATTCAGATCCAAGTCGTTTATATACATGATGAAAAGCTGTGAGCTCAGCACTGATTCATTCAGCACACATCTGGCCATAGGCCTCCAGTCTGGAAAACAATCCATCACCTTCAATCACATTTTGTATCCAATTGGTTAGATTTTCCTGGAAACCACATGACCTAACCTTAGTAATCTGTCTCCGATGGGGAAATATTATTAAACGCCTTGCTGATGTCTGTGTAAAAAATGTGTACCACAGTGCCTTCAATTTTCTTTGTCACCTCTTCAGAATACCCAATCACATTAATGAGACATGATTTCCATCGTACAAAGCCATGTTGACTATCCCTAATCAGTCCTCGTCTTTCTAAATGGATGTAAATCCTATCCCTCAGAATTCCCTCCAACAAACTCCTCGACACTGACGTTCGGCTCACTGAGTCGATAATTAACTATGTTTTTGTATCAATGTTCCCTTTTCTAGTCCTAATCGTCCACTGGCCACAAAAAGAAAATATAACTAGGTTGGTGATATGGCCAATGCTATACTTCTCAGAGTGTGTCAGGGTCAGTGTTAGGAACAAGTCAGGCAGATTTCTTTAATCTGCTAAAAAACGTTTGTGACCAAAACAAAATTTCTCAAACTATGATGAAAAGAATGACGATTGGGCATTGCATATATGTCACACACACAGCATATATACACACACACAGACACTAACACACACGTACGCACGCACACACACACACACAAACACACACACGTATGTTTGATAAAAAAAAGAAAAACAAAATAACTGCAAATTTAACTTGAAAGAACTTTGCCCAAATATTATTCGAACTCATGACCAAAAGAAAAAGGAGAGTTTGAACCGAATGCTGTTCTATTTATAGAGCAATCAAGTCCTACAGCATGGAGAGAGGCCTTTTTGCCCAAACTGATCCATGTTGACCCAAAGGTCCATCCACACTAACCCCATTTCTCAGCACTTCGCCCATAGCCTTCTCGTCCTTTCCTGTCCATGTACCTGTCCAAATACCGTTTAAATATTGTTAATATAAATGCTTCAACCACTTCCGCTGGCAGCTCTTTCCCTTTGCGTACCACTCTCTGGGTAAAACAGTTTCCATCAGTTTGTCTTTTATTGTTTCTCATCTCACCTTTAACTGATGCCCTCTCCTTCTCGATTCCTCAACACCGGGGAAAAAGGCTGAATCCATTCACCCTATCCATTCACCTCTCATAATGCCTCTCATAATCTTGTACACTTCTATAAGATCCCCCTCAGTCTCCTACGCTCTAAAGAAATGTTCTCGCTTGTCCAACTTCTCCCTATATGTCTCACTGCTGTGTCCTGACAACATCTTTGTAAATTCCGTCTGCGCACATTACAATTTAAAAATATCCTTCTGATCGCAATGTGACCAAAACTGAACACAACACTACGAGTGCAGCTTCACCAACATCCTGTAGAAATGCAACATAACTTCCCAACTTCTCTCCTCCATGTCATGACCGATGCATGCCAGTGTGCCAAAAGCCTTCCTCACTGCCATGTCTACCTGTGTCATAACTTTCAGATAACGGGGGAACTGAACTCCATGGTCCCTCTGTTCAACTACACTGCTTAAGGCCTTACCATTCACCATGAAACACCTACATTGATCTAACTTTGCAAAAATATTCCTCGGCCCACCTCTCCAGTTGATCAAGTTCCTGCTGCAATTTCTTATAAACTTCCTCACTGTCCACGATACTGCCTACAAATTTATTAATCATGCGTTGTACATTCTCAAGAATATCATTGTTATAGATAATAAATAACAATGTGCCCAGCACTGACCCCTGAGGCATTTCATGTGTCACAGGCCTCCAGTCCGAGAGCCTCCTTGCACTATTACCCTCTGCTTACTACGATCAAGCCCAGTTTGCCAGTTCCCTCTGGATTCCATGCGATTCTAACCTTCCAGACCAGCCGACCAAGGGTAACCTTGTCAAAGGCCTACTGAAAACCATACAGACGACGTCTACCGCCCTGCCCTCATCAATATTTCTGGTCACTTCATCAAAGAACTCAAAGAAATTTTTGAGGCATAATCTCCCACTCACAAAACAATGCAATGTTTCCGGTATAAAAACAACTATTAATAATAATTATTAAAATTACTAATAACAAACAATAATAAATAATAATAAGATGACACTTCCAATGGAGAATAAAGTATCCATGGTATATGATCTTGGAACATAAATCATGGGTGAAGGGCAGAATAGATTTTGTACCTGTGTCATTGAACTGTACTAAAAAAGCAAGGGTGGCATGGTGGCTCAGTGGTTAGCACTACTGCCTCATAGTGCCACGGATCCAGGTTTGGTTACAGCATCGAGTGACTCTCTGTATGGAGTTTGCACAATCTACCTGTGTTTGTGTGGATTTCCTCCGGGTGCTGCATTTTCCTCCCACAATCCAAAGATATACAGGTTAGGTGAATTGGCCATGCTAAGTTACACATAGTGTTATGTGCATTAGTCGGGGTAAATATAGGGTAGGAGAATGGGACTGGATGGGTTGCTGTTCGGAGGGTCAGTATGGCCTTGCTGGGCCAAGTGGCCTGTTTGCAAACTGTCGGGAATCTGAAAAAAGAATTTCTAATCAAATGCTGTCTTTCCAAATACACGTACATCTTATCCCTCAGAGTCTTCTCAAGTACCCTACCTACCATAGATGTTAGGCTTTTTGGTCTATAGTTCCCAGATTTTTATTTGCTTCCCTTCTTGAATAATGGCACAACATTTGCTACCCTCCAGTATTCTGGACCCTAAGCTGCGGCTAACGATGATGCAAAAATATCAACCAGGTTCCCGTAGTTTCTTCTGTCGTCTCTAAACGTGTTCTTGGAAACATCGGTTTAGGACCAGGAGATTTATTCACCTTCATACATTCTAATGCATCCAACAAGACCTCTCCTGTGATATTGACTAACCCAAGATATCACCGTGATCCTTTGTTCAGCTCCCAAGTCTTCATGTATTTCTCCACTGTAAAGACAGGGTAGAAATATTCATTGAGAATCTCACAAATCTCCTACGGTTCTAGACATGCATGTCTAGTTTGGACCTTGAGGGGTCATATTCGCATTTAGTTATTCTTTTTGTCTTTAATATACTTAAAGAACCTCTTTGGATTCAGCCAAATCTTCTCAGCCAAGGTTATCTTGTGCCCCCTTTTCCCCCTCCTGTTTTCCTTCTTCAGTAAACACCTGTATCCCCCTATATAGCTCCAGGGATTTCCTCGATCCCAGCTGCATGGACCTGAGCCACGCCATCTTTTTTCTGGTCAAAGCCTCAATACCTCCTGACATCCAGTGTTCCCTATTCCTGCTAACCATGCCTTTTACCTCAAAGGAGCATATAGACCTTGAACTCTAGAAATTTCACTTTTCAAGGCCTCCCACTTGCAGGAGGTCCCTTAGCCTGCAAACAAACTCCTCCAACCAACCTCTACAAGCTCCTGTCTAATTCCATCAAAATTCGCCTTGCCCCAACTTAGAACTTGAACATATGGACCAGTTATGTCCTTCTCCATAACTATTTAAAAACTAATACAACTATAGTCACTGGTCCCAGAGTGCTCCCCCACTGTTACCTCAGTCACCTGTCCTACCCTAGTTCTTCGAGTAGGTCAAGTTTTACCTCTTCCCGAGTTGCACCCTCTACACACTGCTTGTGGAAACTTTCTTGGACACACTTAACAGATGCACCCCATCTCAGTCCTTAACTCTATGTCCTTCCCAGTCTATGTTACGAGCATTAAAATCTCCTACTATGGCAATCACATTGGCCCTGCAAGTCTCCCCAATCGCTCTACATATTTTTGTTCGGCTAATTCCTCGTCTACTATTTGAGGGCCGATGGAACAACCCAAAAAATATCACCATTCCCTTCTTATTTCTAAGGTCCTCTACAAATCCTCACTGGATATTCCTTCAATTATTTTATTTCTGATTACTGCTGTGATTCTCGCCTTAATCAAAAATGAAACTCCCCGTCCCCTCCTTCCACCATCTCTGTCTCGCATAAAGCACCTGTACCCTGGTACATTAAGCTGCCAGTCCTGTCCCTCCCTTAGCCATGTGTCTGTAATGACTATAACATCCCAGTCCCACATACCCCACGCACTGAGATCATTGGACTTACCTGTCAGCCATCTTACATTGAAACAGGTGCAATTCAATCCAACAGGCATTCGTTGCTCCATGTCATGTTCCTGCCTAACCTATCTCTGCACTTTACTCTTTGTAATTACGGTATCTCCTTCCAGCCTTGCACTTGCAACCCTGCTGTTGAGGATCCCACGCTGTCCCCCACGCCAGCCAATCTAGTTGAAACACTCCCTTGTAGAACTAGCAAACCTGCCTGCCAGGATATTAGTCCCCTTCCGATTCAGGTACAACTTGTCCTTCATGAACAGGTCACCTCTGCCCCACAAAAGATCCGAATGATCTAAAACTCTGAATCAATTATTTAGCCACGCATTCGTCTGCCATGTCGTCCAGTTCTTACCCTCTTTAGCACAGAGCACTGGAAGTAAACTGGATATTACCACTGTAGTAGTCTTGTCTTTTTCCCTTTTTCCTAGCTCTCTATAGTCACTCTGCAGGACCTCATCACTATTTCTACCTGTGTCATTTGTACCAATGTGTTCCGTGCCTTCTGGCCGCTCCCCCACCCCGGTGAGAACGTTCTGCAGCCGCTCTGAGACATCGTGGACTCTGGCACGTAGTTGGCTATGCATCATCTTGGATTCCCATTTGCAGCCACAGGATCTCTTCTCTGTTCCCCTCACTATCGAGTCTGAATATTTACTTCTGAAGTTATGCATCTCGCATAACCTTCTGACAATGGTATTTCTTCCTGAAACAGTTGGATTTGGCTTAATTGATTTGCTTCAGGCAGTGGACAAATTCCAATGAATCCTCATCAGGAATCATCCATGAGTGGGAAAGGCGACTGTTTATTTTTTCACTCCCAAACATTGCTGTGATGAGCGGTAGGGAAACAGAAAGGGAGCAATAGACTGTTCCTTCACAGATAGGGTATATTTTCCCATCTCCAAGTTAAAGCTGTAACGTTATCAGTCCCCAAACCGGACCATGTGTGCTCTCCTTGAATATTGTCTGAGCTATATGACTCCATCATATTCTCTACTCCAGGTCAGTGCATTATTGCTGTTATCGTACGCAGAATCAATTCATCAACAATAAATGGCCATACTTGTTTTGATGATGTGTTAATATGTGCCTGCATAATGTAAACATAAGCGTTTGATGACTTCACAATATCTGTGTTAAGAAAAAATATGTTTTATTCTTAAACAAATACAGAAATTGCTGGAAAAGGTCAGCCTGACTGGCATCAGATATGAAGAGAAATCAGAGTTCAATGTTTCGGTCCAATGACCTTTCCTTTGAACCTGGCTTATTCTTTAATTATTTCCCCAATTTCATTCTCCCACATAAGAAGAAATATCCATCCGGTATTCACCAACTACACTCTTCTCAAGATGTTATATGGTCAATAAAACATCTCTCATTCTCAGGCCGGATTGTTCCTTCTTTGTAATGTAATGTCTTCATCCCAAGAATGAGTAAAGAGAAAAATATTTGAAACGTTTCAAAAGTAACTTTGTTTTTATAAGTTAAGACAATTATGACTACACATAATACATCAGATGTGTTCTCAGCAATGCCCTGTACTGATGCAAAAAAATCGCTAAGATCAAACACAACACCCTTTGCACGAAACAGAATAATTCCATTTACCTTCCAAATCACGAGCTGCATCTTCAGAGTAATTTGATGTGATTCATGTACCAAGACACACAAATCCCTCTGGACCATTGAGTTCTACATTCTCCTTGAATTTAAATAATTTTCTGCTGTTTTGTCTTTTCCGCAAAACAGAAAATTCCCATCACATATATATTGTACTTTTTTTTCTGCTGAAGGTTTGCTCAAAACTGAGCTCTGTCTGTGTGCCATTGCTTGATGCTCTGCCACCCGCGTCTGTATCCCATTGTAGATGTTCTGCCCTCTCCTGTCTGCATCCCATCGCAGGCACTCTGCCTCCCCGTCTGTATCCATTTACATATGCTTTCCGTCCCCCGTCTGCATTTCATTGCAGATGCTCTTCCTCCCCGTCTGTATTCCACTGCAGACGCCCTATCCTGCCCCTGTCTGTATCCAATTGCAGGTGCTCCCTCTGGCTGTATCCCACTGCAGACGCTCTTGCCTCCCCCTGTCTGTATCCCATTGCAGACGCTCTGCCTCTACTGTCTGTATGCCACTGCAGATGCTCTGCCTTCTGAGTCTATATCCAAGTGCAGACGCTCTGCCTCCCCGTCAATATACATTTGCATACGCTTTCCCTCCCCCTGCCTGTATTCCACTGCAGACGCCCTACCCTGTCCCTGTCTGTATACAATTGCAGTCGCCCTGCCCTCCCTCTGTCCGTATCCAACTGCAGACGCTCTTCCCTCCCCCTGTCTGTATCCCATTGCAGACGCTCTGCCTTCCCACTGTCTGTATCCCGTTGTAGACGCTCTGCCTCCCCTGTCTGTATTCCACTGCAGACGATATTCCCTCCCCCTCTCGGTATCCCATTGCAGACACTCTGACTTCCCACGTCTTCATCCCTTTGCAGACACTCTGCCCTCCCCTGTCTGTATCCCATTGCAGATGCTCTGCCCTCCCCTGTCTGCATCCCATTGCAGACAGTCTGCCCTCTCCCTGTCTGTATCCCATTGCAGACAATCTGCCCTCCCCCGCCTTCATCCCATTGCAGACACTCTGCCCTCCCCTGTCAGTATCCCATTGCAGATGCTCTGCCCTCCCCGTGTCTGTATCCCATTGCAGATGCACTGCTCTCCCCTGTCTGTAACCCATTGCAGATGCTCTGCCCTACCCCCGTCTGCGTCCCATTGCAGATTATCTGCCCTCCCCGTCTGTATTCCATTGCAGATGCTATGCCTTCCCCCGTCTGTATCTCATTGCCGATGTTCTTCCCTCCCCCTGTCTGTATCCCATTGCAGACGCTCTGCCCTCCTCCGGTCTGTATCTCATTGCTGATGCTCTGCCCTCTCCCTGTCTGTATTCCATTGCAGACACTCTGCCCTCCCCTATCTGTATCTCATTGGAGACTCTCTATCTCCACTTGACATCTTATTGATTGACTATCCTGATGTATGAGCACACTGAGCTCCATCCCCTTCATCCAATTCATTGGTATGGATTGTAAGTTGTTGATGATCTCACACAGATCCCTGAAGAATTCCACTAGTTACAACTTTCCAAACACAAAATGAATAATGATCTCTACTCTGTATTTCCTGACGCCGCCCAAGGCGTCCCTGCTCCTGCGTAGCAGCCTCGGATGGTTATATGACGTCCTCCTGTGCTGTGTAAGTTACTGAAATAACTTCAATACTTCATGCTATTCCTGTCTAACCCCGTGGAGGTGCATTATGGCCTACCCCTGCTATATTGTTACGATGCTAACTAGCTGAATGGGATCTTTCTCTCCATCTGTAACAGCCTCAGGAGTTAATTGACAGCACAACGGGTGAGGTAGGAGCAGCAGTTGGCCATTCGTCCCCTCCAACTTGCTGCTCAGTTTAAAATCATCATGGCTGGTCTGATTGTAGCTGAATACCCCTTTCCTCTCAGTTCCCAATAAACAGTGACTCCCCTGTCAATCAAAGGTCAGTCAAGGACAGCCTTGAGTATCCTCAATGACCCAGACTTCACTGTTCCCGGAGGATGAGAACACCACAGATCGCACAATCCAAAGGAGAACGGAGCAACGTTATCTCAAATGGAAAAGGGAGACTCATTTCGTTTTAAAGTGTGTTAACATCACAGCAAGTCAACTCCTCTTTGCAGAACAAGGGCACAGCAAATAGGAACAAACATATACCATTCAGCTCCTCAAACGTATCCCATAGTCTCATTGACTGTTCAGTCAAGTATTTATCAAACTGAGCTTCTACTGCACACTTGTAAAATAATCCTGACACCTTAAGACGCAGAGCAGAGGAAATTGGAATTAGGCCATTTGGCCCATCAGGTCCACTTTGCTGTTTGATCCTGTCTGGTGTGTTTCTCAACACAATTTCACCGCCTTCTCACTGTAACTCTCAATCGTTGTTTTAATCTAACCTTTGTCTTAAATACATGGTTGCGTCCGTGTCTCTGTATGTGAGTGTGATTGCGTGTGTGTTTCTGTGCATATCTGTTTAATGGCAGGAGACAGGGTGGTGGTGGATGGTTGAGTTTTGAACTGGACGTCTGTGGGCAGCAATGATCCAGAGGCAAAATAGTTGGGTCCACTTTTGTTTGCCATTTATATAAATGATTTAAATGAGAATTATAGAAGGCAAATTTCGCTAATTTGCGGATGACATCAAGTTTAGATGTACAGTGGACAATGTTTGTATAATGGTGAACAACTGAAGATTACAAAGAGACCTTCATTAATTAAAGCAATGATTCATAGAGATGTACAACAGGGAAACAGACCCTTCAACTCGTTCAGGCCATCCAAATATTCTAAATTAATCCACTCACATTTGCCAGAATTTGGCCCATATCCCACTAATCATAAAGCCACCTAGTTGACTTTTAAATGCTACAATTATTCCAGCTCTTCATTGTCTTTCAAATATTTCTCTTCCCACCTGAAACCTATATCGTCTAGTTTTAGACTCTCCTACCTTGGGAAGGGGGGCGGGGTAGGAACCTTGACCACTCACCCTATCCAGGCCCTTCATAATTTTATAAACCTCTAGAACGAGTAAATGTAACGCCAATCAAGACAGTTGCCTGCGCTTTCAGTCACCCTGGGTCTATAGTCTCAAATTCAGTATTCGTACCTCTTCCTTCTCCATCAAGGTACGTTTAAAAAAAAACTTTAATCAACTTGTTCAGACATATTATGAAACAGCTCTGTGGGATTTGAAATTAGAATTTTCAGCGCAGTGATAGGGACACTACCATCATTCAGCATTAGCCCCTAAAGCTGCATCATGATGCTTCTTTGTGTTTGTTCTTCAGCGTGTTGTAATATGCTGTGATACACCTCCACAGGACATGAATACACACCACATTCTCCAGAGATAGGGGCACTCCCACACGTTCATGGACTGGAATCGAATTCAGAGTTCCAGCTTAGAAACGTGGGCACGACCCACTACACAAGGCCTGAACCATGCCCAGATTTTGGGTCTTATTCTAAGTATATGGATATATTAAATTCTGCTTAACATTAACAAATTATATAGGGGACATTTCTGATTGAAAAAAAAGTACGTTATTAGCCTCAACTATAGGACGTTGAGTGCAGTCGCTGTGCCATTGAGATAAACTATGAACATCTTCAATTGCTTGGCTATGGTTTAAATGGCTGTTATCAGTCGTCTGCTATATCAGGGAAAGAAATCCTGCAAACACACTCTGCACTATGAAGGTTCTCAAGTAGATATCAATACTGAACACCAGAGACGAGGAAAGAGCACAATTCTGGGCCTAAAACACCGGTCATTCTTTCAAATCTCTAACATGTGGCTTTCCTCTTCCGAAAATTATGAAGTCATGCAAGAGAACTATTCACTATCCAGCTTCTCCTTACCCACTCCTCCCTCTGCCTGCGCAAGGCAAACCAAGCTCTGGGTCTTTGGGAAAGTCAAGGCTGTTGTTTATGGGCCTACTGGAAAGGGGAGTGTCGTTTTAGTCCGAAGGGAGAATGTAGAGGGGGTAGTAATATCACTCACTGGGCTGACGTGTGGCAGATGGAGTTTAACTTGGATACATGCGAGGTGTTGCATTTTGAAAAAATCAAACAAGGGGAGGGCTTGTACAATTAATACTGGGCTTGGTATTTATGTAGAAAAGAGGCACCCGGGGCGCAGGTGTAATTCTTTGAAGTTTATGCTGCAGAGTGCTTAAGTTTACTTAATTGCTCAGACCTTTGAAATTAGAAGTTGAGAAGTCATGCTAAGGTTGTGCACAACATTGATGAAGCCTCTTCTATTGTACTGTGTGCAATTATAGTCGTTATGTTATAGGAGGGATGTTATTAAGCCGGAGAGGTTCGGAAGAGATTTGTCAGGTTGTTATCATGAACACTTCATCTTCTGCCTCGGGAGCCTACAAACACAAGGCATGAACATTGAATTGACCAGTTTACAAACCACCCTCACCGACCCACCCTCCCAAAACCAACTCTCCGACTCAGGTCCGCCCTCTCGAGGGGACGTACCTGTCCATGTTCCTTCCCACCGACCGCTCCACACTCCCCATCGACCTATCACTATCACCTCTCACCTTCGTCCACGTATCGCCTACCTTTCCCCAGCCTCACTCCACCACCAATTTGCTCTCTGCCCTCTTCCCCCTCCTCAGTCATGAAGAAGGGTCCTGACTGAAAAGTTGACTCTCTTGCTCCTCGGTTGTTGATGAACAACCGTGTCTTTTCGACCACCACACTTTATCTACACTGAATTCTCCAGCATCTGCAGTCCCCATTGTGTCTTAGGTACAATTCTCTGTTAACATAATGTCGCTGTCTGTTGTAAACGCACATAGTATAAGTGACAGTTTCTTCAAGGCCATTGATGATAGAAGTTCTCTTCATGTTTTATTGGTATTTTAATGCCAGAGCAGCAGTTACAGGATGTATGCTTCCATTTATAAACAGGGAAGCATATTCATGTTCCGATAAATCTCCAGTATTACTCCCATATCCAAGACAGATTGAATTGAATTGGCCTACAAACCCCAACATTCGTTCATTCAGTCACCGTCGCATATACCTATCAGAATGTGTAAATATTAATCGTTATTTTGAATTTTAATAAGACAGTATTGAATTGAAACAGGTTAACATTAGTTTAGCGAATGTTATTGATGTCAGTCTCCGTGGATCCTAATTGGGTCATGGGAGGATTTGCCTCTTCTCTTAATTAAGGATTCGGTTCAACGAATTAGCCCATAGTATGAGCAGGAGCTCACCGACAGCACTAACAGAGATAAGCTGCTCTAGAGAGAGGTGGAGGAGAGATCAAAATCTGAGAACATTAGAGTGGAATGTTCCAACAATGGACAGGAGTTTGTCCTATGGTCTTTACTGGATTTCCCAGCCTGGGATATCATTAGCTTGGTGGATTTTTAATTTTCTGCTGGTTATTGAAGCTGGTTACTATCCCATCCTCGCTATATTTAGTGTTCCTGGTAAGTCATTCTATCTGTTCATTAAGCCAGGTTAAACTGAATTGCTGCCGATATTATTTAAAATTTAGAAAGGTGGACGTCAACATTTTCAATTCTAATGAAATATTCCGTTTCACACAAATTATAACGAGCAAATTACTGATGACAAATTACTCACCAATATGCGAGGAGGAACCAGACTGTTCTTAATCTCCATAATCCTTCAGGCCATGCACAGATCTACATTTCTATATCCTCCCCATTCACGAATCCTGTCCAATACCGCCATCATGATCTCCCCGTCTCCTCCTCCACCTCAGTGCATCTTCTGAATAAACCATCAATTGTCCCTTTGTTAAATCTGGACACACGTTATCAAGTCATTTCTAACTACAGATTAATGACAGAATAATTGCTCTTGAGTATGTTGAACTTGTTCACTGCACAGAATCCGTCAGACAGGCAGGCACTGCATGCTGCTTAAGACATTGCACATAATCTAGAGGCACAGAATAATAGTCTGTTGATATTTCATGAAGGAAATTGATGTAATTGATCTGAAACCGCCATCATTTGTGAGAAAACGCCCATCTGCCTGCATCATGTCCTTCAATGAAATCAATGGGTTATTCTTCCCCAGTCAGGTCTGCGCAAACTCACAGCAATGTGTTTTACTCTTTATTGTCCTGTGGAACAGCTGAACCAGTCACTCAGTTCAAGATCCATGCAACATGCTGGTCTGGCCAGGGCTGCACACATCCCCTGAGAGAAGAACAAAAGTAAAGTTAGCTCCCTTCCTCTGCCTGTTGTCCTTATTCCTACACTTCATTTCCATTCAGGTAGGTGACCATTCCCTAATTCAAGTGCAGTCTTTCTGACTGAGTCTCTCCCCAAGAGCGATGGTCATCTCCACGGACGCCTCTGGTGCTGGCTTTACTGATGCTGATATACAGATGTAAGGAACTTTTAAATTCCACAACAGTGGCAGTGCATAGAAATGGAATGGGGTTTTACATCATAATAAAGAAATGGAGACCGGTAAGTGAGGGAAAGGAATTATTATGATCATCGCTGAGAGTGTAGTTGAGGCAGTATTTGGGATATTGTGGATAGGTTTTCACTCCTTGAAAAGGAATGATCTCATTGCAACAGAGACAGTGTAAAGGAATGTCACCAGACTAGTCCCTGGGCTGACGGTAAAAGAGGAGTGAGTGAAGGTTAATCTGTAGCACTGTCCGAGAATAAGGGGTCATTGCATTGAAACTTGATGGTGATGGACAATCACACGTTATGTTCTACACAGACACTGAGAAGGTGATAAATTACATGGCTTGTATTTTTTTTAAATTTTAGTCGGGATGTATGATTCTGGATATTTAAGTGCCTCTGAGGATAAAATTTTTAATCAAATCCTGCCTTGATATCCGGCTCAATCCCTCATACCTGAGCAGATCCGTTCACCCCGTGTGTTAATGTTAATAGGATGGTGTCTGTCTGGAGAGTGTTTTCATCTCACAGAGGGTAGTGAATGTCAGCAATTTTCAGTCCCCTAGAAAGTTAGGGGAGCTGGATCACTGCAAGTATTGAAAGAGGAGATAGATGGATTTTTGACCTGTCAGAGAGCTGAGGGGTGTGAAGAATTTGCCATTAAAAAGGAGATAATGCCAACAGTCCGTCAGACATGATCGCATACAATAGCGTGAGCATCTGAGTTACCTACTCCTGTTTCTTATGTTCTCATATTCTGTCTTTGGAAAGTGAATGATTGCAATTTTCCTGGAAGTGCTGTTATTGAATGTTGAGGACAGTGCAAGACATGTATTCTGTGAGCCATCTCTGGGAGAGATATGGGCCAAATATTCACAGTGATTCTGGGTCTACAGCATGACCAACAAATGAAACCCCAGTTACAGAGAGGAGACACTCTGTAAAGAGATGGGAGGCCTCTTTCGTAACCAATACAGAAATTCCCAAACTCCGTTTGTCTTCAGGAAACTGGGAGAGAATCCTTCAGGAGAGCAACGTTTCAACCCTCCGTATTAGGAATTGGGAAGGAGTGACCTGTGTCTGCTCTGGAGTGACCCATTGTGTGGGAATGTTCAAGAAACCATCTGTCCTTATGGATGTGTCTCTGTGTGTTTGGGAAGGGAGGGTTTCTTGTGGTTTATGTCACATTTTTGTCAGTATTTCTGACCTTTCCATTTGTTATTCCAGCTCCAATTATTTTAATAAATCCCTGAATACAGGGACACATTTGAAAATCTCACTGGGTCCCCAATAAAACGAGCCCCTTTGCCTCCAGGCTGATGGATAATGGGTTTTGTTTTCCTTCCTCACAGTTAACGTAGTGACCATCTACGTCCTGCTTTATGAAGATTGTGGATTGTCTCCATGTGTCAGACGTTACCTGGGGGCCATGGCAGCGGCGGATCTCCTGATCATTATCCTCGACCTGATACTGAGACACATTCCCATTGTTTATCGGGAACAATTTTATTTCCTGAGGGACTCCGTCCCTGTGTGTAATATGCACACCGTCCTGGTTTATGCAGCCGCTGACTGCTCTGTCTGGTTCACCGTCGCTTTCACCTTTGATCGATTTGTGGCCATTTGTTGCCAGAAGCTGAAAAGGAAATATTGCAGTGAGAAAACGGCGGCTGTGGTTCTGGGAGCAGTGACTGTGCTGAGCTGTTTAAAGAACATTTCCCGGTATTTTATGTTCACGGCTCGGTATTGGCTGTGGAACTCCCCCTGGTTTTGTGATGTAACAGACGCTGTTCGTTGCTCCATTGTCTGGGTCACAATCGAGTTCCTCCACCAGATTCTAACCCCGTGTGTCCCATTTCTCCTGATTCTGCTGCTCAATGTTCTCACCGTCAGACACATTTTAGTGACCAGCAGAGCCCGCAGGAGACTACGCGCTCACACCAATGGGGACGCTCAGTCTGACACAGAAATGAGAAACCGAAAAAAAAACATAATTTTACTGTTTTTGATCTCGGCCAATTTCATCCTGTTATGGTCAACGTTAACGCTTTATTCTATATGGAGGCGGATGTATTTGATTGGGTATCGATCTGTGTATCTCGATTACTTTGTTCGGGAATTGGGCTTCATGCTGCAGTTCCTCAGTTGCTGCACAAACACCGTGATTTATGCCGTGACCCAGACTAAGTTTAGGCTGCAGCTGAAGAATGTGCTGAAATATCCCTTCACCCAGATCCATCCATCAATCAAATGTCCTCATTAATTTATCCATCCTGGATTTTCTCATTTCAGTTCAGTGTTTCCGTGATGGAGCAGCCTGTCGCTATGGTAACAGACTGAGGGTAGCGCTGGTTTGTCCATCCTTATCCCACAGTGGATTACAGGGGCACATTTCAATGTTTCTCACAACTCATGGGCCAGTGAGAAAAGACACCATCCCACTGACTGTATCCATCACTTCCATTTGTAAACAATAAAAATGTTCATTAAAGCGTGCCGATCAGCAGAGTGACCGATGTTGTTGTGTGTCTTTGTGTTGGAGAAGCTGAGCTGGGGGGAGACAGACTCAGCCCCAAGTCCTGGTCCTCAGGGAAGAGGAGGGCACTGCATCCTGAGCTCAGGAGCTGGGTTCAACTCCCTCTGTCCCCACCACTCCTACCTGGCCTCCCCATTTCCTCCCCCACCCTTTCTCCTTATTGATCTCCCTCTCTATCTATGCACACTCTCTCCTTCTCACCACATCTCCCTCGTCCCCCTCTCTCTTTCACAAACACCCTCAACCCCACTTTCTTCACTCTTCCCTCTCCCCCTCACTCACTCTCCTGCCGGCTCTGTCTCCCGCCCGTAATTCCGTCTCTACTCCATTTTCCCATTCCTCCCACCTCCCGCATCCCAGCCCCACCATCCCACACGCAGCTTCACCACCAACACACACACACCCAGTCTCTCGTTCAGAGGGAGAGGGAAGGACCAGCGAGACAGAGTGTGTCAGATAGAGAGGGAGGGAGGGAGAGAGATTGAGCCAAAGAGAAATGGACGGAAGTGGGCAGAGAGAGAGAGAGAGATACTGAGGGAGCGGGATTGAGAGTGAGAGAAGGTGGAGAGAGAGTGAAGGAGCGGGGGGAGGGGTTGGGGGAACAAGAGACAGCTAGGGTAAGGGAGGGAGAGAGAAAGACGTGGGAGGAGATAATGAGAGGGAGGGTCGGGAGAAAGTGGGCGAGAGAAAGAGTGAGACTGAGAGAGGGGCGAGGGAGGGGGAAAGAGAGAGAAAGAGACGGAGAGAGAGAGAGAGAGAGAGACAGACAGAGCAAGTGAGAGCGAGAAAGGGGGCAAGACCTCGAGAGAGAGAGAGAGAGAGAGAGAGAGGAGAGAGAGAGAGAGAGAGAGGAAGGGGGCAAGAGAGATCGGGAGGAGAGAGTGACAGAAAGAGAGAGAGGACAGAGAGAGAGAGAGAATAGGTGGTGAGTGAGGGAGGGGCAAGAGAGTGTGAGGGAGCAAGAGAGAAAGAGTGGGGTGCGAGAGAGTAACAGAGAGAGAAGGGACGATAGAGAGAGGAGGAACGATAGAGAGGGTGGTGACAGAGAGAGGGGTTGGTAAGAGAGAGAGAGGGCGGCGAGAGGGAGTGAGAGCGGCGAGAGAGAGAGAGAGGACTGCGAGAGAGAGAGAGGGCAGAAAGAGGGCGGCGAGAGAGAGAGAGCGGTGAGAGAGGGAGGACGGCGAGAGAGGGAGCGCGGGAGAGAGGGGAGGGCGGGAGAGAGGGAGGGCGAGAGAAGGGAGGGTGAGAGAGAGGTGAGAGATGGAGGGAGAGAGGGCGGGGTGAGAGCGCAGGGTGAGAATGCGTGGTGAGAGAGAGGGGAGAGAGACAGGGGTGAGAAAGAGAGGGGGGAGAGAGATAGAGGCGAGAGAGAGGGTGGTAGAGAGAGAGGGAGGGAGAGAGAGAGGGAGGGAGAGAACGTGAGAAACAGAACTCACTCATAAATCAGCCTGAGACAAAGCCTTGGAAACAAGAACAATTTATTACGGTCTTACAAGTACCGGACGCCTCTGCAGTCCAGCAGAAATGCGTACGTCACAGAACATGTGTACTTTCTTTATTCAGTTTGCAAGTTTCTGAATCACGACTCCCTTTTCTAACTTCATCCTATCATAAGTCGGTTACCTCACTTGTTTTTCTTCAGTTTTTCTTATCTGGCTATCCGGCTGTCCTTGTATGCCTGCATTCTCTGTTCCTTGTTACTTTTGTCCAGTTTCCTTATCATACGATAAGTGAAATACCCCTACTGCTTCTTTTGTTGTCAGCTACAACACTCCATAGTTATTTCCTAGCTTCAAACTATTTCTTTAAAATTAATTCTTTAAAAGACCCTCTATATTTATTAAAGTCTTAGCCTTAAGTATGCTACATGTTGTAAAAATTCCGCTCACCCCCGCAACACACCCCCATCTATAGAAACTACATTCCATTACCAGCCACAGCAACTACATTTCTATATCGCCTGCAGAAACTAAATTTCTCACTTCCCACAGTTTCCCCTTTTCTTTTTTAATAACTGTTGTTTCTGGGCTTATTAAGTCTCCTTTAATTCATTTCTCACGGTCTGCCCTCGTACGCCTTTTGGGCGATGAGGTTCACAATCTTACATTTTACATTTGTGTTGTTCGTCCCTTGAACTCTAGAAGCATTCTTTGGCTTTCTCTTTGTTGCATATCACCTCCTGATTGTACAAGCATCTGATGATTTATTTGAGTTCTTTCCCCAAGGGATGTCATCAGTCGGCTCAATACCCATTTTAGGACACTGCACCCTACTACCAGACCCACTAATATCAATATTCCATAGATAGCGAGATTGACTAACCACCTTCCCCAACCAGTCAATCCCCAATTGCCCCATTCCCATCATTTTTCGTTCTGGTACCAATTACCAGCCTGCCTTATCTTGGCGATTTTGTCTTGCACATGTTTGGAGATATAAGTAATTTTAGAGGAGACCTCAGGTATGTACGGACAACATTCCTCTCCAATTACTGCACAGGTACCACCCTTCTTTGCTCGAATATAATCCAGAGCCATCCTGTTCTGAAGGGTCGTTAGTCTGGTGGCAATCATTTCAGTCGTTATGGCTGCTACTTGTGACTGGGGTTCGGTTAACGTATCAGCAGTATTGTTTGCTAACTCTTCCAGGGAAGCTGCCAACTTTTGTATTTCTACTCCTGCTCGAGCAGTCCCATACAAAGGTATCAAAGCCCAGAGGAGCCGATCACATTGGTTACTTCCCGTGTTTCCCGCCTTTTTCCCTATTTATTCCGAGGTATTTTTGGGGCTCCTTTTAACAGCCTCAAGTGGGGAATTATATACGCGAGGTAGCAACAGCTATTCCAGCCTTTCTGGCTTTGAGGCAGTGTTTCATCAACATCATAACATGCATGCATTCCTGTACATTCAGTCACACGAATGTATTTTTCCCCGGGAATAAATAGATAGGCGTCCAGGCCTCATTCCCAATATGTTCCGTTTAATATTCGGGAAATGGTTGTGGCAGTGACTTGACTGGTATAGACACAAGATGATTTTCCCAATCGGAAGGGTGGGGTATCATTCTGAAAACAGAAACAAGTGGTATTTACTGCTCCTTTCGGTGGGGAGACTTTAAGGCCATCAATAGAACCCGGAGTTTTCGGGGCTGGTCGAGGGAACCATCCCTCAAAGTTATAATTACCCCTCTCAAATTCCCATTTTGCATCATTTGAGCCTGAGTCAAATTGTTGTGCATCGTACACTTCTTCTTTGGTAAGTGGTATTACCGTGAGAGGAATTCCGGATTCCCCACGGTGTGGGAACTCCGCACATACCCAACAGTCGACATGTCCCTTTAATTTAGCATAATTCTGACATAAAGCGGTAAAATGATTTTTTCCCGCCGCCACCCCCCCCCCCCCCCCCCCCTTGGCAGCTAACGCCAGTTTTATCGTGACAATATAAAGCTGACCACTCATTTTAGCTCACAACCCCTATCTGTCTATTCCCTAATGCTTTAACTACCAGGGAGGAGTGAGTCCATGCAACATTTATAATTGAATTGGGATACGGTTTTTTAACCAATATCAATAGTCTCTTATCTCAGTCTATTCTTCTTCATCAGCTTGATTTTCAGAGGGTTGTCCGTAGGATGAGCTTGCCACTCTGCTGAAGGGGAAGGAGCGTCCACCGGGCCCTTAACACAAGTGTGATGACTCCACCATTTTTCAGCAGTTCGGACGGTTGTTTCACTAGTCAGGACGGTTAGGAGCGGTCTGCATTACCAGCTTGGGTGCAGTTTGGTATCTTTCCAAGTTTTGATCAGGACCCAATCACCCGGCTGTATTCGGTGTACGGCGATCTCAAGTGGAGGTGTCTGGGTCAACAGACCCTTCTTCCTAAGAACAGACAATGAAGAGCCAAGCGCCACAATATAGTTCTTTAAAAACTTATCATTGAACTCTACAGTTGGTAATTCCCATCTTCCATCCAAGAAAGGTAATCCAAACATCATCTTATAAGGAGCGAGGCCTATATCACGTCTAGGAGCAGTCCTAATGCGTAGCAACGCGATAGGTAAACATTTTGTCCATGGTAACCGAGTCTGTAGGACGAGCTTAGACAATTGTTTCTTTAAGGTTTGATTCATTCGTTCCACCCGTCCAGAGGAAGGCAGTGTGAAATTCCCAAGAGATTTCTAATCCAGCCATTACTTCTTGTAGGATCTTAGAAGAAAAATGGCTACCGTGGTCTGAATCTATACTTTCCACCACTCCATATTCATTTATCTTTTTCCATTTACTACTTTTGATGACCCGTCTATAAACAGTCTGACCCCGCCATGTAAGGAAATATCCTTTAGGTCCTGTCTAACTTTGGTTTGATACTCTATGATATCCAGACAGTCATGTTCTAATTCTCGTTTATCCAGAGGTTTTCCCTTCCATAGGAATGTAGCTGGATTTAAACAGGTGTCTGTTGCTAACACAAGGTCATCTCTCTCCATCAGGATGGTTTTGTATTTTAGGATTCGTGAATATGTCAACCATCTCCCTGCCTTTTGGTTTAACACAATTCTAACTTGATGGGGGGTACCAACGATTAGCGGCCCTCCAAAAGTAAGTTTACAGCTTTCCTGTACCAGTATGGAAGTGGCTGCTACTGCCTGTATACATTCAGGCCATCCTCTCGAGACAGGAAGGCTATTGCTGTCTCTTCCCCCCTCCTTTCAGGGTTAACACTCCTAAGGCTGCTCCATCATTTACTGTCACAAAAAGGTGGAATGGTTTATCTAGGGAGGGAAGGGCCAACACCGGAGCTTGTAGTAAACTACGCTTCAACTCATATAACCCTTCCTTTCCCTTTTCTGTCCAGCACAGTCTTTCATGTTCAGATTCTGTCAATTTGTAATATAACCCTTTCGTTTTCTGGGCGTATGCTTCTATCCATAATCTACAATAGCCCACAAGCGCCAAGAACTTCCGTAATTCTTGTTTGGTGATCGGAAGGGGCAGATATACTATCCCTTTAATTCTCTCGGGGTTAATGCACCTAGAGCCCTCATTAATAAGGTGTCCGAAGTATTTCAAATCTTTCTCTAACGATATAATCAAATCCCTACCTTATAGAATACTTCCTATTTCGGGAATTGTCCTGTCACTTCCTCATCATTTCTTTTGATTACGGTTGGTTCAAAAATAGGCACCAAGAATTCTTCTAGGAGAACGTGAGGACTGCAGATGCTGGGGATCAGAGCTTAAAATGTGTTGCTGGAAAAGCACAGAAGGTTAGCCAGCATCAAAGGAGAAGGAGAATCGACCTTTCGGGCATAAGCCCTTCTTCAGGAATGAGGAGGGTATGCCAAGCAGGCTAAGATAAAAGGTAGGGAGGAGGGACTTGGGGCGGGGCTTTGGGAATGCGATAGGTGGAAGGAGGTTAAGGTGAGGGTGATAGGCCGAGAGAGGGTGGGGTCGGAGACGTCGGGAAGAAGATTGCAGGTCAAGAAGGCGGTGCTTAGGCTGAGGGTTGGGACTGAGAACAGGTGGAGGGAGGGGAAATTAGGAAGCTGGAGAAATCTGTATTCATCCCTTGTGGTTGGAGGGTTCCTAGGCGGAAGATGAGTCGCTCTTCTTCCAGGCGTCGTGTTGCCATGGTCTGGCGATGGAGGAGGCCAAGGACCTGCATGTCCTTGGCGGAGTGGGAGGGGGAATTAAAGTGTTCAGCCACGGGGCGGTAATGTTGGTTGGTGCGGGTGTCCCAGAGGTGTTCTCTGAAACGTTCTGGAAGTAGACGGCCTGTCTCCCAAATGCATAGGAGGCCACATCGAGTCCAGTGGATTCAGTAAATGATGTGTGTGGAGGTGCAGGTGAATTTCTGATAGATATGAAGGATCACTTGAGGCCTTGGAGGGAAGTGAGTGGGGAGGTGTGGGCGCAAGTTTTGCATTTTTTGCGGTTGCAGGGAAAGGTACTGGGAGTGGAGGTTGGGTTGTTGGGGGATGTGGATCTGACAAGGGAGTCGCGGAGGGAGTGGTCTTTCCGGAACGCTGATAGGGGTAGGAAGGGAAATATATCCTTGGTGGTGGGGTCCGTTTGGAAGTGACGGAAATGACGAAGGATGATCTGATGTATCTGGAGGTTGGTGGGGTGGTAGGTGAGGAGTAGTCGGGTTCTGTTCTGGTGGCGATCGGAGGAGCGGGGTTCAAGGGCGGAGGAGCGGGAAGTGGAGGAGATGAGGTGGAGAGCATCGTCAACCACGTCTGAGAGAAAATTGCGGTCTTTGAAGAAGGAGGCCATCTGGGTTGTTTGGTGTTGGAATTGGTGCTCCTGGGAGCAGATGCGGCGAAGGCGAAGGAATTGGGAATATGGGATGGCGTTTTTAAAGGGGGCAGGGTGGGAAGAGGTGTAATCTAGGTAGCTGTGGGAGTCAGTCGGTTTATAATATACGTCCATGTTGATTTCCTAATTTCCCCTCCCTCCACCTGTTCTCAGTCCCAACCCTCAGCCTAAGCACCGCCTTCTTGACCTGCAATCTTTTTCCCGACCTCTCCGCCCCACCCCCTCACCGGCCTATCACCCTCACCTTAACCTTCCACCTATCGCATTCCCAACGCCCCTCCCCCAAGTCCCTCCTCCCTACCTTTTATTTTAGTCTGCTTGGCATACCCTCCTCATTCCTGAAGAAGGGCTTATGCCCGAAAGGTCGATTCTCCTTCTCCTTTGATGCTGCCTGACCTGCTGCGCTTTTCCAGCAACACATTTTTAAACCAAGAATTCTTCGCCTTTTACTCCAGAAACCTTAAGATACTCCTTAGTCAACTTAACACCGGTAGGTCTAAAACTTAGGGATGACCGTGCCGTTCCCGTGTCCATCATAAATACTGCCTCCTCCCCTTTAAATTTATCAAGGTTTCCCGGTGGGTCTCAGGAGGAAGGAACCCCTGACTCCCCTAATCTTCTCTAAAGTCATTAAGGAAACAGCTTCCCTTTCTCGTGCTAATTCCGGGTATTCCCGTTTAAAATGCCCCACTTTGCCGCAATGGTAACAACCCTGCCTGTTGCCTCCTTTCCCAGGTATCCGACCCTTGTCTTTCGTGTCTTCCCCTACCATTCCTGTTATCCCTTGATCCCATTCTCTTTGTTATTTCTTCTACTGCCGCTACCATCATTTTGGCTTTCTGTTTCTGCTTCTTGTCTTCCCTTTTCACATACACTTTCTGTGCCTCACGTAACAGTTCTTCCATCTGTCTTTTACTCCATCCATCTAATTTCTGTAATTTCTTTTATATGTCCGACCATGAGTTAGTTACAAACTAGACATTTAAGAGTCTCTGTGCTACCGGATTATTGCGGTCCATTCCCGAATACTTCCTTGAGCCTTTTAAGAAATGCAGAAGGGGTTTCATTCTTCTCTTGTCGTACTGCAAAGGCCTTAACAAAGTTTTGTGATCGAGGTGCCGCCTCTTTAATTCCTAATATTACCATTTCTCATAGATCCCGCATTGACTCCCTGTCTTCTCTGTCATTATTTTCCCAATGAGGGTCAACATTTGGGAATTTCTGTTCTGCTGGGACCCCTTCTTCCCCAACTGGGTGCTTCTTTTTCCATTCCTCTAAAGCCGCTCTCCTAATCATACCTCGTTCTTCCCCTGAAAATAACCTTCCTAAAATTGCCATCAGTTCTCCCCAGGTATGTAAATTAGGCCCTAGGAATTGATCTAATTGTTCGGCTAGTCCAACTGGATCCTTTATTAAACTTTTCATTTCCTTTTTAAAGACCCTAACTTCACTGCTCGTTAAGAGAGCATTTACATATCCGATTGTACCTTCACCAATCGGAACCTCTCATAAGGGACATAATTTTGCATTTTCCAATATCTCTGCCCCTCCTTTATGTGTGGTGGCTCGAGTGACTCTGAGCCCCCTAGATTCTGCATCTTTTAGTTCAAAGTCCGTTCTCCTTTCTGTGTCTGGACTCGGTTCTACTTCGGGAGCTGTAGGCTCGTTCCAGTGTGTAGTGTATGGGGGTGGCAAAAACGTTAAGGGATCCCATTGTGGCTTCCCTTGTTCATTCTTTTTCTGTTCTATCCCTGATTCCTCCGTATTCATGGAACATAATTTTACTCCCGCGCTCCCTATCCAACAAGCCGCATAATCGGACTCTTTTAAGACTGTACAGTTCTTTTCGATTGACAGATATATTAAGATCTTGACACAGCCAATCCTAATCGGACCCATATTTGGGCCAAAAAAAAACAGGTGCCTTAATACTTTCTCGAGTCCAAACCAAACAACAACAGTTTATCATTGTAGCCTTATCTTTCTCCCGTGTGTGGGAGTTATGTTCCCAATTACCCAACATTTTCCCCAAAGGACTGTCGGGCGGGATATATCCCCCTTTATCGTTATTTGTAGATCGATCATTACACAGGCAACTCCCCTTGCCTCCCATTATTGCAAATTTAATTAATCTGGCCAATTATATGCTTTTTGAGACTTAAACTGTTTACATTCAATCACCAACAAACAAATGTGCATTCAAACCAAATCACAAAGGGTTAAACTTTCTACTAGCTTCACAGCTCTTTTCGCTCTCTCTCTCAATCACACACACACAGACACTGTGTCTCACAGACACTTTGAGCTTCCACAACGACTCCTCTAGCTTTTGAATGTTTTTCTGGACGTCTGGCCATAAGTTAGTTACGAAGTGCACCCTCAGTAGCCCTTCAGCTACTAGCCCTTCTGACACGGGCTGTTTTCCATTGATATATGCTTAATTTAATATCGCCAATTCCCCGTACTTTTGTACGTCCCGACCACTAAGGCGATACTTAAAGGTCTCTTTTCTTACCTTGGTCTGTGCACCGAGTTACCTGATCGTTTCGGCGCGCCCCATCCCGCGGCAATTCCTGCAGCAAATACCACACAAGAGTTGCCCGACCGAACCCGCCGCGTGTGCCCGCCTTGTTTCCAGGGTCTCCCAGTCCAGATCATACTCGCCCAAACCGCGAACGGCAAACAAGGGAGTTGGAGATGGCCGAAATCGGCGAGGTGTACCTTTCCCGTCGTCCAATGAATGTCGGGCGGTCGGAGTTTTGGATCCAGGACGAGCTCCCAATTGTGAGAAACAGAACTCACTTACAAATCAGACTAAAGTCTTAGCCTTAAGTATGTCACATGTTACAAGAATCCCGCTCACCCCCGCAACACCCCACCCCCATCTACAGAAACTACATTCCACTACCACCTACAACAACTACACTTCTATATCGCCTGCAGAAAATACATTTCACACTTCCCACAAGAGAGAGGGGAGATGGAGAAAGGGAGAGCGAGAGAGAGAGAGAGGTTGGGGGTCGCGTGCGCGAGAGAGAAGAGATGGTGAGAGAGAAGAGAGAGAGAAAGGACGAAAAGTACAGAGGGGAGCATGAGAGGAAACAACAGAGAGGGGCACGAAAGATGGGAGGCAAGAGGGAAGGGAGAAATAGAGGTGAGAGAGAGAGAGAGGGGGAGAGAGACCTGGGGTGAGAGCGGGTGGGGAGAGAGTGGAGGCAGGAGAGCGGGGGGAGGAAAGTGGGGGAAGAGACCGGGGGCGTAGAGAGCGAGGGCGAGAGAGAGGGGGGAAAAGAGAGTGCAGGGGGAAGAGAGAGCGGGGTGAAGAGCGAGCGGGAGGAAGAGAGAGCGGTGGAAAGGGGGGGAAGAGAGCGCGGGGAAGAGAGCGGGGGAAGAGAGAGCAGGGAGAAGAGAGAGCGAGGAGAAGAGAGAACGGGGAGAAGAGAGCGTGGAGGGAAGATTAAGCGGGGAAGAGAGTGGGAGAAGAGAGCGTGGGGAAGAGAGCGGGGTAAGACAGCGGGGAAAAGAGAGCGGGGAGAATAGAGCGGGGGAAGAGAGGAGGGGGAAGAGAGCTGGGTGAATAGAGAACGGGGAAGAGAGGGCGGGAAAGAGAAAGCGGGAGAAGAGAGTGCGGGCGGAAGAGAGAGCGGGGGAAGGGAGAGCGGAGATAAGGGAGAACGTGGGGAAGAGAGAGCGTGGAAGAGAGAGTGGAGAGAAAAGAGAGTGGAGGCAAAAGAGAGCGGGGTGAAGAGAGAGCGGGGGCAAGAGAGAACGTGGGTGTGGGATATAAATGAATTAATGTTATTTCTGCAACTATAAATTCTGATACAGAACAGGAATGAGAAAATATATATTCAGCAAAAAGAAAGGATATGTTAGCATGAGACGTGATTACAGAACAATAGTGGATGTATGGGCAAACAGGAAGACATCTGTTTCCCCACTTACACGGAGACACAGGAACAAACCCTAATCAAAGAGGTCAAAGTGGCCTCTGGATGGAAATAGATGCTGATAGAAGAAAAGATATGCCTAATCAATAACCTACGGTAGACTGACGTCAAACACCCTTATGGGAGTCAGAGATAAGAGTTTGTCACGGACAACACAGGATAAACAGAAGTTGTGGGATAAGTCTTAAGGAAATGAGTGACATAAGTGAAGCAGAGACAAATAGTAAAATGGGAATTTAAAATGTATAAATTGCAGAATTGATTGGGGTTTGGTGTGTATTTTGTCAATGCCTTTCGAGGCGTCAGACATTACACCCACCTGCAGATGTACAAATAAAACGACGCTGGTGTTTCAGATACTTGGTCTCGGACTGAAATTATTGATGTGAGTGGGCTTTGTTTCTCACAATTGGGGGCTCGTGTCCGGGATTTTCTTCCATCACCGGGGGGAGTGGCTGGCCTTGGACACTGGGAAGACGTGTCCCGTTCCCCATTGAGGAGCGGTCTCGTGTCCCGGTTTGGTCTGCTCCCTTGGGTGACTGATGTGAATCCTATAAGAGAGACATCTGAATCAGACAGTGATAGGAGCTCGATTGAAGATACGGTGATAAAAGGGGCCAGGCAACTCTGTGCACAGACCAAGGTAAGAAAATTGACTTTTAAGTATTGCCTTGGTGGCCGGGATTGAGTTTTAGTAGTTAATAAGGGACTAACGAAGGAACTCAATATGGATTGCGCTGTGGGTAAGGAAAAAGCCTCCGGGGAAACAAAGTAAGGAAAAGGCAATGGAAATGGAGGCGTGGTCCCTTACAACATTCCTCCGGAAAGTCCTTTGGGCAGGATGTTGTGGAATTGGCAAAATAATACTTGTACAAGGGAGAAAAATGATTAAATATTGTTGCTTTGTATGGACTAAGGAATCCATTCTTCGTCCCGCTGTCTTCTGGCCAAAGTACGGATCGGACGAAAACTGGGTTTGTGAATATCTGAGTTTATATGTCAATGTGCGAGAGAGAGAGAGAGAGAGAGAGAGAGAGAATGTAAAGAGTTGTACAGCCGGTAGGAAGTTTAACCCTTTGTGATTTGGTTTGAGTGAACATTTGTTTGTTGGTGATTGAATGTTTGTGTTTTATTCCCTGGAGCTTAAGTTCCAGGACTGTTTTGAATCTGATTTTTGTTATGGAAACTTAACATGATTTCTTTTAAGGTTAAGGATTCTATCGAGATTATGAAGAAAAAAAAAGAATGATAACTCCTGTTCTTTTTGCAGATCATGACTGCCTTACTATCAGTTTCTAACTAATCTCTTTTATCTTTACATAAAAGCGATTTATGGAGGACAGTTGAAGTTTCAGTTCAACATTAGATTGTAATAAAAGCAAAATTCTATGGTTAATATCTGTGACCTTGGATTCAGCCATTGTTCATGCATTAGAAGTTTTTTTTTGAAAAACACTTGAGTAGACAAATTATTTTAAGACAAGCTCTGATTATTTTACGACCTATAATATTGTAATTGAGCAATGATCGGTCAGGAATATTTAAGAAAACTAATTTTGGATCTAAATTGAGCAATGATCGGTCAGGACTATTTAAGAAAACTAATTTTGGATCTAAATTAAAGGACTAAAACTGGGTAATTAAAGTGACTTGCAAAATTGGGAACTGTATGCATTTTGCATTTTAACTATTAAATACTGAAGAAATGAACGTAAATATATATAAATATATTTATAAGTTAGGAACAGGCTTTAAAGGTTAGTCAAGCATGAATTGATGAATTGGTGTTTGAAGTTATGGGGAGCTAGAAATATTGCAATATTTCTTTAAAAAAAAAGAAAAAGGGGAAGAACGTAACGACTTATCCCCTTCGGGAGGTACCCATAGGGGACAAAGAGATTGGGTTTGTAAGTGCCCCCCTCACCAGTGGGGAGGTCAGAACATTTAAAAAGGAAATGAAGGTCCTGGTTGAGGACCCGGTGGGATGGTCTGAACAAATTGATCAATTTTTGGGGCCCAGTCTGTATACCTGGGCTGAATTAATGTCTATTTTGAATATACTATTTACTGGGGACGAAAGGGGACTTATACGAGGAGCTGCCATTAAAATATGGGACAGGAAACACCCGATTGGAGATGGGGATGCTGGACAGGGAGAGGTGAAGTTTCCCCTCAGAGACCCCCAGTGGGAAAACCAAAACCCGGAGCATAGAGAAGAAATGAGGGAATTGAAAGACCTGATTCTAAAAGGAATAAGAGAGGCAGTTCCGAAGTCACAGAATTTGATTAAAGCCTTTGAAATTAGACAGGAGAAAGATGAGACTCCCTCAGCTTTTTTGCAAAGATTAAGGGACTCAATGCGGAAATACTCTGGAATGAACCCTGAGGACTCAGTGGCATAGGGTCTTTTGAAAGTACATTTTGTGACAAGAGAATGGCCAGATATACAGAGAAAGATACAGAAGATAGAAGGATGGAGCGGAAAACCATTAGATGAATTGTTGAGAGAGGTACAGAAAGTATTTGTAAAGAGGGAGGATGAGAGACAAAAACAGAAGTCGAAAATGACGGGAGCTACAGTGGATGAGGTAATTAAGAAAAGAATGGAACCAATAGTGAGCAACCGTAGCGGCAGGAGGCAGCATATAGGACAGAGAGGAAGAGGAAGAGGGAGAGGACAAGGGGAAACATTTGATAGAGGGTTTGAGCGACAGGGGCAGAGATGGAAGTCTCCACAGGCAGGATGCTATTATTGTGGAAAGATAGGGCATTTTAAGCGGGGGTGTCCTGATCTACAAAGGGAAGAAAGGGCAATTCAGCTTATGAATTATGATGAAGAATAGGGGTGTCAGGGGTTCCTGCCCTCGGGGGCCCACCAGGAACCCTTGATAAACTTGAAGGTGGGACCCTGCAGGGAAGAGGCAGTCTTCCTAGTAGATTCCGGGGCAGCACGGTCATTGCTGAATTTTAAAACAAAGAAGGTAGAAATGTCGACACGGTCAATTATTGTTTCTTTGTTTCAGGGATAAAAGGGGAAGGATTTACTGTTCCAGTATTTGAACCTATGATGATAGAAGGTCCTAAGGATAGGGTCACAGGGGAACTACTGTATATCCCTGATATAGGAAGCAACTTACTAGGGAGAGACTTAATTATCCTTTTAGGACTGGAGATTGGAATTCAGGAAAAAGAATTAGTTGTACAACTGGCGATGTTGACAGAGGATGCAGAGAGAAAGATAGAACCAATTGTATGGGCTAGAGAAGGGAATCGTGGAAAACTATAGATCCCTCCCCTTTTAATAAATTTAAAACGGAAAGGAGACGTTATCTGTGAACGACAATACCCTATTTCCATAGAAGGTAAACGAGGACTGCAGCCATTAATTGAGGGACTGATTAGAGATGGACTGTTGGAGCCATGTATGTCTCCTTATAATACCCCAATTCTACCAGTGCGGAAATCTGATGGAACTTATCGATTAGTGCAGGATTTGAGAACATGAAATCGAATAGTACAGATCAGGCACCCAGTGGTGCCAAACCCCTATACGTTATTAAGTAAGATCCCTCATGACCACAAATGGTTTAGTGTTATAGATTTAAAGGATGCCTTTTGGGCTTGTCCCTTGGCGGAGGAAAGATTTGGGACTATCCCCCTATGAAATCTTATTTGGATTACCTTATCTGGGAACGCAGGGAGAATTGCCAATTCCCGAAACTAAAGATTTGTTTTTAAAGAAGTATATACGGGGCTTGTCCTCCTCTTTATCTTTCCTCAGAAAACAGGGTCTATTGGCACAGACTCCGCCCCTTGAATTTGCTGTTCATCCCATCCGGCCAGGAGATTGGATCTTAGTAAAATCATGGACAGAGACTAAGCTGCAGCCAGACTGGGAAGGGCCGTATCAGGCTCTTTTGACTACCGAAACGGCAGTAAGGACGGCGGAGAAAGGCTGGACTCATTACACTCGGATCAAAGGGCCAGTGGACCCTCCAGTTGAGGAAGAAGTCTGGACAGCCGAATCAACGCAAGACCCGCTGAAACTCAGACTAAAGAGACTTTGAGTAACTGACTATACAGTGGTGACGCGAGCACGGGATTATTTCTGTAAGATTGTATATTAAGCCTTTTTGTGTTTTAGCGTAATGATTAGAATGCTGCGTATGTTTAGAGTCATGATGCTAGCGCTCTTGGTATTAGGATTTTGTCAAATATCATTTTCATATGTATTATTAATGGTTCCGGAGTCTGATAATCCACCAGTAATAGACACTGATGTATGTAGCTCAGTAAATTGTGGAAATGTAGTTAATCAGAGACAATACCGCAACTCAGAGATACATCTTTCGTGCTACGGGGAAAGCCTCGGGGATGGTACCTGGTATAATGGTCTTGTCACAATACACCGGGCCCCCTTCCGACCAGCATGCAATTGTCCCGATAAAAAGTGTAACCCCATATATTTAACGATAAGGAAAACCACATGGCACGAAGCAGTTTTGGGGGGTGGCAATTATGAGATACAATTAAATGAAACATTTGGGATTGAAATGAAAGCAAATGGGGAAGAGAGAGTGGGGGAAGAGAGGGTGGGGAAGGAACAATGGGGAGAAGAGAGCAGGGGAGCGGGGGGAAGAAAGCGGCGGAAGAGAGAGCGGGGGCAGAGAGATCGGGGAAGAGAGATCGGGGGAAGAGAGAGCGGGAGGAAGAGCGCGGGGAAGAGAGCGCGGGGAACAGAGCGAGGGGGAGAGAGCGAGGGAAGAAAGTGGGGGTAAGACAGCGGGGGTAAGACAGCGGGGGAAGAGTGTGGTGGGAAGAGATCGGGGAAGAGAGCGCGGAGGGAAGAGAGAGCGGGGAAGAGAGAGTGAGGGAAGAGAGATCGGGGGAAGAGAGATCACGGAGAAGAGAGAACGGGGGAGAGAGGTCGGGGGGAACATAGATTCGGGGAAGAATGATCGGGGGGAAGAGAGCGCGGGGGAAGAGAGATCGGGGGAAGAGAAGCGGGGGGAAGAGAGCGCGGGGGCAAGAGAGATCGGGGGAAGAGAAGCGGGGAGAAGAGAGCGCGGGGGAAAGAGAGAGCGGGCGGAAGAGAGAGCGGGTGAAGAGAGAGCGGGGGGAAGAGAGCGCGGGGGGAAGAGCGATGAAGACGGCTTGGGGGAAGAGAAAGCATGGGGAACAGAGAGCGGGGAAGGGAGAGTGGGGAAGGGAGCGGCAGAAAGAGAGAGCAGGGGAAGAGAGAGCGAGGGAAGAAAAAGAGGAGTGAAGAGAAAGCGGGACCAAGAGAGAGCGGGTCGAAGAGAGAGCGGGTTGAAGAGACAGACGGGGAAGAGACAGTGGGGGTAGAGAGCGGAGGGGAGCGCGGGGGTAGAGAAATGCTAGACAGAGCGGGGAGAGAGCGCAGGGAGAGAGATAGGGGAGAGAGCAGGGGGAGACGGATGGAAAGAGCAGGGAGAGAGCGCAGGGAGAGAGCGGGGGAGAGAGGGGAGGGCGAGAGAGTGATGAGGGTGAGAGAAAGGGGACGGTGAGAGGGGAAGGGTGAGAGACGGAGAAAAGCGAGGGAGGTGAGGGAGAGAAGGGAGGGCGAGGGAGGGTAGGGTGAGATAGAAGGAAAGGGAAGAGAGTGGAGGGCGAGAGAGTGGAGGGAGAGAGAGGTTCGGGAGTGAGAGTGGTGAGGGAGAGAGAGGGAGGGAGAGAGAGGGTGGAAAGAGAGAGGGGAGGGAGAGAGAGGGGAGGGAGAGAGAGGGAGAGAGAGAGAGAGGGAGGGTGAGAGAGAGGGGAGGGAGAGAGAGGGGAGGGAGAGAGAGGAGAGGGAGAGGGAACGGGGAGAAAGAGGGGAGGGAGAGAGGGTGGCGAGAGTGAGAGGTGGGAGAGAGAGGGGGGAGAGAGAGGGGAGGGAGATATAATGTGGAGGGAGATCGAGGCGTGAGGGAGAGAAAGAGGCGAGGTAGAGAGGGAGAGAGGAGGGAGAGAGAGGGGGAGAGAGAGAGAGGGGAGGGTGAGAGAGAGGGGAGGGAGTGTGAGGGGAGGGAGAGAGAGGGGGAGAGAGGGAGGGGAGGGTGAGAGAGGAGAGGGAGAGGGAACGGGGAGAGAGAGGGGAGGGAGAGAGAGGGTGGCGAGAGAGAGAGGTGGGAGAGAGAGGGGGAGAGAGAGGGGAGGGAGATATAATGTGGAGGGAGAGCTAGGCGTGAGGGAGAGAAAGAGGCGAGGTAGAGAGGGAGAGAGGAGGGAGGGAGAGGGGAGGGAGAGAGAGAGGGGAGTGAGAGAGAGGAAAGAGAGAGGGGATTGAGAGGAGGAGGGAGGGAGAGGGGAGGGTGAGAGAGAGAGGGGAGGGAGAGAGAGAGGGGAGGGTGAGAGAGAGGGGACGGTGAGACAGAGAGGAGGGTGAGAGAGAGGGGAGGGTGAGAGAGAGGGGAGGGAGAGAGAAGGAGGCGAGAGACAGAGGGGGCAGAGAGAGAGGGTGACGAGAGAGAGGGGGCGAGAGAGAGGGAGCGAGAGAGAGGGGGGAGAGATAGGGGGAGAGTGAGGTGAGAGAGAGAGGGGGAGAGAGAGGGGGAGAGAGGGAGAGTGGAGAGCGGGGGGAGGGGAGGGCGGAGAGAGTGAAGGGGGAGATGGGAGAGGGGAGAGCAGGGAAAGGGGCGAGGGGGGAGAGGGGAGAGAGGAGAGCGGGAGGAGTGGAAAGCGGGAAGAGGAAGAGAGAGGGAGGAAGAGAGACGGATGAAGAGAGAGGGGGTTGAGAGAGGGGTGTAGAAACAGGGGGTAAAGAGAGGGGGTAGAGAGAGGGGGTAGAGAGAGTGGCTTAGAGAGAGGGGGAGAGACAGGGGAGAGACAGGGGGACAGACGAGGGGAGAGCCGGGGGGAGAAGCATGGGAGAGACGGGGGTGACACGGGAGAGAGAGAGGGGGACAGACGGGGTAGAGATGGGGAGAGAGACAGGGTGACACGGGGGAGAGAGAGTGGAGAGACGGGGAGAGAGGGTGAGAGACGGGGCTGAGAGACGGGGGTGAGCGACGGGGGTGAGAGATAGGGTGAGAGACGGAGTGGAGAGACGGGGAGAGACGGGGAGAGACGGGGGTGAGACGGGGAGAGTCGGGTGAGAGAGACGGGCGAGAGAGAGATGGGTGAGAGAGAAGGGTGAAAGGGGCGAGAGAGAGGGGCGCGAGAGAGTGGGGCAAGAGAGAGAGGGGCGAGAGAGAGAGGGGCAAGAGAGAGGGGGCGAGAGAGAGTCGGGTGAGAGAGAGCGGCGTGAGAGAGAGGGGCGCGCGAGAGAGAGAGGCGTGAGAGAGAGGGGTGCAAGCGAAACAGGGGCACAAGAGAGAGGGCCGCGAGAGATCGGGACGCAAGAGATAAAGACGCGAGAGTTAGGGGTGAGAGAGATAGGGGCGAGAGAGATGGGGCGAGGGAGAGGCGCGGGAGACAGGGGGTGAGAGTGAGGGGGCGAGAGTGAGGGGGCAAAAGTGAGAGGGCAAGAGTCCGGGTATGAGAGTGAGGGGGCCGGAGAGAGGGGGCGAGAGAGAGGAGGCGAGAGAGAGGAGGCAAGAGTGAGGTGGCAAGAGTGGGGCAAGAAAGAAGGGGCAAGAGAGGGGGGTAAGAGAGAGGAGGCAAGAGAGAGGGCGAAAGAGTGGGGACGAGAGAGAGGTAGAGGCGGGAGAGAGGTAGAGGCGGGAGAGAGCGGGTCGAGAGACAGGGGCGCGTGAGAGAGAGGTGTCTAGAGAGAGAGAGAGACAGACAGACAGAGTGGGGCGAGCAAGTGGGTGTAGTGATAGGGGCGAGAGGGAGGGTAGAGAGAGGGTGGTGAGATTGGGGGAGGGAGAGGGAAGAGAAAGTGGAGAGAGAGGGAAAGGGGGAGAGAGAGAAAGGGGGAGAGAGACAAAGGGGAGAGAGAGAGAGGGGGTGAGAGTGAGAGAGAGGAGAGAGAGAATGGGAATGAGAGAGAATGAGGATGAGAGAGAGTGGAGAGAGTTGCGAGCAAGAGAGAGGGATGAGAGAGCGAGAGGGGGGTGAGAGAGAGAGAGAGAGGTGCAAGTGAGAGTGAGGGAAAGGATATGGAAATGAGAGAGAGAGAGAGACTGAGAGAGCAAGAGAGAGTGCCAGAAAGGGACGAAAGAGAGAGTGAGAGTGAGAAAAATTGATAGATAGAGAGGAGGGAGAGCAAGATAATGAGAGATAGAGGGCGAGCCGTAGACAGAGTTGTGAAAGAGGTTAGCGAGGCAGAGTGAGAGTCCGGTGAGATAAAGGGATGATGTTGAGAGTGAGTGGGGGGTGTGAGAGAATGAGTGAGGGGAAGAGAGAGTGTGGGGTGTGAGAGAGAATGAGAGTGAGTGGGAGAGAGAGTGAATGAGAGTGAGGGGGTGAGAGGAAGAAAATGAAAGTGAGGGTGTAATAGAAGGGGTGCAGAGAGAGAGAGACAGAGAGAGAGAGACGGAGAGACAGAGAGAGACTGAGAAAGAGATAGAGAAACAGATAGAGAGACAGAGATAGAGAGACAAAGATAGAGAGACGGAGAGAGACAGAGACAAAGAGACAGAGTGAGAGAGAGAGAGTGAGAGATGTCTCAGGGAGGACCAGTACAGCAGAGGTGAGAGTAGGATGCTCACAAGATGGCGGAAATGACACCTAGAATGTAGATGCACCTTGCCCAGCTTGTACCTATGTCCTGTCTACCAGCTGTAAATACAGTAGGCCACTAACTCCTCCCTGAGCTGTTTACTGTGAGTGATCTTACTGGCTGCAGGATTTACTGACGGCTCCAGGTCTCCCACTCTATCTGTCTCTGGCTGACCAACCATGTTTGATGTGGTCATAAATGAGACAGGAGTTAGGAATTCGGCTAAGACAAGAACATCCTGATTGCCTACAGGAGACCGAGAAATAGACAAAATGGGAAATTAGTTTGATGCCGTGAGGGATACACATGGAGAATGGCATGGAGTCCCACAGTTATCTGGAAAATCCCAGTCTCCATGCCTGGCCTGTGCTGCCTCGTCTCTCTGCAGTGGAGAATTCTGTTGGCTCAGGATCTGGAGTAGCTGCAACAGCGAGAGGCGCTGACAGAGGCAGCAATTAGACCCACACAGTGAGGGATACCACATGGAGAGAGACTGAGTGATATCATCAGAGTGCTGGAAAGTTTCAGAATCAATCAATGGTCATGATGAAAGGGCTTTGATTAATGGATCAGTACTCAGTGATGGTTGAGCTACAAGTGGGAGAGGTGATGGCCTCGTGTTATTCTCACCAGACTGTTCACCCAGAATTTAATGTCAGTGTCCGATATACTCATCTGACTGCTCAATATCCTTTAAGAAAGGAAATCTGTTGTCGACAGATTTCCTCTGTAATGCAAAGGCACTGTAATAATTTTGGGAGACTTCAGTCTTTGTGTCATCTGGGACAGTCACATTGGCAAAAGTGATGTTCTCCAAAATCCTGTTTGAATGTTTGTGTCAGTGTTTCTTTGAAGAACACATTGTGTAAATGGCCAGGGATGCGACTATCTCAGATCGACCATTGGGTGATGACGCTGAGTGAAGGAGTAATGTCACACTGAGATATCCTCTGGGAAATTGTAGTGTAGTGGAATTCAGTGAGATGATGGATTTTTAAAGTGACCATAAAGCACACCCCACAATCACAACCAAAGGCATTTACGCGTGTTTGAGAGGAGGACTGACCAAGGTAAAGAGGGGAAACAGTGAAGTGTATGGCTGGAAATGGACAGTGGAAAGCATTTACAGTAATAGAGATGGACTGCACAGAAACAGAGCCTTCGATCCAACTGTCCGTGCCACTCACATATCCTAACACAATCTCATCTCATTTGTCAGCACTTGGCCCAAATCCCTCTCAGTCCTTCCTGTTCGCATACCCATCCACATGCCTTTTAAATGCAGTAATTGTACCAGCCTCCACCACTTCTTCCCTCAGTTCATTCCATACATGCACCACCTTCTGCCTGAAAAAGGTGTCCCTTAGGTTCCTTTTATATCTTTCCCCTCTCACCCTGAACCTAGGCCCTCCAGTTCTGGATTCTAGTACCTCAGGGAAAAGCCCTTGTCGTTATATCTACCCATGCCTCGCTTGATTTTATAAACCTCTACATGGCCACCCCTCAGCGTCAGCCATCAGAGGGAAAATAGCCCCAGCCCATTCAACCTCACCCTGTAGCTCAAATCTTCCAAGCCTGGCAACATCCTTGTAGATCTTTTCTGAACCCTTTCAATTTACACAACATCCTTCCGATAGGGAGGAGCCAAGAATTGCACGCAATATTCCAAAAGTGGCTTATCCAATGTCCTGGACAGCCACAAGATGACCTCCCAACTCCACTACTCAATGCTCTGATCAGTAAATGTAAGCATACCAAACACCTTCTCACTATCCTATCTACCTGCGGTTCTCCTTTCAAGCAACTATGAACCTGCACTCCAAGGTCCCTTTGTTCCGAGGACCTTACCATTAAGATGTATTTTTCCAAAATGCAGCATCTCACATTTATCTAAAGTAAACTCTATCTGCCACTCCTCAGCCAATTGGCCCATCTGATCACGAACCCAATGTAATCTGAGGTAACGTTTTTCACTGTGCACAACACCTTCAATTTTGGTGTCAACTGTAAACTTACTAACTATACCTCCTATGTTCACATCCAAATAATTTGTATATATAATGAAAATAGTAGCTCCAGCATTGATCGTTGTGGCACACCACTTCACAGATCCCCAGTCTGAAAAGCAACCCTCCACCAACATCTTCGAGCCGTTCTGTATCCAAATAGCCAGTTCTCCCTGTATTCCATGCGATGTTAGCTTGCTCCCCAATCTCCCATGGGGAAACTTTTCGAACACCTTCGTGAAGTCCATATCGGTCACATCCACCGCTTTGCCCCCATCAATCCTTTTTGTTACTTCTTCAAAAAAACAATCAATTTCTTGAGACATGATTTCCCGCGCACAAAGGTATGTCCCTTTTTTGCCGTCCTGATTTCCCTCTTTATTATACTCCTACTGCCTTTCCACTGCCTTTCCAAACACATGCAAATCCTATCCCTCAGGATTCCCTCCTTCAACTTGCCCAACACTGACGTTAGGCGAACCGGCCTGCCGTTCTCTGGCTTTTCCTTACCACCTTTCTTAAATAGTCGCTCCACGTTAGCCAACTTCCAGCCTTCTGGCATCTCACCTGTGATTATCGATGACACAAGTATCTCAGCAAGAGGCCCAGCAATTACTTCCCTAGCTTCCCACAGAGTTCTATGGTACACCTGATAAGGTCCTGGGGATTTATCAACCTTTCTACACTTCAAGACATCCAGTACATACTCCTCTGTAATGTGGACACTTTTCAAGATGTCACCATTTATTTCCCAACATTCTATATCTTCCATGTCCTTCTCTGCAGTAAATACTGATGTAAAATACTTGTTTAGTATTTCCCCATCTCCTGCAGCTCTACGTGCCTTACTGAACGTCGAGGACCCCTATTCTCTCCCTAGTTACCATTTTTTCCTTTATGTATTTATAAAATCCCTTTGTATTCTCCTTAACTCTATTTGCCAATGCTATTTTATGTCCCTTTTTTGCCGTCCTGATTTCCCTCTTTATTATACTCCTACTGCCTTTCCACTCTAAGGATTCACACTATCTCTCCTGTCTATACCTGACATATGCTCCTTTTTCTAACTAAAACCTCAGTTTCTTTAATCATTCAGCGTTCTCCACACCTACCAACCTTTCCTTTTTCCCTAACAGGCATACGTCTCCTGTCTTGGGACTGCAGCTATCCTATTTCGGAAGGCTTCTCAATTCCCAATGATAAAGCTTTCATTCTCTCAAAATGGAAAATCCCCGATTCCTGCATCTCGCAAAACTGCCACTTGAAAAGAATGGGGGAAAAAGAACATTCCAAATGAAGACTTTGATGAGGTTAACTCTGCTCAGTCACATAGACCTGGAGGTTACCACATGCACGGAGAGTGCTTTGTACCAGAGCAGCACTAGGTCACTGTCAGGGACACAGTCAGAACAGCAAATAGATTCACATCTGAGATCACATCTCCCAGCCTGGGAACCTAAAGCTGTGCTTAGCCATTCTGGCCAATATTTGTATAAATAGGACAGCGAGATCAGCCCAATAGTCCGATCAAAAACAGTAAGACATGCAAATTTAAACATCCTGCAGGTTCAACAACCCATTCCCGGTTACTCCTGCAGGCTCTAAGAATCCCGTTCCCTCTAACCTCCTGTAGGATTGACATCAATTCCTACATTTGTACCATCCTACAGGTTCTACAGCCCTTCCTACCTCCGTAACATGACCCGGACTCTAGAACCCTTCCTTCCTCTGCAATGTTCCCCAGAAGGATACTGAAGGACGGTGGCAGTTACAGAGATAGTGAGGGATATCAGGACAGAAGAATTTTGCAGATATTAGGAATATTGCAATAGCAAAAAGAAACTTCAGTAATTCTGAGGGTTGCATGCTAATATAAGAAATTTCAGAGCTGAGGTGGATTGTCAGGACTTGAAAAGGTTTCACAGTTTATGAGTGCTGTAGGGTTTGGAGGATGTTGCCAAGATAGGGAGGGTTTAAGATTGAAGGATTCCACAGACAAACTTCACAGGAAAACTTCAGGATTCTTGACAGTGTGGAGGAACAGAAGAATATTGAGTTCAAAGACCATAGATCTCTCAAAGTTGCCATTTAATTTGATAGCCTTGTTCAGAATGTATATGATGTATTGGCTTTCATTAGCAGGGTGATTGAGTTTAAGAGCCATGAGGTTATGCTGCAGCTCTATCGAGTCCTAGTTAGACAACACTTGGTATACTGTGTTCAGTTCTGGTTGCCTCATTATCAGAAAGTTGTGGAAGCTTTAGTGAGGTTGCAGAGGAGATTTATCAGGATGCTGCCTGTACTGGAGGGCATGTCTTTTGAAGAAAGAGTGTGCGAGATCAGGCTTTTCTCATTGGAATGAAAAAGGATGAGAGGTGACTTGTTGGAGGTGCACGAGATGATGAGAGGCATAGATAGAGTGGATAGACAGAGACTTTTCCCATTGTGAAAAATGGCTATATTGCGGGGAATAAATTGAAGGTGATTGGAGGAAGTTTCATGGAGATGTCAGAGGTAGTGCTGTACACAGAGGGTGGTGGGTGCGTGGAATGCACTGTCAACAGTGGTAATCGAGTCAGATGCATTAGGGACATTTCAGCCCGTCTTGGATAGGCACCTGGATGATAGTTAAATGTAGGGTATGTTGGTTAGTTTGATCTTATAGTATGATAAAAGGTCAGCACAACTTTGAGGGCCGAAGGGCCTTTACTGTGTTGAACTGTTCTATGTTCCAAATAGGAAGGGTTACCGAAAATTGGAGAGGATGGGATCCGAATGAAGATATACAAATAGGAAGGGTTTGCGAGGATTGTCGGAGGTAACAGAGACAGCAATGGTCTGATCTGGAGCAGAGGACCCAGATTGGGTGGGATGTGGGGACTGGAGGTGGTTTCACAGGAAGGGAGGACCAGAGAGCCACCGGGTGTTACAGAAATGCAGAGAGCTGTAGGGCCTTCAGGGGTTTGTGGAGATGGGGAGGTTGGGAGGGATGGAGTTGTTTGCATAGATAGGGATGTTGGTAGGATGGAGCGGTTTACACAGACAGCCGTGTTCTAGGTGAATGAAGCCGATTATGGCGATCAAGACGGTTAGATAGATTGGAAGAAAAATAGATATATGAAGAGCAGTTGTGACTGAAGATGTTTATAGATATAGAAAGGCTTAGGTTCTGGAGATGATTTACATATGGTGGGTGTGGAATTGGGCAGATATTTCAGGATATAAGCACAGCAATTTAGGTGAAGACGGTTTCATAGGTAAGGGAGCATTTGTAACCTCCTCCAGTTTGGTCAAAGTGGGAAGGGTTGTAGGGAGTGTGACGTTTACACAGATGGAGTGTAAGAGCTGGAGAATGTTATTGAAATGAGGAGATAGATGGAGAAACTGGAGGAGTTTACATTGACAGGGCGGGAGATAGCCACGGGAGGATGTTACACAGATAGCGAGTCTTTTCAGAACTGGAGCAGGAGAGTAACAGGCATTGGAGTGAGTTCTGCAGATCAGGAGTGCTGCAAGGACCTGAGAGATTATAAGATCTCCACATATTGATCGTGTCTTTTGGGCTGGAAGAAGATACGGATAGCTTAGATCCACTGTATGCTTCTTCATTTTCCGGACAAAGCCGCAATGTCCCTCATCAGCGAGGCATCCCTAAACCTGCCCGCTTTTCCCTTCACTCTAACAGTGACATATTGACCCTAGATCTTTGAGATCACGCTTTTGCCAGTTGTTGCTTTTTCTTCAAACAGACTCACCCAATCGACGACAGTAATGATGTGGACGAGCCTGTGTTGAACTGGGGTGCACAAAGTTAAAAGACACAACACTAGCTTGCAGTCCAGCAGGTTCATTTGGAGGCACTAGGTTTCAGAGCGCTGCTCCTTCATCAGGTGGTTGTGCAGCACAATCATAAGACACAGAATTTATTGAAACAGGAAAGCAATGTAATGGAATGTAATATCAACAAATTTAGTTTAAGCCTTTCATCTTTTAGAATGATCACCTGCGCTTCGAAAGCTAGTGCTTCGAAATAAACCGGTTTTACTATAACCTGGTGTTGTGTAATTTTTAATTCACCCAATCAACAACTGCTCGATCCTGCCTAATTATCCCAAAACTGGCCCTGCTCCAGTTAAACACTTTAATCTATCGACCTGTCTGATATTTTTCCATAGCTATGTTAAAACGCAGACAGTTGTGGTCACTGGACCCAAAGTGCTTTCTGACTGACACTTCAGTCACTTGCTAGACCTCGACCCGCCTGAGTCGAGATCAACCCTCGACATATTGATTTGGGAAACGTTCTTGGCCACATTTGACAAATTACACCCCATCCAGGCCTTTTTATACTATGGGTGGCCCAGTAAATCCAGGGGAAATTAAACTCAAACCAATACAACTCTATTAAATATTCCTATCGGTCACTGCAACCTCTCTACATATCTGCTCTGCACATATCTGCTGGCTATTTGGGGGTCAAAAACTCCATTCCAGCAGACTTACCATCCCCCTTTTTGTTTCTAACGTCTAAATATATGGCCGCATTTGATTATCCTTTAAGTGTATCCTCACTAAACACTGTTGTCTTGTCCTCACACATCAAAAGGACAACTCCACCCCCCTCACTAACTTGTCCTTCTCTCCCACCTGTAGTTTCTGTATCCTGGAACACTAAGCTGCTGGTCCTGCCCTTATCCTGAAGAAAGATTCCTGAAGAAGGGCTCATGCGCGAAACGTCGATTCTCCTGCTCATTGGATGCTGCCTGACCTGCTGCGCTTTTCCAGCAACACATTTTCAGCTCTGCCCTTATCTCAGCCATGTTTCTGTTATGGCTGGAATATCGCAGTTCGCAGAGCGAATCCATGGTCTGAGCTCATTTGCCTTACCAGTCAGGCCTCGTGCATTGTCGGTCAGCCCACTACGCAACCCCTCCCACCCAACACCCCCCCCCCCAAGGGATACTGGGGATACTGGTGCCCCTCTGGTTCAAGTCCAACCTATTCCCGCTTGTTCAGGTCACCTCTACCCCAGAAGAGATCCCAATGACCCAAGAACTGAAAACCCTGCCCCCCCACGCCTGTTCCTCAGCCACACATCCGTCCAGCCTATCTTTCTATTTTAATCCTCACTGGTATGTGGCACTGGGAGTAATCTGGAGATCACTACCCTGGAGGTCCTGCTTTTTAACTTCTTACCTAACGCCCGATACTCATTTCACAGGATACCATCCCATTGTGTACCTCTGCCTTGTGGATTGATGTGCACAATGACCTCTGGCTATTCACCCTCCACCTTCAGAATGTTCTGTAATGACTCAGAGAAACCCTTGACCCTGGTACCCAGCAGGCAGCACACCACCCTGGTGTCACTTCTGCAGCCACATAGTCTCATGTCTGTCCCCCTCACAACTGAGTGTCCCATAATTAGACAGGATGTGGCAAACAGAGACTGGCATGAACTACCTGCAGTTAGGCTATATTTGGAAAGTGCAGTATTTTAAAGATACAGTGAGAATTCATGGTCAGTGTGTTCATGAAGAGGAAATGACACAGACAGCAAGTCTAGTGAATACTGATCAAGTGATATCGTGAGTTTGATAAAGAAAATACAGTGCAATAAAATCAGGTGAAGCCCTTCACAATTATATAGATTGCAAGCGGGTCCTTAAAAATGAGGAGCAAGCAATGGCCATGACACCTCCTTGGCAGACACTATTAAGGAAATGTCACAAGATATTTGATGGCTATATTCAGAGTAAAGATGATTCCCAGCAAAAGAATGGGGGCTGTTAGCAACCAAAGCGACAATCTGTGCATGGAGCCAGGGGAAGCAGGTGAGGTCTTCATGAATACTTCCCATCTGTGTTCACACAGAAGCAAAGCATTGTAGCCGGGGATTTCAGTCAGAATGGTGAGAATTTGGATCATGGTAAGATCAATAAGGAGGAGCTATTTAATTTTTTCACTGGCATAAAGGTCGACAAATCTCAAGTGCCCAATGAAATGTATCCCAGGCTGCTATGGGAGGAAAGGGAGGAGATGCTGGGGCGCTGCTGGATATATTTAATACTTTGCTGGCCACAGGTGAAGTGCTGAATGACTGGAGGATCGCCAATGTGGTTCCTTTGTTCAGGAAGGGCAGCAGGGATAGGCCAGGTAATTACAGAGCAGATAGTCTGACAGCAGAGATAGGGAAATTATTGGAAACTATTCTGGGGGACATAATGAATCAATAATTGAAAACGCAGGGATAAATTGGGGATAGTCAGCATCGATTTAGTAGACGAAGATCCTGCCTTACGAATTCAGTTGAGTTTTTAAAAATGGTGTCTGAAAATGTTGATGAGGGCAGTGCAGATGATGTGGTTTACATGGAATCGAATAAGGCCTTTGACAAGGGCCCACATGGAAGGCTGGTCCAAAAGGGAAGAGCCCATGGGATCCAAGGCAAGTTGGCAAATTGGATCCAAAATTGGTGGAGGGTTGTTTTCATGATTGGAAGCCTTCGTCCAGCGGGTGTCCCACAGGGATGTGTGCAGGAAACATCGCTGGTTTTTATGTACGTTAATGAGTTGAATGTGAAAGCAGAAGGTATCATTATTAGGTTCGCAGATGACATAAAAAGTGACAGTATTGTCCACAGCGAGGGGGATGGTCTCAGGCTACAGTCTGAATGTTGAGGCTTGGACAGAATTTCAAGAGAGTAATTTAAATAGACAAGGCAGGCAAGAGCACAGGAGGCAGTGCGCGAAACATCATCAATTAAATTACTTTATTTCAACACAAGAGACCTAACAGGTAAGGCAGATGAGCTTGGTGCATGGACAGGAACATGAGACTGAGACACCACAGGTATGCCAGAACCACCTGAGGGAGGGACAGGACTGGCAGCTCAATGTTCCAGGGCACAGATTCTAGAGGACGAAGAGAACAGGAGGTGAGAGAGGAGGGAGAGTGTAGTTTTTGAGCAGTGAAATATCACAGCACCATTTAGAGAGGCTATTGCTGTGCAAACATCAGTGAAGCTATAATAGTGAAATTGAGAAATGAGAATGGGTCATCAGTTTGATATGACTGCACTACAGGCCCGCAACAGTCAGCGGGAAATTGAGCAGCAAATATGTCGGGAGATCTCAGATATCTGTAAGGATAGGGTTGTAATGGTGAGGGATTTTAACTTTCCAAATCTAGACTGGGACTGCCAGAGTGTTCAGAGCTTGGATGGGAGAGATTTGTTCAAGTAAACTCTCTCAGTCAGAATGTCAATGGTCGGACTGCAGGAAGGAGTAAAACATGACCTCCCCTTGGGAAACAAGGGAGGGAAGGGGACTGAGTTGTTAGTGTGGCAATACTTTGTCAAAGTGACCACAATTCTATTAGTTTAAAATAGTGATGGAAAAGGAGAGGCCTGATCCACAAGGTTAAAGATCAAAACTGACCTTGCCTCAAACCTGAAGCTATGAGTCAAGAGCTTTTAACAGTTGATTGTGGAGGCTATTTGCAGGAAAAGGAACGTCAGGCAGGTGGGAAAATTTCAAAAGAGAGATAAAGTGAGATATCAGGGTCAGCATATTCCAGTTAGTGTGCAGGACAATGCTGACACAAGTAGGAAACACTGGATGACAGGGGGCATTGAGATTCTAGTCAAGAAAAAGGGGGCAGGTGTCACATATAGCCAACTGTATTAAGGCAATCCCTTGAAGAACATTGTGGGTGTAGTAATACACTGAAGACGGAAATCAGGAGGGCACAAAGGAGGGCACAGAAAGCTTTGGCAAATCAGGCTGAGGAAAATCCAAAGAGATTGGAGTTGAATATTGACAACAAAAGATTAACTAGGGACAGAATATGACCTCATAAAGATCAATGAGGCCATCCATGTGTGGAACCACAGGAGATGAGTGAGATCCTGAACAAAAATTTCACGTTTGAACTTATTGTGGAGAAAGACTTGGGAAGTCAGGGAAATAAACAGTGATGTATTCAAAAGGGTCCACATTAGAGGACAAGAGGTGCTGGGGTTTATAAAAGGTGCATAAAAAAGACAAATCCCTGGGAGCTAATCAAATATATCCCAGGACGTTGTGGCAAGTGCGGGAAGACATTGTGGGGCCCCTTAAAGAGATATTTCTCTCACTGACAGCCACGGGTGATGAGCTGGGATCCTGTAGGGTGGGGGCGAATAAAAGGCCATTGACGAAAGACCATAGAGAATGTGGAAGCGATTCTGTGGGACAGGGGTTACATGCAATTGGAAAGGCAAGGATTGATTAGGGATAGTCGGCACAGCTTTGTGTAGATAAAATAGCGTCCCTCAACCATGATTGGTTTTGCTGAAGAGTTGACCGAGAAGATAAATGAAGGCAGAACAGTAAATGTTGTCTATACTGACGTCAGCAAGGCCTTTGACGGGATTGGGTGTGGTACACGAGTTAGTGAGGTTAGATCACATGGGATCAGGGAGAGCTAGCCGAACGGACACAAAATTGCCTTGACTGTAGGAGACAGATGATGGTTGGCGATGGTTGTTCTTCACCCTGGAAGCCTATGACCAGTGGTGGATTCACTTTAATGCATCAATTATATGCACGATATGTTTCAGAGTGTAGAAGTCATTGTTAATGAGTTCGTGGATACCAAAATTAGTATTAAAGCGGGCAGGAAATACAGTTATTGAAGCTTATCTTGATCAACTAAACCAGTGGGTCAAGCAATGAAAGATGGAGTTTAATTCAGGTGTTGGATTTTGTGAAGAAAAAACAGGGAGGACTAACACAGTTAACGGTAGGGCCCTGGGAAGTGTTATCAAACAGAGAGAGACTATGGGATGGAGTTATATTGTTCCTTGGAAGTGGACATGGTGTTGAAAGCAGAATTTGGTACCACCACCCCTCATGGGTCAGAGCAATGAGTACATGAGTTGGTACATCATGATACGGCTGTATAATACATTGCTGGTCTCTAGATGGAGTATTGCATCGAATTCCGATCCTCCTGCTTCAGGAAGCAATTTCTGAAACTGTAAATGGAGCAAAGATTGACGAAGATGTTACTGATACTGGAGGGTTTGACTTAGAAGGATAGGCTGGTTAAGCTGGAAAAAGAAATCGGAGGGACGAGATAGCTTTGGCAGAGAAATGTAAGGACAATCCAAAGACACTCTACAGAATAAAGTACAAATTCGCAACTGGAAAGACAATAGGGCACCTCAAATTTCCGTGAGGCCATCCATGTGTGGAACCACAGGAGATGGACGAGATCCTAAATGAATATTTCATGTCAGAACGTACTGTGGACAAAGACTGGGAAACAAAGGAAAACAAGCTGTAATGACCTGAAAAAGAGTTCCCATTACAGAAGAGGTGGTGCTGGAGGTCTTAAAACACAAAGGTATCCCAGAACATTGCAGCAAAGTAGTGGCGGGAACCCTAGCAGAAATATTTGTATCGTTGTCTGTCATATTTCCATTGGGTGTAGGTGCCTGAGAGGTGACTTTATAAAGGTTTGTAAACCATGACGAGTTGAGGTAAAACGAATAGCTTAGGTCTTTTCTGTAGGGTAGGGCAGTCCATAGCAAGATGGCATAAAGGTGACGTGGGAGAGGGAAGACATAAAAGGGATCAGAGGAGAACAATTTGCACACACACGATGGTGCACATCTTGAATGAGATGCCAGGGAAATGGTAAAGTACAATTACACCATGTAAAAGATATTTGGGCAGATACATGGAGTGGAGAAGGTTTGCAGGGATATGGGTCAAATGCAGAGAAATGGTACTTGTTCACGAATCTTGGTCAGTCTGCACTAGTTGGATTGAAGGAACCGTTTCCGTGCTGCATGTTTCTGTCTCCAGTTATTGGAGGGGGAGACTACCGAGCCAAGGCATGTTGTAGACATAAAAGCAACTTACAGCTACAGGCATGGTAGTCTGGAACGCAGGACGTTTCAAATATGTGGAGGAATTATCAGGAAGGGATGAGGTTACAGGAACAGGAACAGTTATAGCAGTTAAAAGTTATTGAAGACACTGGTCCATGAGACATGCCAAAGATACAACGTTGGAGAGGGAACACAGAACAGAAAGATCCCAGGCAGCATGCCCACCCTATCGTGTGAGGCCTGCTTTCACCTCTATTGTCCTGATGCTCATTAAGACAGCACAGGCCTGGATTGAGAACTGTGAACTCCCGATGCTGTCTCAGTACAACATAACTTACAGCAGGGGGTGTGCCTGTACTGTGCTAACTCTCCAGCACTGTAACTGTCATGTCCTGTTAGCCATTGTTTTGTTTCTCTCTCATTGCTCTCTGTCCTGTGCATTGAGTGATCTTTCCTCACTGCAGGATTTATTGAAGGCTCCACATCTCCCTATCCTTTGTCTCTTAGGCTGACCAATCATCTTCAGTGAGGTGAGAATATTGAGTCAGAACCTTCCTAAGAACCTCCAGGAGACTCAGAAACATACAGAATGGGGAATTAGACTGATACAGTAGGGTTCCACACGGATAATGGCACTGAGTCCCACAGAGATCTGGAAGATCCCAGTCTCCATCCCTGGCCTGTGCTGCCTCGTTCAGCTGGAGTGGAGAATTCTGTTGGCTCAGGATCTGGAGTAGCTGTAAGAGTGAGACACGCTGACAGAGGCAGCAATTAGACCCACACAATGAGGGATACCACATGGAGGGAGACAGAGTGATATCACCAGAGGGCAGGAAGATTTCAGGATCACACAACTGTATAGGAAGAATGGGTTTAGCTTCATGATGCCCTGGTAATATCTGGTCAGGAATGAGTAAGCAAAGTGATGTCCCCGAGCTATTTTTGCTCGAGCATGTATCCAAAACCTCAGCTAATGTTCAGGGACAAGGGTCTGAACCCCACCAGAAATGGGGAATTTGAAATCAATAGTTTTAAAAATACTAATGACCAATCTACAAGTAAATACGAAACCATTGCTGATGGACAAAAAAAACCGAAATACTTGTCCTTGAGAGAAAGACATCTGCCCATCCTCACGTGGTCTGCAGGATATACCCACAGCAAAGTGTTTGCCTCTCAAATACCCTCTTAAATGGCCGAGGAAGTTACTCAGCTCAAGGGCTGGCCAAGAAAGGCTGGTCAGCCAGACACACCCACATCCCAAAACTGATTTAATAAATAATCCATTAGGATGGTCCTACTGGAGCAGTGCTGGGATCAGTGACCTGGCCAATCACGTCGGTAGGTTAATGGACAGGGCTTTGAACTGACAGAGAGTATGCAGGGACAGGGTTCAGGTGAAATGAGCTTTCCAAATCCAAAGAGAAAAGGTAAAGCATCGGAACAGCATGGGAGTGTGGCTGAAGACAAGCAGAAAGGAATAGGAAGGGACAGAGTTTAGCTCGAAATGTACATTAGCGAATCGATTTCTGACAAGAAATTGTGGGAAAGAGTAAATTATGAGATTTTTTCGAAATGACAAAGTCTTTTCAATAAAGTAGATGTATTTGTGACACAGTGATACATGAGATTTAGACACCAGTGTAACATGGTTACAGTGCAAACAAAAGGTGGAACATATATATTCAATGGTTCACAACTTTGCAGAAACTCAGGCAAAATGGGTAACACTAACAATAATATTCAACAAAGGCATCACAGAGAAAGCATTTGGCCGTAGATCATGAAGTAGAGTCAGTCTGAATGTAAATTCTGGCTACTATTTGCTAAGGACACAAGCAGCAGAACACTTTTAGCCACCGAACAACATTTCATAGCTCATCACTGCATTACACAGGAACTCATTGGAATTTTTTAATAAAGGCATTGTTATAATGCTTGGAAACTTTGATATTGGTATAATCTGGGACAGTCACACTGACAACAGTGATAGTGGAAGTGGAGTTTGCATTTAAACAAACAAAACCTCAGCAAGAAATTCCCACCCGTCCCTCACTCAGGACAAAATGGATCATATTAGATTATTAGGCTGAGAAGGTCACCAAAAATTATTTAAAATCCTGAAGTGAGAGAGTGTTTTAGGATTAAGTTTTAAAGAGTTTGCAAACGGTCTGCTAGCAGGAGGAGGGCAGTGGGAAGGGGAATCATTGCCAAGGTAGGAACAGGGATAGGTGAAGATGCTGGAGGTCTTGAGAGTGTTACAGAGACTGGTCAGGGCCTGAACGGTGTTACAAAGCCAATACGGATTGCTGCAGCTGGAAGAGTTTGCAGAGGTAGGAAGGGACAACAGGCTGGGGCTGTTTTCCCTGGAGCGTAGGAGGCTGAGGGGTGACCTTATAGAGGTTTACAAAATTATGATAGACATGGATAGGATAAATAGGTAAAGTATTTTCCCTGGGGTCGGGGAGTCCAGAACGAGAGGGCATAGTTTTAGGGTGAGAGGGGAAAAATATAAAAGAGACATAAGGGGCAACTTTTTCACGCAGAGGGTGGTACGTGTATGGAATGAGCTGCCAGAGGAAGTGGTCGAGGCTGGTACAATGCAACATTTAAGAAGCATTTGGATGGGTGTATGAATAGGAAGGATTTGGAGGGATATGGGCCGGGTGCTGACAGGTGATACTAGATTGGGTTGAGATATCTGGTCGGCATGGACTGGTTGGACCGAAGGGTCTGTTTCCATGCTGTACATCTCTATGACTCTATGACTCTATATGCATTTTTATTTATTCATTCATAGTATGAAGATGTCACTGATTGGACAGCATTCTTTGCCCGAATGCTAATCGTCCAGATGGCAGCTCAGAGTCAGCCATACTGCTTTGGGTCTGGAGTCGCATATAGGCCAGACCAGGTTAGAATATCAGATGTCCTTCCCTAAAGGAGGTAAGTGAACCTGACGAGTTCTTCTGACTGATCAACAATGCTTTAATGGTGGCCTCACCAATGTCTTGTACAGATACACCATGACATCCCAACTCCTACTCTCAATGCTCTGACCAATGAAGGTAACCATCCCAAACTCCTGCTTCACCAGCCTGTCTACCAGTGTCGCCACTTTTAAAGAACTGTGTACCTGCATCACTGGGTCATTGACTGACAACCCAGGGCCCGAATATTAACTGCATAATTCCCACCCTGGTTTGTTCACCAAAATGGAAGACTTCACTTTTATCTAATTAATCACCATCTGCTATTCTTCAGCCCACTATTCATCTGTTGTATCATAGATAACCTTCTTCACTGTCTACTTTACTACCAATCTCAGTGTCACCCAAAAAAACTTACTTACCAGGAAACCAATACTCCCATCCAAACGACAAACAACAATGGGCCCACTACACCGCTAGTCACATGCCTCCAGTCAGAAAAACAACATGTCTCCCATCACCTTCTGTCTCCTACCATCACGCCAATTTTGTATCCAGTTCCCTCTCTCCTCCTGAATGCCATATCCTTTTATATTGATCTGAGCTTATTACCCAGTTTACCATATGGAATGTAGAACACAGAACAGTGCAGCACAAGATCCTTTGGCCTTTTATAGGTCAGTAAGATCATCCTAAACAACATACCTTCATTTTATTATCGTTTATGTGCCAATCAAAACTATATGAAATGTCCCTAATACATCTAATTTTACTGCCACCGCTGGCTGTGCATTCTACCCACCCACCACTCTATATCTAACGGACCTACCTCTGAAATCTCCCCTTAACCACCTGGTAATCATTTTAAGATTATACCCCCTTGCAATGCCTATTTATGTCATGAGGGAAAAATTCGCTCTCTCTGTAACTCTCATCATCTTGTTCACCTCTACTATGTCACCCCTCGCTCTTCTCCACTCCAAGAGAAAAGCCTTAGCTCCACCAACCTTTCTTCATAAGGCATGCTCTCCAGTCCATGCATCGTCTTGGTAAATTTCCTTTTTACCCTCTCTAAAGCTTCCACATCCTTTCTGTAATTTGGGGACCAGAATCAAACACAATATTCCAAATGGGGTCGAACCAGGGCTCCACAGAACTGCAGCATAACCTCACGGCTTTAAAACACAATCTCCAAGCTAGTGAAATCCAACACAATATATTCCTTCTTAACAAGCCTATCAGCTTGGGTGGCAACGTTGAGGAATCTATGGACTTGGAACCCAAGATCTCTCTGTTCCTGTACACTGCCAAAGATCCTGCCTTTCACCCTGCTTTCTGCAATCCAATTCAATCTTCCAAAATGACTGACTCCACACTTTTCCAGATTGACCTCCATCTGCCACTTCTCAACCCAGCTCTACAGCCTGTCAATGTCCCGTTGCAACCTAAAACCGCCCTCCACACTATCCACCACTCCACCAACCTTCGTGTCATTGAGAAACTTACTAACCCACTCACACATCCAAGTCATTCAAAAACTCACAAAGAGCAGAGGTTCTGTCACCACTCCCTGCAGAAACCCACTGGTCACTGAGCTCCAGGATGAATGCTTTCCATCTATCATCACCTTCTGTCTTCTGAAGGCCAGTAATTCCACATCCTGACAGACAGGTCTCCCTGTATCCCATGCCTATGTACTTTCTGAATGAGTCAAAAAGGTGTTTTTGTCACATTCTCAAAAGATTCAGTAAGATTTGTGAGGCATGACCTGCCCCTAACAAAGCCATGCTGACTGTCTCTAATCAAACTATGGTTTTCCAAGGAATCATAAATCCTGTCTCGGAGTCCTCTCCAATAATCTGCACATCACAGACATAAGACTGACAGGTCTGTAATTACCAGGATTATCCATATTCTATTTCCTGAACAAGGGAACAACATTTGCCAACCACCAATCTTCTAGTACGACTCCAGTGAACAGTGAGTGTGCAAAGGTAATCGCCAATTGCGCAGCAATCTCTTCCCTCGTCTCCTGTCGTAACTTTGGGCATATCCAATCTGGTTCAGCAGACTTATCTATCCTTATCTTTTACAAAATCCTGAACACATCCACCTTCTTAACATCCACCTGTTCACATACATCAGTCCTTTTCATTCTGTCCTCACAAATTACAAGATCCCTCTCCGCAGTGAATACTGAAGCATAGTATATATGAAGGACTTTCCCTACCACCTCTAACTTCAGGAACAATTTCCCTCCACTATCCCTGATCGGCACTACCCTCACTCTGGCCATGCTTTTGTTCCTTACATAAGTGGAGAATGCCTTATGGTTTTCCTTAATCCTTCCCAACAAAGCTTTTTTATGCCCCCTTCTAGTTGTCCTACGTCCATTCCTCAGTTCCTTCCTGGCTACCTTTAGAAAATCGCTAGATTTAGCCCAACACCTCCATATCAGCCCTTCAAGCAGTACCCACCAAGACTCATTTCCCCACCCTATTACTACCCATTTGCCCTGACTAATGCGTCAAACCTATACATCCGCAAACACCATGGATTATTTTGCATGCCTGAGTCACTGAACATGCACATCCTTAGGCTGTGGGAGGAAACCGGAGCACCTGGAGGAAACCCACGCTGACACGGGGAGAATGTGCAACTCCACACAGACAGTTGCTATCGGCTGGAATTGAAATGGAGTCCGTGGTGTTATGAGTTATTTAACCACTGAGCCATCGTGCTGCTCCATGTTACCTTCCAGAAACCTATCTGACCCTTGCTTTCTCAATCTTAAGTAAGCTTCCTTCTTCCTCTTAACTAGATATTCTACATCCCTTCGAACCCTGTCAAATGCTTTGCTGATGTCCATGTGGTCAACACTGACTATCTATCTCTTGGCCATCTCCTCGAAGAGTCAATCCGGTTTGTGAAACACTAATCTAAAGACTATCTTTAATCAGCCCTTGACTTTCCAAATATACGTAGCTCCTTTCTTTCAGAATCTCCTCCAACAACATACCCATCACTGGGTTCACTGGGCTGTAATTTCCTGGCTTTTCCCTGCAACCCTTAAGTGATGTAACAGCATTATACCCCCTCCAGTCTTCCGGTACCTCACGGTGTCAGTTGATAATGTAAATATCTCTGTTAGGAACACTGCAACCTCTTCCATAGCTTCAATATTCTTTTGGCTCTGGAGTAGCTGTAAGAGTGAGACACGCTGACAGAGGCAGCAATTAGACCCACACAATGAGGGATACCAAATGGAGAGCGACTGAGTCATATCACCAGAATGCTGGAAGATTTCAGGACCAAACCATGGTGTCAGAAAAAGTGGGTCTTATGCAGTGGGCACTACTACCAGTACTCAGGGAGGAGTCAGCTATTGTAATGGGATGGTACTGTGCTGGGACCAGTGCCTTGGTAAATCATATGACCAGGATTATGTAGAGTGCTTTAAACTGACACAGACGGGGAGGGACAGGGCTCAGCTGAAAGGAAATTCCCAATTCCATAGAGAAATGTTCAAATATTGATACATGGGGCTGTGGCTAAGGAAAAACAGGAAGAAACAGAAAGAGACTGAGTTTAACCAGAACTGTAATCAGCAGATAGGTTTGTGACAGGAAATTGTGATTTCAAAAGTAAATTACTATTTCTTAATTTGAATGCACGAAGCATTTGTAATAAGGGATATGCTCATGTGATTGTGATTTCTATCCAATAACCATCATAGAGATGTGGTCACAGGGTGAACAAAAGATGGGGCATTAATATTCACGGCTACACAATATTGTGGAAAGTCAGGCAGAATGGGAAGGAGAATGGGGAACTCTCATCGTTAGGGATCACAATGGGATTATATGTGGCCTCACACTATCAAACATTAGGAAACCAAATTCTGGGTAATAAGAGTCAGAACACAGAAGTGGAAGGGCAGTGTTGAGGCCCCTTTACAGCATTACATTGTGAGGCAAGACATTGGGCAGGGAATTATCGGAATTTGTAACAGACAGTAGAACAATTGAAAGAAGATTAAACTTCGCTATCGCATCATCTCATTGGTGGTGGGTCACAGACGGGGCTGACTCTCTCCCACTCTCAGGGGGAGTCTGTAGGTGGCTGTTCAGACCGATGTGGCCTTCCACAGACTCTGCTACACTTGGGGCAGAAGGTGGCCGTGGGAAGGTGTGGGTGGGGCGTTGCGGTAGCTGCGAGCTCCTTGTGCTGTTTTCTCCTGGATTCCCGTTTTTCCCCACAGAAAGTCTCAAGGTGCTCGAAACCTTCTCAATGCTTCTCCCCCATTTGGATGGTCTTGGCTCAGTCATTCCCAGGATTTACCATATCTCATTAAGAGATGCTTAGAAGATAATAAAAATAACACCCAATAATTCTGAAGAAGCCAATGCTTTATAAACATGGAAGTATTTGATAAAGGGATCATTCGGGGACTAGTAGCAGGAGGAGTGCACCAGGAAAATGAAACATTGTCAGGGTTTAATGAGATGATAGGAGCAGGGAGAGGTGCTGGTGCTGGAGGTGGTGAGAGTGTTACAGAGAGGGGCAATGTTACACAGCCAATACGAATTGCTGCAGCTGGAGGGGTTTGCAGGGGTAGCGATGGAAATATCAATTTTTATTTATTCATTCATGGGCTGAGGATGTCACCACTTGGACCAGCATACATTACCCACTGCTAATTGCCCAGAGGGCAGCACAGTCAGCCATATTGCTGTGGGTCTGGAGTCACATGTGAGCCATACCAGGTTAGAATGTCAGCTATCCTTCCCTCAAGGACATACGTGGACCAGTTGAGTTTTTCCACATAATCCCCTGTGACACCACTTTCAAAGAACTGTGTACCGGTATCCCTGGGTCTCTGATTGACAACACTACCCAGGGCCCGAACATTAACTGTACAATTCCAGCATGGTTTGCCTTCGCAAAATGCAACATCTTGCATTTGTCCACATGTTATTCCTAAACTCACTGGCCCAGCAGTACTGTTGAGCTCGTTGTACTCTCAGATAATCCTCTTCGCCGTCCACTTTCCCAGCAATTAGAGTGTCACTCACAAACTTGCGAACCATGATTCCCGTGTTATCATCCACACCGTTTATATAATAGATGCATAACAGTGACCCAGCACCGAACTCCATGGCATACCATGGTCACAGGCATGTAGTCTGAGCAGTAACCCTCTCTGAACATGCTCTGTCTCCTTCCGTCAATCCTGTTTTGTATCCATTTGGTGAGCGCTCCCTGGTTATGTGTGATCTAAACTTACTAACCACTCTGCCATGCAGACACATGACAATACATGGAGACATAATCTACTCCTCTGCCTTGATCTATTATTTGTCTACCTCCACAAACACTCAGTCATCATTTTCCACACACAAAGCAATGTTGATTATCGCTAATGAGTTCTTGCCTTTCCAAATGCATGGTGATCCTCTCTCTCAGAATCTAGTCGAACAAATTACCCTCCCATCTGTCTTACTGGCCTGTAGTGCCTGTCGATGACACGAATGCCTCTGCGAGGGGCCTTGCAATTTCATTCCTAGCCTCCCACAAAGCGATGGGATACATCTGATTATGTTCGAAGGTTTTATCAACGTTTTTGCATTTTAAGACATCCAGCAACTCCTGTTCTCAAATGTAAACTCTGTTCAAGACATCACTATGTATTTTCCCAAGTTCCTGAGCTTCCATGTTTTTCTCCACAGTAAATCTTCATTGGCCTTTCGGGGGCCCTATTCTCTCTCTCATTACTCTTTAGCCCTGTTTGGAATTGACAAAATGCCTCTGAAGTTTCAAATATCCCTCTACTGCCACTAGCCTCCCCCAACCTTATCTATTCTGCCACTTATGGTCACACCGAAATATAGAATCCAACAGATTTAAAAAATATTCTTCTTTTAAAATATCATGCATCTCCAATTGTTTCTAAGTGTCCAGTTATCATTTATTGCCATATCCTTTATAATACATTCCAACACATTCCTGACTTACTGTCAGGCTAACACTGTTTGGTTTCAGGCTGACTGCACAAAGGGTTTTGGGAATCCTTGTGGATCAATCTGAAAAAGATAGCTTACAGGGTCAGCAGGTAATCGAGAAGGCAGATCAAATGCTGACATTTATTACAAATGTAATAGAGTCGTAATATATAGATTTCTTGCTAAACGATACAAGGTACCAGTCAGACCACACTGAGAATACTATGAACAGTATGAGTTCCCGAAGGAAAGATATTCTTGTATTGGAGGCAGGCCAGAGAAGGATCCCTCAGCTGATCCTGGAGATGATGGGATTTTCTAATGGAATGAGGTGTAGTAGATTGAGTTTGAACCATTGACATTTCAAAAAATCGCAAAGAAATTGAACGGACCATCTAGAATTCTGAGGGGCACTGCCATGGTAGATGCCAGGAAATTAGAAAATCCAACAGTAAAGCACATCAATAGGACCTTCGACCCGCCATTTGTGGAGGTTGTGGATGGAGTGATTTGGTAATTTATGGAGATGGGATGGAAAGAGTGACTGGCGGAAGTGACAGAGATTGGGACGGGAGGAACGACTGGAGGAGGTGACAGAGATAGGGAGGCAGGGAGTGAATGGAGGAGTTTACAGAGATAGGAAGGGATGGGTTGACTATGGGAGGTTACAGAGATAGGGAGGTGTTTGGAGTCTGATGGAGATTTAATGAGATAGGGACGGTCATTCATCCTGTGAAGGCTGGAGGAGGTGACTGAAAAGGGATGTGTGAAGGGGTTGGAGAAGTTTTCTGTGCCAGGGAGGATTATAGGAGGTCGTGTTCATTGGCAAAACATATATTGTCGTCTTTTCCCCAGAAGTGGTAATAAGCAACTGTTTCTAAATTCAATGAGATTACATGCACATGCAGGGGAGTAGGAAGAGAAGAGTTTGCTGAGATTTGGACTATTTTGGAGAGATAGAAGAGATTTATTATGATCGTGAGGGTTTCAGAGAAGAAATAACGTGACAGGGAGGGTAGTAGAGGCAGGATGGCGTACAGTGATAGCGAGGAGCTGGAAGAGGTTACTGCGATAGTGAGCTTTGTTGTGATGTCTTTTGAAATTGGATGAACTTAGTAACGCAGAGGGGTGTAGACACTGGATGATTCTTGAGACAGAAAGTGTTTATAGAGAGGTGCCTGTACGGAGTGGGCTTGGATGCAGCCACAAAGAGAAGTTTCAGGTACATCGATGGTATTAGTGGCTACAGGAGGTTACAGAGTCAGAAAGGTTAGTAGTGATGGCAGGATGTAGAGTAACGAAGCATTGCCGTGAGGGAGAAGGTCACAGCGACAGAGGAGATCACAGAGGATGGATGCGATTGCAGACATGGGGAAGGTTAAATTGGTTTCAGAACACTATGCACAGGGAGGGTTGCAGGGATTGGAGCAGGTTAAACTGGCAGGAAAGGCTGAAGAGATTGGAGGAGTTTACACAGTTTGGGAGGTCTGTTCGGAAGGTATGTTTTCAGAGGTCATGTGGTGATGTAGGACAGGATGGCAGGAATGTTATAGGGATTGAAGGTGACAGTGATATCATGCGCTGTATGGGCTGGAGGAAGGTATGCAGATGGTGGTGGTTGGTAAAGTCTGGAGGATGTTAGAGGGATAGGATGGGCTGTAGGTATTGTGCAAGATGACAGGAATAGAGATTATTGTAATGACTAAAGGAGGAGATTGTTGGGATTGGAAATATATTATTCATATTGGAGCAGTTTACAGAGACAGGGAGAATATTCAACATTGGAATAGGTTTGAAATATACAGTGGGATTGGAGACAAGGGAAGAGTTTACAGAGATAGGAACTGTTCTCAGAGTTAGAAGCATTCAAGGCACAGGCTCAGATGAGGTGGACTGAAAGGTAAGTTTCCGTGCTGTATGACTCTACGATGGGACAACAGAGAATGTAGGAGAGGGAACAGAAAGATCTTAGGCTTCAATAGTACTTTCATAAGCGAGGCCTGTTTTCCCCTCTGGTGTACTGATCTCACTGAGACTGCACAGGCCTGGATTTATAACTGTTAACTCTCTATACTGCCTTAGGAAGGCTTAGGACAGTAGAGCTGAAACTCATCCTCTTACAAGAGGGTGGAGATTGAGCCTGGTAGCTTTATGACCTGTGTTTACCCTTCAGCACTGTATCTATGACATGTCCTGTGAGCTGAAGATTCTCACTCTTTAAATGCTTTCTGCTCTGGTCACTGTGAGTGATCTTACCTCGCTGCAGGATTTATTGAAGGCTCCAGAACTCCCTGCCCTCTGGGTGAGCAACTGTATTCGATGAGGTGATGGACGAGACACCCAACAATTGGGAAGTCTGTTGAGTCAGGACCTTCCTGATTACGTGCAGGAGGCAGAGAAATAGGGAGAATGGGAAATTAATCAGATGCAGTGAGGGTTACACATGGAGAATGGCACTGAGTCCCACAGAGATCTGGAAAATCTAGTTTCCATCCCTGGCCAATGCTGTTGCGTCTTTCTGGAGTAGAGAATTCTGTTGGCTCAGGATCTGGATTAGCTGCAAGAGGGAGAGGTGAGCTCAGAGGCAGCAATTAGACCTCACAGTGAGGGATACCACATGGAGATATCACTCGAGTTCAGGAAGATGTCAGGATCAAACAGTTGTGTAGGGAGAAAGGGTTTAGCTTCATAATACACTGGTATCCGTGCTCAGGGATGAGCAACGTGTGAACACGTGAAGTGATGCCCCAGTGGTATTACTGTTGGGGCATGTTCAGGGGAGGCGGATTTGAATCCCTCCATCAGAAATGGTGGAAGTTCAAATCAATAATTTAAAAACAATAATTAAGAATCCATAAATAAGTATGAAACCATTGCTGATGTACAAAATACCCAAACACTTGTCCTTTCGAGAAGGACATCTGCCCATCCTCACGACATCTGCACGACATACCCACAGCAAAGTGTTTTCCAAATCCAAATAGTAAAAGTGACGCATTGAACCAGCATGGGGATGTGGCTGAAGACAAGCAGAAAGGAACAGGATGGGACAGTGTTTAACTAAAACTCGACATTAGCGAATTGGTTTGTGATAGGAAATAGTGGAAAAGAGTACAGAACTTTAATTTTCCGCATCGACAAATTCTCTTCAATAAGGTAGATGGATTTGTGACACAGAGATGAGTGATTTAGACACCAGGGAGACATGGTTACAGGGTGAACAAAAGGTGGAACATAAATATTCAATGGTTCACAACCTTGTGGAAACTCAGGCAAAATGGACGACGCTAACAATAATGGGTAACAAAATTATTAGATAGAAAGCGGGGGGAGGGGGTCTTGTTACTTAAAAATGAACGGGCAAACGATGGTCACAAAATATCCTTAGCAGATAATGTTAAGGATAAGCCACAAGATATTTAATAAGTACAGTTAGAGTAAGAGGATTCCCCAACTAAGCAGTGGAGCCTGATAGAAACCAAAGGGAAATTCAGTGCATGGAGCCAGAGAAAATAGGTGAGGTCTTCAATGAATATTTCCCATCTGTATTCACACAGGAGAAAGAACTTGTAGCCGGGGATTTCAGTTGAGATGGTGAGGTTCTGGAACATATTAAAACCAATGAGAAGGAGGCGTTAAATGTATTCACAGGCAAAAAGGTGGAGAAATTCCCAGTAACAATAAAATATATCCCAGGCTGCTATGGGAGAGAAGGGAGCAGATTGCTGGGGCCCTGGCGGATATATTTAATAATTTGCTGGCCACAGATGAAGTGCCGAATGACTGGAGGATAGCGAATGTTGTTCCTTTGTTCAAGAGCAGCAGGGATAGGCCAGGTAATTACAGAACAGATCATCTGACAGCATTGGGAGAGAATTTATTGGAAACAATTCTGAGGGACACGATGAATCAACATTACACAGGACAGGAATACATTAGGGATTGTCTGTATGGATTAGGTAGAGGACTGTCCTCTGATATTAGTGAGGGCTGTGCAGATGATGTGGTTTACATGGAGTTCATTAAGGTCTTTGACAAGGTTTCACATGGAAGGCTGTTCCAAAAGGAAAGAGCCCATGGGATCCAAGGCAAGTTGGTAAATTGGATCCACAATTGGTGGAGAGTTTCTTTCACGATTGGAAGCCTTTGCCCAGCGGGTGTACCACAGGGACCTGTACAGAACCATTGCTGGTTATTATGTACATTAATATCTCGCATGTGAAAGTAGAAGGTATCATTTGGAGGTTTGCAAATGACATGAAAGGTGAAAGAGTTGGACACAGTGAGGGGGATGGTCTCAGGCTGCTGTCTGATATCGATCAGATGATAAACTGAGGAGAGTAATGGCAAATGGAGTTTACTTCTGGTTACTTTTGGAAGTCTAAAAGGTAACGATATCCATCATTAATTGTCGGTCCTCCTGAAGTACTGAGGAACACATGGACATTGGTGGACATGTCCCTGGATGTCTGAAGGTGTCAACATAGGCAGACAGGGTGGGGAAGACAGCTGAACTGGGAGGAGGAGGGAAAATCGATTAATTAAACTGCATTTATTTCAATGCAAAGTGCCAGACAAATAAGGCAGGTGAACCCACAGCATTGATGGGAACATGGGACTGGTATACCATAGGTAATACAGAAAATCAGCTAAGGACGGGCAGCTCAATGTTCTAGGGGACAGATGCTACAGGAAGGATAGAGCAGGAGGCAAAACAGGAGGAGAGGTGGTGGTTTTGATTGGGGGAAACATGACGGCAGTACCTAGAGAGAGTACTCATGTAGGATTGCACAGTTAAGCGATATTAGTGGAACTGAGAAACAAAAATATGTCATCAGTTTGCTACGATTGTACTACAGCGATAGGCAATGGGAGGTGAATGAGCAAATATATCAGGAGATCTCAGATATCAGTTAGAATAATAGGGTTGTAACGGTAGAGGTTTTTTAATCTTTCCAACCCTGGACTGGGATTGCCACTGTGTTACGCATTTGGATGGAAGGAATTTGTTAAGTGTGGTCCAGAAACTCCCTGTCATTATGTAAGTGGCCCAACTGGAGAAAGGGGCTAAACCTGACCTTCCCTTGGGAAAGAAGGTCGGGAACGGGACTGAGGTGTTAGTGGGGGAGCACTTTGGAAAATCATCACAATTGCATTAGTGTGAAAATAGCGATGGTAAAGGACAGACCTCGTCCACAATTTCAAGTTATACAATGGAGCAAGATAGTATTAGACATGAATTTTTAAAGTAGATTTGGGGAGGCTATTTGCAGGTAAATTGAGGTCTGGCAAGTAGGAATATCTTAAAAGCGAGGTAAAAGGAGCGTTCAGCACCAGCATGTTCCTGTTAGTGTGCAGCTCAATGCTGACAGGATTAGGCAACACTGGATGAGTTTCGAGATTGGGGTCAAGAAAAAAGTGGGCACATGTCAGATAAAACAGGCTGACTCAAGTGAATCCCTTCAGGAGCATCAGGGCTGTGGAAATAAACTGAGGATGGAAATCAGGAATGCAAAAAGGGGACATGAGATAGCTTTGGCAGAGAAAGTTAAAGAGAGTCCAAAGAGATTCTACAAGGGTATTAAGAGCAAAAGAAGAGCTAGGTATCCTAAATGATCAATGAAGCCAACGATGTGTGAAACGACAAGATCTGAAACTAATATTTCACTCTGGAGCTTACTGTGGATAAACACTGGGGTGCTCAGGGAACAAAACAGTGTTTGGCCTGACCACTATTGGAATACTGTGTGCAATTCTGGTCTCAATGCCATCGGAAGGATGTTGTGGAACATGAAAGTGTTCAGAAGAAATGACCAAGGATGTTGCCAGGGTTGGAGGGTTTGCGCAACAGGGAAAAGCTGAATAGGCTGGGGCTATTTTCAACTGAACATGGGAGGCTGAGGAGTTACCTGATAAAGTGGTTTAAAATCACGATGGTCATCGATAGGGTGAATCGACAAGGTCATTTCCCCAGGCGAGGGAAACTTTTCAAAGGGACCTAAAGGACAACTGATTCCTGCAGACTGAATGGAATAAGCTGTCAGAGGAATTAGTGGAGGCTGATAGAAATACATTTAAAAGGCATGTGGATGGGTATATGAATAGGAAAGGTTTAGAGGGATATTGGCAACATTCTGGCAAATGCAGATGTTGGTCCGAAGGATCATGCAGAAGTTGGTCCGAAGGATCTGGTTCCGTGCTATACATCTTTATGACTCAATGTCTTGAAATGATTCCACCTTATAGAAGAGGAGGTGCTGGAGGGTTTAAAACAGGTAGGTAGATAAATCCCCAGGACCTGATCAACTGTATCTCAGGACATTGTGGGAAGTTGGTGAAGACATTGTCGGGCCCCGAGGAGAGATATTTGTACCATAGAGAGCGATGTGTGATAGGCTGGTAGACTGGAGGGTGGCATTGCTGACAGTGAAGAAGGTTTCCTAAGATTACAAAGAGATCCTGACGAAATGCGTGAACGGCTGAAAAACCGTAGATGGAGTTCAGTCTGAATAAATGCGCAGGAATGCATTTGGTACAACAAACATGAGCAGGGCTTGTACAATTAATGGTAGGACCTTTGGTAGTGTTATCGAACAGAGGGACCTCGGGGTTCAGGTACATAATTCTTTGAAGTTTGCAACATGGAGAGACAGAGCTGAAAATGTGTTGCTGGAAAAGCGCAGCAGGTCATACAGCATCCAAGGAGTCAACCAACCCAACCACCCCGTAGCCCAACACTTTAACTTCCCCTCCCACTCCACCATCGCCAGACCATGGCAACACAACGGTTGGAGGAAGAGCACCTCATCTTCTGCCTGGGAACCCGCCAACCACAAGGGATGAACTCAGATTTCTCCAATTTCCTCATTTCCCCTCCCCCACCTTGTCTCAGTCAAATCCCTCGAACTCAGCACCACCTTCCTAACCTGGAATCTTCTTCCTGACCTCTCCGCCCCACCCCACTCCGGCCGATCACCCTCACCTTGACCTCCCTCCACCTATCGCATTTCCAACGCCCTTCCCCCAAGTCCCTCCTCCCTACCTTTTATCTTAGCCTGCTGGACACACTTTCCTCATTCCTGAAGAAGGGCTTATGCCCGAAACGTCGATTCTCCTGTTCCCTGGATGCTGCCTGACCTGCTGCGCTTTTCTAGCAACACATTTTCAGCTCTGTTCTCCAGCATCTGCAGCCCTCACTTCCTCCTCGAACATGGAGAGACAGAATGGCTAAAAAAAGGTGCTTGCCGCACTTGCTTTCAATGCTCAGTCCTTTGGATATAGGAATTCGGAAATCACATTGAGATTACACAGGCAATTGGTGAGTCCTCTTCTGGAATACTGTGTCCAGTTCTGTTCGCCCAGTTGCAGAAAAGATATTATTAAGTTGGAGAGTGTTCAGATGAGATTTACTGGGATGTGGCTGGTTATGGTAGTTTTCAGTTATAAAGAAAAGCTGGTTAGGTTGGTATTTATTCATTGAAACCTGAATGTTGACAGATGACGTCATAGAAGTTTATAAAATAATGAGGGGGATAGATAGAGTTAATGGGAGTTGTCTTTTCCCATGGACAGGGGAGTTTCAAGACTAGGAGCTACATTTTTAATTTTAAGAGGAGAGACATTTAAAAAAAAAAGACATGAGAGGCACATTGTTACACAGAGGGTGGGTTGTGTGTGGAATGAACTTCCCAAGGAAGGCGTGAACATGGGTACAATTACAATGTTTAAAATACATTAGGATTAGGACAGGAATAGGAAAGGTTCGAAGGGATATGATCCAGGAACAGGCAGTTTGGACGAGATCAGTTTTAGAGTAAGGTTAACGTTAACCGAACAGTGCGATATGACTCTCTGACTATGAATATAATGTTGTGTCATTAATTAAGAAAGGCTGCAAGAGAAAGCCAGGAACCTACAGACTGATGAGCCAGACAGCAGGGTGGGTCAGATGTTGGAGTAATTCTGAGAGGTAGGACTTACATGTATTTGGAAAGACAAGGACTGATTACAGATGCTTTGTGCATGGGAAAACATGTCTCACAAACTTGACTTGAGTTTGTTCAAGATGTGACCAAGAAGATAGACAAAGGCAGAGCAACAGATGTTGTTTCTGGCTTCAGCAAACCGTTGGTCATGGTGTAGCATGATATATTGGTTAGAAAGGGTAGATCACAAGGAATCAGGGAGAGCTAGCCAACTGGATACAAATTGGGATGACGGGGGAGAAAGAGTGGGAGAAGGTTGTTGTTCAGACTGGAGACCACTGACCAGCAGTGTGCTGTAAGGATTGGTGTTGGGAACACTGTTGTGCACCATTTAACTAAACGATCTGAGTGAAAATATAGGAGTCACTGTTAGTATGTTTGTCGATACCAAGATTAGTGGAAGAGTGGGCAGGCAATATAGTTATTGAAAGGGATGGTAATCAACTGGGCCAGTGGACCAAGGAATGAAAGGTGGAGATTAATTCAGGTGTTGGATTTTGTTAACCCAAACAGGGAGGACAAATACAGTTAATGGTAGGGCCCTGGGCAGTGTTGTCGAATAAAGAGAGACTAAGGGGTACAGTTACATTGTTCCTTGGAATTGGCATTGAATGGGGACAGGGTGGGGAAAGCAGCATTTGGCACACTTGCCGTCATTGGTCAGAGCATTGAGTACATGAGTTGGAGATATGTGTAACATTGTCGTCAATATTTCTCCTGGGCAGAGGAGGTCACGGGGTGACCTTATAAATGTTTATGAAACCATGCATGGCCTAAATAAGGTGAATTACCAAGGGTAGGCGAGTCCAAAGCGAGAGGCATTAACGTGAGGTGAGAGAGCAAGGATTTAAAGAGGGAGCTGAGGGGCAACATTTTCCACAGAGGATGGTACATAGACAGAATGGAAATGGTAAAAACAAGTACAATTTCAACATGGAAAAGACACTTGGGCTGGTACATGGAGAGGAGATGATTTGAAGGAATATGGGCCAATCACAGGCAAATGTGACTCATTCCATTTCAGAAACCTCGACCGAAGAGTCATGAAGCACAGAAACAGACCCTATCTCACCAGTTGTTGGAGGAGGAGACTATCTAGATAAGGCATGTTGTAGAGACTGAAGCAAGTTACAGCGATATGGATGGTTGTCTGAACTGGAAGCTTCAAATATGTGAAATAATTGGTGAGAGGGGAGGAGATGACAGAGGTAGGAAATCTTATAGAAGTTAAAATGATTGAAGGCACTGGTCCACAAGACATGCCATCGATACAGTGTTGGAGAGGGAATAGAAAGATCCCAGGCAGCATTACCACCTTCTCGTGGGAGGCCTGCTTTCCCCTCTGTTATCCTGATGCTCACCAAGACACCACATGCCTGGATTGAAAACTGGGAACTCCTGATACTGTCTCAGTACAACAAAACGTAAAGTAAACGTGGTGAATGAGCCTGGTGTGTGTCTGTACTGTGCTCCCCCTCCAGCACTATATCTATGTCATGTCTTGCTAGCTTATGTTTGGATCCCTCTCATTGCTCTCTGCTCTGTGCACTGGAGTGATCTTACCTGGCGGCAGGATTTATTGAAGGCTGCCGACCTCCCTGACCTTTGTCTCCGTGGCTGACCAACAATCTTTCCAACCAGCAGTTGGCAAGTCTATTGAGTCAGCAACTCCCTACGTACCTGTAGAAGAAATAGGCAGAATGGGAAATTAGACTGATGCTATGAGGGTTACACATGGAGAATGGCACTGAGCCCCATAGAGATCTGGAAAATCCCACTCTCCATCCCTGGCCTGCGCTGCCTCATCTCTCTGGAGTGGAGAATTCTGTTGGCTCAGGATCTGGAGTGACTGCAAGAGTGAGAGATGCTGACAGAGGCAGCAATTAGACCCACACAGTGAGGGATACCACATGGAGAGATACTGAGTGATATCACCAGAGTGCTGGATCAAACAATTGTGCAGGAAGAAAGGGTTTTATTTCATGTTAGACTGGGATGCGCAACCTGTGAGCAGGCGAAGTGATGGCCTTGTGGTATTATTGTGAGACAATTTATCCAGAAATCTGTGAGTGAGTATTAAACAATTGCTGATGTTAAGAAAAATCCATCGGGTGCATTCATGTCTTTAGTGAAGTAATCTAAGATGGGACTGAGATATCACATGTATTACAGAACAACAGCTGAGGGAGGGATAAGACAGGCAGCTAAGTGTTCCAGGGGACAGATGCTGCAGGAAGGACAGAAGGGGAGCTGAGAGAGGAGGAGAGCCGCTGGTTCTGATTGGGTGAAACATCACAGAAGTACTGAGAGAGGATATTCCTGCGGGATCGCCCAGTGAAGCTACGTTCGTGAAATCAATCAATAAAAATGGATCTTCCCTTACTGGGTCCTGGAGGGTCTTTTTTGGGTATTGTTTTTACCTGTATCCAGGACTTGTGAGTTCTCTGCGCTCCTTTCTCCCAGGGAGGCTCTGAGCATCGCTCTCTGAAGCTGATCGCAGCCGTTGCTGGAGAAAGCAGCTCCATGTCTCTCTCTCTCTCGCTGTGTCCTGACCAATGTGACACTGTTAAAAATCACACAACACCAGGTCATAGTCCAGCAGGTTTAATGGGAAGCACACTAGCTTTCGGAGCGACGCTCCTTCATCAGGTGATTGTGGAGCGTCGCTCCAGTCCCACACCGGCATCTCCAAATAGGACACTATGCACACTCCACATAGAAACCAAACTGCGTGTGCGTCTGACGTCATCGGTGAGTTTATAGAGAATATTCATACATGCACAGAATCATGGGTGGAATGTTAGTCATTAACAATTGCTCTGTCGAGTTACGGGCATTGAGCTGTTTAGCATGCAAACAGACTGTTTGGTCAAACTCAACCATACTGACCAGGTATGTAAATTATCAATCGTTCTGGGAGTTTGAAAATAAGTTTCTTACTCGTGTTGTGCAAATCTGTTGTATATATGTACGTTATCAGATTTACATCTCAACTATTTCTTAAAATCTCACATTAATTTATGCTCCACTATGTAGTGAGAATGATCAATCCGACAAAATAGTTTGCTTTCAGACCAATCCTGAAGCGTTCACTCCCGAGAATGCTTTGGGCCCGCTCCTCACACATTCTGTTTGGAGGACCGGCTGCTGCTCGGTCCTCAAGTTCTGACCGTTCCTCTCAATTGCAGAGTTGATTCAGGCGTGACTCAGCAGGCTAAGGGACAAGGGAAGTTAGACTCGATGGAAATGTGTTGCTGGAGAAGCGCAGCAGGTCAGGCAGCATCTAGGGAACAGGAGAATCGACGTTTCGGGCATTAGCCCTTCTTTGTGATGTGGTGAAAATATCCCGAATCTTGGACCGAGAGGCCTGGGTTCAATTGACAGCTTGTGCAGGTGTGCGTAATAATAACTTTGAACAGGCTCATTAGGAAAAACAAGGGAAGTCAGGAACAGAGTTAAAACAATAGACAATGCATGCAATGTGGTGGAGCTCTCAATGCTCAGATGATTTTTGTCTTTACCAAGTGTTTCAGGGCCCCCGTGGGTCCCAGTACAGACAGATACCACGATTGTGGGGCAAATGTTGTGGTGGGATATAGAGGTGCTCTTCTGGAAGGAGCTGGATTTTGGACGTGAAAATAGGTGAGAAGGAGGAGGGTTTTGTATGGAGTTAGCTGTTACCCTCCTGTTGCAGCATCTTATTATTGCCCTGACGCGACCTCGTATATGTTTGGTAGAGATCAATGATATTTCGTAAGCACACAATACAAGATCCGTCACTCTGTTTAAGACAGCAGAAATCTCTTGTCGGACTTTAGTCATAGAACAATACAGCGCAGAAGAGGCCCTTTGCTCCATGATGTTGCGCTGACCTTTGAACTGTTCTCAGCTGGTCCCGCTGCAATATCCCAAAATCACCCATGTGCTTATGTAAGGATTGATTAAATCTTCCTGATGTGGCTGAGTTGACTACATTAGCAGGTAGTGCATTCCACACCCGAACCACTCTCTGAGTAAAGAACCTGCCTCTGACATCTGTTTTAAATCTATCACCCCCTCAATTTGTGGTTATGCCCCCTCGTACAAGCTGACGTCATCATCCTAGAAAAAAGACTTCCAACGTCTACCCTATCTAAGTCTCCGATCATCCTGTATGTTTCTACCACATCCCCTCTTAGCCTTCTTCTTGCCAATGAGAAGAGGTTCAACTCTCTCAGCCTTTCCGTATAAGACCTTTCCTCCAGACCAGGCAACATCCTGGTAAATCTCCTCTGCACCTTTCCCAATGCTTCCATATCCTTCCCGAAATATGGGCACCTGAACTACACACAATATTCCAAGTATAACCTCATCAGCATTTTGTATATTTGCAGCATGATATTGCGGCTCCGGAACTCAATCCCTCTACGAATGAAACCTAACACATCGTATGCCTTCTTAACAGCACTATCCACCTGGGTGGCAACTTTCGGGGATCTATGTACATGGACTCCAAGATCCCTCTGCACATCCACACTAACAAGAATCTTTCCATTGGCCAAATACTCAGCCTTCCTGTTATTCTTCCCAAAGTACATCAGCTCACATTTAGCTGCATTGAACTCCATTTGCCGCATCTCACCCAATTCTGCAGTTTATCCAAGTCCCCCTGCAACCTGTAACATTCTTCCACACTGTCCACTACTCACCGAATTTAGTGTCTTTGGCAAATTTACTAATCCATCCACCTATGCCTGCATCTAAGTCATTTATAAAAATGACAAACAGTAGTGATCCTAAAACAGATCCTCGTGGCACATCACTAGACTCCAGTTGAATATTTTCCGTCAACCACCACTCGCTGCCTTCTCTCAGAAAGCCAGTTTCTAATCCAAACTGCTAAATCACCCTCAATTCCATGTCACTGCATTTTCTCCAACAGCCTACCATGTGGGACCTTATCAAAGGCTTTACTGAAATCCATGTACACCACGTCAACTGCCCTATCCTCATCTACATGCTTGGTCATTTTCTCAAAAAACTCAATGACCTGCCCTTGACGAAACCATGTTGACTATCTGAAATCAAATTGTTGTTTGCTAGATGATTATGAATCTTACCTCTTACCTCTTATAATCCTTTCCAAAGCCTTTCTCACAACACTTAATGGTAAGGTCCTAGGGAGTGTTGCTGAACATAGAGACCTTGGAGTGAAGGTTCATAGCTCCTTGAAAGTGGAGTCGCAGATAGATAGAATAGTGAAGGAGGCGTTCGATATTCTTTCCTTTATTGGTCAGAGTATTGAGTACAAGAGTTGGGAGGTCATTTTGTGGCTGTACAGGACATTGGTTAGGCCACTGTTGGAATATTGCATGCAATTCTGGTCTCCTTCCTATCGGAAAGATGTTGTGAAACTTGAAATGGTTCAGAAAAGATTTACAAGGATGTTGCCAGGGTTGGTGGATCTGAGCGACAGGGAGAGGCTGAACAGGCTGGGGCTGCTTTCTCTGGACCATCGGATGCTGAGGGGTGAACTTATAGAGGTTTACAAAATTATGACCTGCATGGATAGGATAAATAAACGAAGTCTTTTCCCTGGGGTCAGGGAGTCCAGAACTAGAGGATATATGTTTAGAGTGAGATAGGAAAGATATAAAAGAGACCTAAGGGGCAACTTTTTCACGCAGAGTGTGGTACGTTTATGGAATGAGCTGCCAGAGGATGTGGTGGAGGCTGGTCCAATTGCAACGTTTAAGAAGCATTTGGATGGGTATATGAATAGGAAGGATTTAGAGGGATATAGGCTGGGCGCTGGCAGGTGGGACTAGATTGGGTTGGGATATCTGGTTGGCATGGACAGGTTGGACCGAAGGGTCTGTTCCCATGCTGTACATCTCTCTATGACTCTATGTGTAGCGTGTAGTCCCAACACTGACCCCTGTGGAGCTCCCCCATCACCAGTTCCCATCGTGAAAAATACCTCTTTCTTCACTCTCTCTGCCTTGTGCCAATCAGCCAAATCGTCTATCCATGCTCAGCATGTTGTTCTGAAACGGAAATTTCATTTCACACCTACTGCTGGATTTATTTTTCTGTCTGGCTGTAAATAGCAGAGTTTCACCATTACCTTCCCATCTGTAATTCCCTGGAGAAGGTGGTGGTGAGCTGCGTTCCTGACCCATTGCAGTCCTTTGGGTGCAGGGACAGACACAGTGCTGGGAGGATGGAGCGTGGCTTGGAGGGCACCTTGGAAATGCTGATATTCCCGTGCACCTGGAGCTAATGTACTTCCAGGTTATAGTGCTTCCGGGTTTGTGAAGTGCTGTTGAAAGAGCCTTCATGATTGACCTCAATGCTACTTGTAGATCTTTTATTCCTTCATTCATTTATGAACATGAGCTTTGTTGGCTGAGCCAGTATTTATTGTTGATTTGGAGTTGTCCCTGAGAAGGTGGTGGTGAGCTGCCTTCCTGAGCCACTGTTGGAACTGTTGTTATCTGTGTCCCCTCCGGCAGGCGCTACAACACTCCTCATGTCTGTAACTGCATACAGACAAAGCAGCTCTTCCTTTTATATCTGCCATCCTCCCCGATTTATAACTCTTATAGTTCCTCATGATATCTCACCTCCTCCCTTCCCATCTGTGCTACAGATCTCTAAAATTTCTTTATTCTTGTTTAAACTTCTGACCACCTAAAATCTCTCCCTTTTTAAATTTGTAACCCCTTCAGTTTCTGTAACTCTCCATCTAACTGTACTCAATGACAGCACAGGTTCCCTTCCTTAAATCTCTATAATTACAATGGTTGCATGTGCTAAATTGGCACCTTTCATCCTCCTTATCCATCTCAGGACTTCCATCCCCTACAATCCCACTATTTGGAATGCTCCCATTCTCTGCACCTCCCCATGTCCTGGGGGTCCTTGAACACCACCAGTGCTCCAAAGGTTTATATTCCCTCCAGTTATTGCAAGTCGTCCAACTCTGCAACATCCAACAGTCTCGAGTACCCAACAACACTTGCTGGCTCTCAATTTGCATTTTTTGAAGTCTACACATCTCTATAAACAGCTCAGAAAAAGCCCTTTAGACTCTACAAAGCTCCGTCATGAACAAGCCACCATCTCTCTATTTCCTTTGCTGCCTTCAGTGTGTGCAACTCTCGCTGTATCTTCAAGTAAACTTCGTTATTTGCTGCAGGTCTGCCGAGCTCCCCAGATAACCTGTTCCATCCCATACAGCTCGCTCAATCACTGTAACATCCTCTGGCCCCTCTAATCCTCCTTTTCTCCACTGCCTTCCAGGCACAACAACAATCCTGTAAGAGAGCAGTGCGGAATGGGATGTTATAAATGTCAGCTGAGGCTTGAGGTCTACCATTACCTCGGAGTCACAAGGTGAGAGAACCTGAGAGAGAGCAGCACACAGCAGGAGAATATTAATCAGTAGCGAGGAAGAGGGGGAACTGGGACTTGGAGTTGGAGAAACAGCAGAGCAGGAGGCTCGAAATCAGCACCGAGTCACAAAGGGAGTAACCATGTGAGGGAACAACTTGGAGCAGGAGCTTGAGGCTCACCCACACCTAGGAGGTGACTGCAGCAAAGTGGGAGGATATAAATCAGCTCTGAGGATCGAAGCATGGTCGTGCCTGGGAGTCACAGAGACGGTGACCCTGTGAGGGAACAGAGTGGAGTGGGAGCTGGAGGATTTCTCGTACCTGGCAGTTACAGAGACGTTGACCCTATGAGGGAGTAGAGTGGAGTGGGAGCTGGAGGATTACACGTACCTGGGAGTCGCGGAGATAACCTTCTGCTGCTGGGGCCTGCCTGCACCGAGTTTGAAAGAAGTGCAAGAGCCATCACATTAAAGGCTGTAAGTTCATTGGCTGATAATAAACCGTTATTATTGACTGTCAGTTAATTGCTGTAAGTCAGCAAATTTATTTTGTCAACTTCTAAATTAAGGATTGAACTCAGAAATATGAGGGAGATGTGAAATTCTAAGCCAGTATAATAAATTGCCCTCAGTAAGCCACAGTTGAATAAGGGACTTAACCATATTGCTTTGTCCCGGATGTTGACTTCATTCTAAGTCATTAAGTAAGTAACTCTAGACATGTTGCATTTTACGACATGACATGACATGTTTGACAGATGGAAAATGTGTTCTGTTACATTGGAAAGTCATAGCCCCTGCTGGTGTCCGAGATGAACACTGGGTCTTGGAGATCAGACAGTGACTAGAGACTCTGTGATGCTGAGAGTGAGGAGGATAGCGCACACACACAGAACAAATCACCCTGCAGACATGACAGCCGAGAATAAGGAAGAGAATGGGGAATTAGGCAATCGAAGAGAAACAGTCAGGGAATCCAGGAATAGCCTGATGTCTCCCTCCCTATTCAGTTTCCAAGTTTGGAAGGTGATGAAGGTGCTGGCTGCTCAGGGGAGGACAGTCAGAGCCATGTCTGTGGTACCACACGCAGCCTGACTTTACACGAGGGGAGGGAGAAGGAACGAGGAGCAATAGTCACAGGGGAGTCAGGATGTTGAAGAAGGTGTCAGTGTTTCTGTAATTCCCGAATAGTGGGGTTAAGAATGTCAATGTGTCTGCAGGACATTCATCTGGGTGTCAGTGAGCAGTCAAATGTCATGTCCATGTTGGTAGGAATGACCTGGGAAGGAAGGGTGAAGTGGTCTGGGAATCAGAATTTAGGGAGCTAGATGGATGGTTAGCAAGCAAGACCTCAGATGTGGCAATCCATGGAATAGTCCCAGTGCCGTGTACAAGTGAGAATAGAACTCGGAGTTTTTGGTAGGTGAGTGTGTGACTGGAACGATGGTGCAGCATGAAGGTCTTCAGATTCCTGGGACACTGGGACTGGTTCTGGGGAAGGCAGCAACTGTACAAGCTGGATGGGCTAACGTGATAGAGCTGGGACTGAATTTCCTATGGGGTGTGTGGGAGGGATTTAAAATAACTTGGCGTGTGTATGAGATTCAAAAAGGAATAGTAGAGGAGACTACCAGGATTCTCAATATAATGGGAGATACAGTTGGTACTAATTTACAACAACAAGCTTTAGTAAAGGAGTCCAAGAGAAAGAGGACCCGTCCAAGGACAGAATGAAATTGGCTGGAGCTACAGAACAAAAAGTATACAATTACACTGTGAGGTACAGTCTGCCGGCCAGCAACCAAAGAAATGATGGAGAGAATAAATATGCAGGTGCATTTGAGAGCGATGGCAATACTATAGATTAGTTATATTGAGAAACTTAATTTATCCAGATATTGACTGCGTTATTTTTGGTTCAGAGTCACAAGGGGCGAGTATTCCTGGATTATATGGAGGAATGCTCACTGCAGGCGTATGTGTCCAGCCCAAGAGATGATGTACTGTTGGACCTGATCCTTGGGAAAAGGTGGGGCAAGTTGATCCATTGTCAGTAGAGGAAGATTTTGGGTCAGAGTGTTCATTTTTTTGTAAAGTTCAGGATGATGGTAGAGAATGATATGCAATTATTGAGAGTGAGAAACACTAGTTGAATGAGGACAGCCTTCAATGGGGCAAGAATGAAGCTGGGAAGGTTTGACTGGAACACCAGTTTGGTCAGAAAAAGATAAAGTGATACATGGGTTCCCTGCAATGAGGAGATAGCTTGGGTCCAGTCGAGGAATGGTCCCTCAAATAGGAACGGAAGCATAAACAATCCCAATGTTCCCTCGGTGACAGTGAAGAATAATAGATTTCGCGTCAGATGGAGAATCGAGTTGGGAACCAGGAGGAATGCTATAGGTTCAGAGGGGAGATGATAGAGCAGAGCGGAACTATGGGAAAACTGAGAGTCACCATACAGCTGTCTCAGAATCTTCCTATGGACCCCTCATAATGAGCGTGTTAAAAGATGGAGTAAGGCTGCATTGAAATTAGAAAGAGGATTTCTACCTGGAAAAAGATCTCCGCAAGTAGTTAAGATGTTCTTAGATGCGTTGTAGCTGCATGTTTGACTGAAACATTCAGGAGGCGATTGGATGATTTTGGATACAAAACAAATGTGAGGATGTGAGTGAAGGAGGAGATCATTACTCAGCAAAGAGTTCAGTTGAATAGCTGGTTTAACCATGATTGGCCATATGACACCCTTCTGTGCCATGAGTTTTCTGTGCTATTTAGTGTAATGTCTTGAGAGTACTCTAAATCCATAAATAGCCCATCTTTGTAACCTCGTCGATCCTATGTGATACATTCTAATCTCTGCAACCTCCATCAGCCAATATCGCCCTCCTTATCTCTGTAATTCATACAGGCCATATAAACCTTCTTTCCCTGGAATCTCCACCAGCCCCGATAAACTTTTCTCTCTATAAAATATTTCTCAAGTCTTTACAATTCTCCCCTTCTCTGCAACTACTCTGATCCATAGAAACCAAATCTTTGCAATCTCTTCGAATCCATACAACAATCAGCGTTACTAATCTCGTTCTGCCCTGACAGACAACTCTGCCCGCCTCTTTTCTTTGCTCCAGTCTCTGCAATTTTCGCTGTTGTGTAACCTAATCCAATGCCTAACGAGCCGTGTAACATCCTCTAGTCCCGATAGTGCTCCTGATTCTGTAACCATCTTCTGATCCGACACAGCTCATGGTCCCTGAAATCTCCAGATTCTAAACCTGTCCCGATGAGAAATGTTCATTTAGCACCTCTCCGATCTCCACAATCAACCTCCCACTTCTGTCTTTGTTTTACCTCATTCCTACCCTAATCATCCTTTTATTCCTCACATACCTATCGAAAGCTTAAGGGTTCTACTTTATTCTATTTGCTAAAGAGTGCTCGTGTCCTCTCTTAGTTCATCTTAACTCTCTCTTTAAATCCTTCCTCGCTGATCTGTAACTCTCCATCGCCTCATCTGAACCATCTTGCCTCATCAACATATAAGCCTCCATCTTCTTCATAAGAAGCGATGCAATTTCTGTTGTAAACCACGCTTCCCTTACCTTATGATTTCCACCTTGCCTGACAGCGTCACACCTGTCAATGACATGCAATATCTGTTCCTTAAACCAGCTCCACATTTCCATTGTCTGCATCCCCTTCATTTTTCTATCCCATTCTATGCATCCTAATTCCTGCCTAATTGCATTATAATTGCCACTGCCCCATCGATAATTCTTGATCTATGGCATGTACTTATCCCTTTCCATCGCGAAACTAAACGTAACTGAATTGTGGCCACTCACTCCAATGTGCTCACCGACAAGTAAATCAAACATCTGACCTGGTTCACTACCAAACACCAGATCCAATGTGGCCTCCCCTCTTGTCGGCCCTTCGACATCCTGTGTCAGAAAACCCTCCTGTACACATTGGACAAAAACTGATCCATCCGACGTACTAGAGTTATAGCATTTCCAGTCAATATTGGGAAAGTTAAAGTCCCCCATAATGACTACCCTGTTCCTTTCACTCCTCCCCAGAATAATTTTGCTAATCCTCTCTTCCACCTCCATGGAATTCTGCGGACGCCTATAAAAACTCCAAGCAGTGTGATTTCTCCTCTCCTGTTTCTAACCTCAAGCCACACTACTTCATTAGACGAGTCCTCATCAAAAGTACTCTCAGCCACCGTTATACTATCCTTGACTAACATGACTTGCATGGACCCATTGCAGTGCTTCAAACTCCATGAGGCAGCCATACTATCTATGACAGACAGACTCAGTCTGGAACCTCCTCTGTCCTTAAGACCTTATACACTGCCTGCACTCCTCTGTTTCTCCTTCGCATGTTCACTTTCCAACCCACCGCACCTGCATCACTCCACAATTGGAGCTGTCAAGGGCAGAAGTCTGTTAAATAGCCTCCCGAACCTTCTCTATCCTCCTTTAAGATTTTTTTAAAATCATTCTCCTTAATCAACGTTTTGACCATCCATGAAGCACCTGAGGAGATTTGCCATTGTGAACGATTCCATACAATGCAAGTAGTTGTTGCTATTGCTATACATTAGGAGAAACAGGAATGATGCATTCAAAATTCGAACAAGAAAGTCACTGATAGGTGCAGTGTGTAGGCCAAATAATAACATCACATTGGGATGGGCAATAAACAAAGAAATAACTAATGCCTGTAAAAATGGTATGGTTATTATCATGGGTGATTTTAATCTACATGTAGTTTGGCCAAACCATCTCAGTCAGGGTAGCTTTGAGGAGTTCATTAAGTGTATCTGTGATATCTTACTTGAACAGTATGAAATGAATCTACAAGGGAACAAGCTATCCAAGATCTGGCCCTGTACAATGAGACAGGAATAATTAGTGATCTCAGAGTTAGGGATCCTCTCGGAAGAGGTGATCACTGTATGGTTGAATTTTATACATATGGAGAGTGTAAAGATAAAATCTAATACCTGGGTCCTGTGCTTGGACATGGGGGACTACAATAGAATGAGGGAGAACCTGGATAACGTAGACTGGAAACAAAGATTTTATGGTGGGACAGTTAATGAGCAGTAAAAGATTTCCAAAGACACTTTACAAAGTCCTCAGCAAAGGTATATTTCAGTGAAAAGGAAGGACTGTAAGAAAAGACATTCTCTGTGATGGGGATCTAAGGAAAGTGATCAAATTGAAAGGCATACAAAATGGCCAAAACCAGCATGAAACTAGACCTGGGAAAACTTTAAAGATCAACAGAAAGCCACAGAAAAGCTACAAAGAAATGCAAGATAGAACATGAGAAAAATAAACTATCACAGACTATAAGGACAGAGAGCAAAGGTTTATATAAACATACATAATGAGAAAAGAGTGGCTAAAGTAAATGTTGGTCCTTTGGAAAAAGAGAAGGAGAATTTCATTATGGGATATCACAGTGGAGGATACCCTTAGGCATCTGTTGATGAAATTGCGCGGGTATCCGTTTTTGGCGAATACATTGTATCGGTGTTCTTCTTCCTCTTTTTGCAGTTCTGGTGTACTGCAGTGTAATGTGGCTCTTTTGAATAGTGTCTTGATGCAACTTCTTTTGTGTGTGTTGGGGTGGTTGCTTTCGTAGTTCAGGACTTGGTTGGTCTGTGTGAGTGGCTTTCCTGTATACCTTTGTGGTGAATTCAAACTACAACGGAACGAGGACATGTCACAACCCAAAGGACTAGCCACACTACCATACATCAAGAGCATTTCCGAACTGACAGCCAGACTACTGCGACCACTAGGACTCATAACAGCGCACAAACCAACAGCCACTCTCAGACAACTCACCAGAACGAAGGACCCGATACCCAGCATGAGCACAACCAATGTAGTGTACAAAATCCCATGCAAGGACCGCATAAAACACTACATAGAACAAACAGGAAGACAGCTAACGATCCGCATCCATGAACACCAACTAGCCACGAAACGACATGACCAGCTATGCTTAGTAGCTACACACGCAGATGACAAGCAACATGAATTCGACTGGGACAACACTACTATTATAGGACGAGCCAAACAGAGAACAGCCAGGGAATTCCTAGAAGCATGGCCCTCATCCACAGATTCAATCAATAAGCACATCGATTTGAACCAAATATACCGACCACTGCAACGGACAGCTGGAAGTGACAACAGGAAGCGGCAGATTCAAACCACTACAAATGTCAGAGGAAACATCATAGAAGCGCTTCACAGGAGGCTCCCAAGCACTGTGGATGTCACCGAGACAGGGGACGAAATGTCTGCAACACAAATTCCCAGCTCGGCGAACAGAATCACAACAACGAAGACTGTGAAACTTTGCAGAGTAACATAGATACATTGAGTGGGCAATGGTCAGTCATGTAGAATATAATGTTCATAAATGTAATGTCATACTGTTTGGTTGGAGTAACATTTAAAAAGAGATTATTACTTGAATTTTAAAAAGTTGTATTAGTTGCTATGCAGAGGCACCTGAGTATCCTTCTGCATGAACGTTGGTCACCAGATATAACAATCAATTCAGAAGGCAAATACAATTTTGTCCTTCATTGCTGAAGGGATTGTGCTTAAAAGCAGAGGTTATGTTCCAGCTGTATTGGGTTCTGGTGAGGCCACATCTGGAGTACTCCGTGTAGTTTTTATCTCCTTAGTTGAGAAAAGATGTACTGGCACTAGAGGGAGTGTAGAGGAGGTGAAATAGGTTGATTCCAGAGTTGAGGGTGTTGGCTTAACAGAGGCTGAGTAGATTGGGATTATATTCATTGGAATTCAGAAGAATGGAAACATATAATATAATCAATGAAATGGATAAAATGGAAGTAGAGAGGATGTTTCCACTGGCAGGTGAATCTAGGACAAGAGGGCATCAACTCAAGATTAGAGGCAGCAAATTTAGGTCTGAATTGAGAAGGAACTTCTTAACCTCAATGGAATCTATTGCCCAGGGAAGTAGTTGATGCTAGTTCAGTAAATGTTTTTAAAGCTAAGGTAGCTTTTTTTAAAAAAAAAGAAATAATTAATTAAGGAATACGGTGAGAACATGGGTAAATGGTTCTGCGTCCACGAAATGATCAGCCATGATCTTATTGAATGGCAGAGCAAGCTCAAAGGGCAGGATGGCCTTCTCCTGTTCCTCGTTCTTATGTTATGCATTCCTCCCTCACTCGTGACTTGGAGGTGCTGGTGTTGGATTAGGATGGACAAAACTGAAATTCACAGAACACCAAGTTACAGTCCAACATGTTTATTTGGAAGCTCGAGCGTTGCTGCTGCTTTATCAGGTGGCTGTGTGTTTTTAACTTTGTCCCTCACTCTTGTAACTTATGAATAGTAACAAAAGCCACGAAGCAGTGCGCATGCTCCAGCCAACAAAGGTCCCCGGATGATTGATGTCACGGGCGGAGCTGGAGGACCTGGCGGGGCAATTGGCCCTCCGACCAATCAGTGAGCGAGGGGCGGGACTTGGTAATACCACGTGATCATCCTCGCGAACAGCGCGAATGTGCGGACGGAGAGTTGTCAGGTGACGAAAGGAATAAACAACAGGAAACGGGAGGGAAATTGTGTCGGTATGAGCTGAGAGATTTTGCAAACATTTGGTGTACATTGGAAAATACAAATTTGAAACTTAGTCTCGTTTTTTGCAGTAAACGGAAAAATGCCTCATTTAGCGATTGACTTGAGTCAGCGCCGCCATCTTTATTCGGGGCAGCAATTCACTGGACACGTGCGGCCGCCAGCTTTGTAGGTGGCAAAGTTCAGAGGGCTGTCTGTGCAGCCTTTTCTGGCAGAGAGTCATAGAGCAGGATTTACACAGAGCACATTCAAACACAGAAATTGATTTTTTTTTCTCTGGATTTGTTTCGTCATTCATTTAAATGATTTGGATATGAATAGAGGCGGTACAGTTAGTAAGTTTGTAGGTGACACCAAAATTGTTGGTATTGTGGTCAGTGATAAAGATTGTCTCAGAATACAATGAGATATTGATCAGATGGGCCAATGGGCTGCGGAGTGGCAGATAGGGTTTAATTTTGATAAATGTGAGGTGCTGCATTTTAGAAAAGCAAATCAGAGCAAGACTCACACACTGAATTGTAAGGTCTTGGAGAGTCTTGCTGACCAATGATATCTTGGAATGCAGGTTCACAGTTCCTTGAAAGTAGAGTTACAAGTGGATAGGGTAGTGAAGAAGGCATTTCGTATGCTTTGCTTTATTGGTCAGAGCGTTGAGTAAAGGAGCTGGACAGGACATTGGTTAAGCTTTTGCCCGAAACGTCGATTTTGCCTGTCCTCGGATGCTGCCTGAATTGCTGTGCTCTTCCAGCACCACTAATCCAGAATCTGGTTTCCAGCATCTGCAGTCATTGTTTTTATCTCTAGGACATTGGTTAAGCCACTTTTGGAATATTGTGTGCATTTCTGGTCTCCCTCCTATCAGAAGGAGGTACTGAAACTTGAAAGGTTTGCGAATTGATTTTTAAGGATGTTGCCAGGGTTGGAGGATTTGAGTTGCAGGGAGAGGCATAATAGGCTGGGGCCATTTTCCCCGCAGTGTCATAGGCTGAGGTGTGATGCTGAAGAGTTTTATATAATCGTGAGGGGCATGGATCGCGTATAGACAAGTTGTTTATCCTGGAGTGGTGGAGCCCAGAACTAGAGGAGAGAGGTTTTGGGTGTGAGGGGAAAATTCAACAGGAGCCTAAAGGGCAACAAAAATTGTAATATCTTGTTGGCATAGAATATCTTGTTGGCATAGACGGGTTGGATTGAAGAGTCTGTTTCGGTGCTAGATATCTCTGACTGTGGGATCATAAAAGTGAACACTGCTCTGATTCGCCTGTGAGCTCCTTGATGTCCACTTGTTCATTATCTATCTTCCTCAGTCTCTGAGTGTATTTTTGCTCTGTTTAGTATTTTATGATTACGTTCACAGACCATTCTGTAAATGAATTGTCCACTACAGCCCAGCCCCTGGCCATATTACAGAGGAGGTAGTACTGGATGTCTTAAGCAAGGTGGATAAATCCCTGGGACCTGTTAAGGTGTATCCCAGACATTTGTGGAAAGCTAAGAAGATGATGACAGTTACCCTCCGAGATATTTATATTGTCATTGTTTGTGACAGGTGAGGTGCTGGAAGACATGTGCTATTATTTTAAAAGTTGGTAAGCAGAGGCCAGGGAACAAGAGAACAGTGAGCCTGAAGTCAGTGGCAGGCAAGTTGTTGGAAGGGAATCTGAGGGACAGGATTTACATGTATTTGGAAAGATGAGGAATGATTAGTGATAGTCAACATGGCTTTGTGTGTGGGAAATTCTCTCTCTCTAACTTGATTGAGTTTTTTTGAAGGTGGACTGTGGACGTTGTCTATATTGACACTGAACGATGTTCCAAAAAGCAGACTGGTTAGCAAGGTTAGATAACATGCAATGTTGGGAGAACTTGCCATTTGGATACAAAACTGGCTTGAAGGTAGGAGGCAGAGGGTGGTGAAAGAGGGTTGCTTTGTGGACTGGAGGCCTATGAGCAGCAGTGTGCTGCAAGAATGGATATTGGGTCCTTAAATAATTGACTTGGATGTGAATATATAAGATATGGTCAGTAGGTTTACAGAAGACACCAAAATTGGAGGTGTCGTGGACAATGAAGAAGGTTAGTTCAGAATGCAACAGGATCTTGATCAAATGGGCCATTGGGGCAAGGAATGGCAGACTGGGTTCAATTTAGACAAATGTAAGCTGTTAGATTTTGGAAAGGCAAGTCAGGACAGAACTTATACACTTAATGGTAAAGTCCTTGGGAATGTTGCTGAACATAGAGGCCATGGAGTGCAGGTTCATTGTTCCTTGAAAGTAGAGTCGAAGGTATGCAGACTAGTGAAGGTGGTGTTTGGTATGCTTATATTTATTGGTCAATGCATTGAGTACAGAAGCTGGGATGTCAAATTGTGGCTGGACAGGACATTGATTAAGCCATTTCAGGAATTCTGTTTTAAGTTCGAAATTCCCTGTTCTGGAAAGGATGTTGTGAATCTTGAAAGAGTTCAGATAAGATTTGCAAAGACTTTGCTAGAGTTGGACGATGTGGGCTACAGGGTGAGGCTGAATAGACTAGGTGTAATTTCCCTGGAGAGTCAAAGACTGAGAGGTGACCCTCAAAGATCAGCAAGGCAGCCATTGTGTGGAGCTGCAGGCGATGGGCGAGATACGGAGACAAGTATTTTGCATCGTGTTTACTATGAGGAAACACATAGGAGGTATAGGATGTGGGGAAATAAATGGTAACATCTTGAAAAATGTCCATATTACAGTGGAGGAGGTGCTAAATGAGTGGCTAAGGAGCTGGTGCAGGGGAAAAGGATTCACATTTTTTGTATCATTGTGATCTCCTCTGGAGTAGAGTTGACCTGCATAAGAAGGATGGATTGTACCTGAATTGGAAGGTGTTTAATATGTAGGCAGCGAGTCCTGCTAGTGATACTCGGGAGGCAATAAACCAGTGAGGGAGTGCGTGTTAACCCAAGACGATAGTGAGAAAAGAGGTATGTCTGAGGCTGGTAAAGTTCAGAAGTCAAATAGTCACGGCAGGCAAGGGCAAGGCACAGAATGAAGTCGGACTGAGCAGTTGCACTGCATTTACTTCAATGCAATAGGCCTGACAGGGAAGGCAGAGGAGCTCAGGGTATGGTTTTGAACATGGAACTGGGATATTATAGCAATTACAGAGGCATCACTCAAGGATGGATAGGCCTGGCAGCTTAATGTTCCAGGGTATAGATGCTATAGGAAGAATAGAAAGGGGGACAATAGAGGAGGGGGAGTGGCATTTTTGATACGGGATAGCATTATGTTTTTGCTTAGGGAGGATATTCAGGTGGAACTGGGAAATAAGAAAGGGATGATCACCTTATTGGGGTTTTCTCCATGGATCTCATCGGAGTCCTCTGGTTTCCACTCATAGTCCAAACATGTGTCGAGTAGGTTCGATTATCCAGGCTGAATTGCCCACAGTGTTGAAGGATATGCAGGTTGGGTGGATTGTGCAGGTTGGGTGGATTATCCAGGTTGGGTGGATTAACCAGGCTGAATTGCCCATAATGTTCACGGATGTGTAGGTTGGATGGCCCTGGGAAATGCAATGTTACAGGGGGAGGTTAAGAGGCTCTCAGGTTCAGTATCAATGTGATAGGCTGAATAACCTGCTTCCACACTGTTTGGAATTCTCTCATAATTCTACTAGTTTTAAAATAGTTACAGAAAATAATATACCAGATCTAAACGTTAAGGTTCTGAATTGGACAAAGGCCAATTTTGATGGCACAAGGCAAGAACTTTAATCTGGCCCCTCAAGCCTGCTCTGCCATTCTATAAGATCAGGCCTGAGCTTTTCATGGCCTCAGCTCCACATTCCTGCTCTCTCACCATAACCCTTAATTCTTTTCCTGTTCACAAATCTACATTTTGCCTAAAAGGCATTCAAGTTGATAACATCAAATGCTGCACTCGGCAGGGAATTCCACAGATTCTCAACCCTTTAGCTGAAGAAGCTCCTCCTGAACTCAGGCCCTAAATCTGCTCCCCCTTATTTTCAGGTTATGCTCTAGTTTGACCCGCCCCCAGTGGAAATAGCCTCCCTGCTTCTATCTTGTCTACTCCCTTCAGAATTTTATTGTTTCCTCTCCAACCTCCATTCTTTTAAATTGCAATGACTATCGAACCAGTTTTCTCAAGCTCTCCACATACACGAATCCTCTCAACTCCTGACTCAAACTAGTGAATCTCCTCTGTACTCCCTCCAGTGCCAGTACATCCTTGCTAATGTAAGGGGACCAAACCAGTACACAGTACTCCAGGTGTGGCCTCACCAGCACCCTGTACAACTGCAGCATAACCATCCCTCCAGCAAGGAAGGATAATATTCCCTTCACTGCCATAATTACCTACTGCACCTGCAAACCAACTTCCTGTGATTCATGCATAAGTCCACCCAACTCCCTCTGCACAGCAGCCTGCTGCATGTTTTCACCCATTTCATCATCCAGTTTGCTGTTAGTGCAACCAAAGTGGATGACCTCACATATTCCAACATTGAACTCCAGCTGCCAGACTCTTACCCACTCACTTGACCTATCTGTCTCCCTGTGCAGACTGACAGTGGCCTCTGCAGATATTGCTCTACCTCATCTTTGTATCAAATGTGAACTCTGACACCGTACACTTGGTCCTCAACTCCAAAACATTTGTGTAAATTGCAAACAGTTGTAGTGCCAACACTAAACCAAACACCCATTTATCCCCATTCTTTATTTTTTGTTGGTTAACCGATCCTGTATCAATGATGATACATTACCCATAATGCTGTGCATCTTTACCTTATTCAGCAGTCTTTTGTGTGGCAACTTGTCGAATACCTTCTGGAAATCCAGGTACACCACATCCACTGAGTCCGCCTTGTCCAACGTGCTCGTCGTATCTTCAAATAATTCCAGTAAATCCTTAAACGTGACCTGCCTTTCATGAATCCATGCTGTGTTTGCTAAATGAGACAATTTCTACTCAGATATCTCACCACTACTTCCTTGAGAGATTCAAGCATTTTCTCCACTACAGAAGTTAAGCTAACGGGTCCTTTTTGAAAAATAGTGGCATCGCATTTGCAGCTTCCAGTCTGTCAAAGCCATCCCAAAATCCAACAAATTTTAGTGAATTATCACGAGTCTATTTGATATTCACTCCCCCCCCCACCCCAACCACCACCCCCCGCCATCTCCTTTAGTCCCTGGGATGCAATCCATCAGGGCCAGGAGACCCATCCACATTTAGGCTGTTATCTTTCCCAACATTACCTCTTTACTGAGAATGATTGTTCCTCTGTCCTCATCTGCCATTGCCTCCATAGGCATGCGACAACAAGAATGCACAAACAGTATGTTCCTGTTAAGGCCAAGGCTGGTAGGTGTAGAGAATGCTGCCTATCGAAAGAAATTGAGGGCCTGGTCAAGAAAATGAAGGAGGCATATGGTAGGTACAGAGAGCTGTTTTTGTGTGAATCCCTAGAGGAGTATAGGGGCAGTAGGAGTATACTCGAGGTAAACCATGAGGGCAAAAAGTGGACATGATATAGCTTCAGGAAATAGGTTTAAGGAGAATCCAAAGTGATTGTACAAATACACTAAGGACAAACGAGTAACCAGGCAGAGAATAGGTCCCCACAAAAATCAAGGCTGTCTGTGGGAACCGCAGGAGGTGAGAGAGATTCTGTATGAGCGGAGAGGTTTTACAAACAAAATGTGCACATCGGAAAACACAAATTTGAACGTCCCAGTTTCGTGTTTTCAGTAAACGGGAATTGCCTCAGTGTGGCTGCAGGCATGGGTGCGCGCCACCATCTTTATTTGGGGCAAAAATTCACTGGACACGTGCGGAGCCACCAGCTTTGTAGGGGGCAATGTGCAGCCAGGCGCATGTGCAGCCTTTCTCTGGTACAGAGTCATTGGGCAGGATTTACACACAGCACATTCAAACACAGAGAAATGGATGTTTATTTCTGGATTTGTTTCGTCATTCATTTAAATGATTTGGTATCGTAAATGAGTTTGCAGGTCATACAAAATTGGAGGTATTGTGGATAATGGAGAAGGTTACCTTAGATTACAATGAGATATTGATTAGATGGGGTTTAATTTAGTTTGGAAAAGCAAATCAGGGCAGGACTCATACACTGAATGGCAAGGCCCTGGAGACGTTTGCAGAACAAAGAGACCTTGACTGCAGGTTCATAGTGCTTGCAAGTCAAGTTGCAGGTAGATAGGATGATGAAGAAGGTGTTCAGTATATTTTCCTTTATTGGTTCGAGCATTGAGTATAGGATGTGGGAGGTCATGTTGCTGTACAGGATATTCGTTAGGCCACTTTTGGAATATCATGCGCAGTTCTGGCCTGCCTCCTATCAGAAGGGTTCTGTGAAACTTGAAAGGTTTCAAAAAAGACTTACAAGGATGTTGTTAGGGTTGGAGGATTTGAGCTGTAGGGAGAGGCATAAAAGGCTGGGACTGTTTTCCCTGGAGTGCCATAGGCTGAGCGGTGATGTTATGGAGATTTATACAATCATGAGGGGCATGAATAGAGTAAATGAACAAGGTGTTTTCCCTGGAATGGTGGTGTCCAGATGTAGAGGGCATTGCTTTCGGCTGGACGGATAAAATTTCAAAGGGGCCTAAAGGACAACTCTTTCATGCAGTGGGTGGAATGAGCTGCCAGAGGAAGTGGTGGAGGCTAGTACAATTAAAACATGTTAAAGGCATCTAAATAGACACATGATATGATTAGGAAGCGTATACAGGGATATGGGCCAAGTGCTGGCAAATGGGAATAGACTTGGTTCGGATACCTGGTTGGCAAGGATGAGTTAGACCAAAGGGTCTGTGTCGGTGCTATACATCTCTATGACTGTGGGATCATAACAGCTAATACTGCTCTGCTTCATCTCCGGGCTCCCTCATGACCACTTTGTCAATATCTAGCTTCGTCAGTATCGAACAATGGGTGTATTTTAGGTCTGTTTGGTATTTTATTATTATTTTAACGGACATTTTTGTAAGTTAATTTTTCACTGCCGCACAGCCCCTGACCATGTGCTGCTTATCAATATTTTCTGGAAATTCTTTAACAGTCAAGAATTCCTTTTTCCAATTAGCAAGTGTATCTTCCTTCCATTTCTGACTATCTCATTCTGCACCATTTTCATTCCCTGTAATCCATTTTGCACTTCCTGAAACATCAACTGTGTTTCTCCTTCCACAGATACCAGTGATCAATGCCAAAGCCCTGTTGCCTGTGGAGAGGGTGATGTTTGACTTTCTTGTACAGCTGCAGTTTGTGTGGTGAAGGTGCTCCCACAATGTGGTTGGGTAAGAGACATTACAGAGTATTCATTACAGCAACAGTAAAGATCTGAAGATAATGTCCAAATCAACAACAGTTTGTATTTTTATTATCATGCTTATAATTCCACAAAAATATCATTCAGAATTTTAAACATAAGGCCAGAGATGGTGATATTAGGTCAGGTGACCAAAAGCATTGCCAAATAAGCAGGTTTTGAGGAATGTCTTAAAGGAGGAAAGCAGACCTGTGAGGTTTTGGCTGCGAATTTCAGACCTCGTTGATTTGGCAACTGTAAAAGCAGCCACACAGGTGAAGTAATGAATTAACAGGTCATTGGAAGACTCGAACAGAATGGGTTGTCGAGGTCTCACAGGGTGTGAGATGCAGCGAGCTAGGGATGATCACAATCAGGAATTAAATCAAGAGTGAGAATTTTAAATTGAGGGATGTGGGCCGGATGATGGCAGGTGAGACGAGATTGGGTTGGGATATCTGATCAGCATGGACGGGTTGGATTGAAGGGTCTGTTTCCATGCTGTACATCTCTGTGGCTATATGTTGTTGATTATGAATAGCAACCTTTTGATGGATCAACAAGTTTTGGTACGAGGGAGTTCTTGGGCAGCAGAGATTTTTCTTGAGATTACAGGGAGGTTGGATGTGGGAAGCTGGCCAGGAGTACGTTTGGATAATGAAGTCTGGAGATAACACAAGATGGATGAGAGTGTATGAGCTGAGACAAGGGTGGAATCAGCTAGAATTAGTGGTCTTGGAGTGGGACTGGGCTGTCCCCCTCACCTCGCCTCTGGGATTCAGTTAGTTGTCGGGTTGTGAATCAGGGCAGTACCACAATCGGGAGCTAAGTGGCCCTGGTGGAGACTAAAATGAGTGTTACTCAGGTGGCTGTTGCTGAGCAGCTGCTGCTTGATAGCCCTGTTGATAACATGTTCCATCACTTTACTGCTGATCGAGTGTGGACTGATAGAGGGAAATTGGCTGGGTTGGATTGTCCTGTGTTTTTGTGTTGAACATGCCGAGGCAATGTTTCACATTGTCGGTAGATGCCAGTGCTGGAGCGGTACGTGACTTGGGTGGCAAGTTCTGGAGGACACGCTGTCAGTATTATTGCCAGAATGTTGGCAGAGCCCATAGCCTTTGCACTGCTTAACCATTTCTTGATGTTATTCAAACTCAAGCTAACTGGCTTAAAACTCACATCTGTGATGTCAGAAACCACTGGAGAAGGCTAAGATGGATCATCTCACTTTGCATCTGGCTGATGATTGCTGCAGATGCTGTCATCTTATCTGGTACATGGATGTGTGAGGCCCCTCCATCAGTAAGGGTTGGGATATCTGTGATGCTTCCATCAGTGAGTTGTTTAATTGTCCATCACCGTTCACAACTGGGTGTGGCAGAACTGCAGAGCTCCGATCTGTTCCATTGGATTTGGGATTGTTTAGCTCTATTGCTTGCTGCTGATGCTGTTTGAAATGCAAATGGTCCTGTTTGGTAGCTTCATCAGGTTGGCACTTCATTTTTAGGTATGCCTGGTTCTGCTCTTGGCATGCCCTCCTTTACTGTCCATTGTGATGGGTGAGAGCGGGATTTACAAACCCATGAGATTTCAGATTGTGCTGGAGTACAGTTCTGCTGCTGTTGATGTCCCACAGTGCCTCAGAGATACCCAGTTTGAGATCCTACATCTCTTCAAAGTCTGTCCCATTTAGAACAGTGATAGTGTCACTCAACACAATAGAGGTGTTTCTCAACTTTAAGCCAAGACTTGTGACTCATAAAGGAATGTGTGATGGTCGTTCGTACTGATACTCTCATGGACAGATGTATCTGCAGCTGGTCACTTCATAACAATGAGATCAAGTAGGTTGTACACTCTTGGTTCCCTCACCACCCACTGCAGACTCAGATGAACAGCTCTATCCTTTAGGACCTGGCCAGCTCAGTCAGTAATTCTGTTGCAGAGTTAGTCTCAATTGTGGACATTGAATTCCTGCACCCAGAGTACGTTTGACACCATTTTACTTCCTCAGTGCTTCCTTCAAATGTTGTTCAACATGAAGGAGAACTGATCCATCAGCCAAGGGAGGACAGTACGTGGTAATCAGCAGGAGCCCTGAGATTTCCTGGTGTCCGGAGTCAATGCTGAGTACTCCAAGGGCAAATCCTCCCTGTCTGTGCCACGACCTCTGCCTGGTCTATCCTGCCACTAGGGCAGGACATATCCAGAGATTTCAGAAGAAAGTGAAGACTGCAGATGCTGGAGATTAGAGTCAAGAGTCTGGTGCTGGAAAAGCACAGCAGATAAGGCTGATGAAGGGCTTAGGCTCGAAACATCGATTCTCCTTCTCCTCGGATGCTGCCTGACCTGTTGCACTTTTCCATCACCACAATCTCAATATCTTGGGATGGTGATAGTGGTGTCTGGTCATTGTCTGTAAGGGCTGTTTTCATGAGTATGAGTATGTCAGGCTGTTCCTTGATTGGTCTGTGAGACAGCTCTGCACATTTTGGCACCAAAATCCAGATGTGGAGGTCATTGCACCATCGAGAGGGCTGATTCTATGGTTGTATTTTCTGGTGCCTTCTTAGATGCCGAGTGGTCCATCCAGTTTCATTACTTTGTTGAAACGTTGCTGTGATTATTTCAGTGAGTAGCTTGCTGGGCGACTGTCAGGTTGGCAGGGTTTTTTTTGCCATTGACAATGGTTCCATGGAGATCAGGAGATTCCTAATTCCAGTTATTTTTTCTTGAATTCAGATTCCACCATTTGCCAAGATGGGACTCGAACCAGGACTTCAGTCGTTTGTTTTAATCGTTTGGATAAAAGTTAAACACATTAGGTTTGTTCACTCACTTTAAATATGACTTACCCAGGTTTTGTTTCTTTGTGAAACACTGTCCATCATTCTGTCTCCTCCATCCTTCTCTCCAACAACAAGAGTTTGGAGCACATGGAGTTTCTCTGTCACTAAGACTGAGATAATCTGATGTGCTGCTTCCCTCCCTCCCACTAGCCCGCCGAGCCAAACTGCCTCACGGGGTGTTCCCGGTTTTTGTCCTAAACTTACATCTTCCTCCAGTCTCTTGTCAAGCCTTATCAGAGCTTGACCCTTTACCCTAATTTCACTAAACTATAGACTTTCCAACTCTCTTTCCTCCTCCTCCTCCTCCTCATCAGTCCCCCTCGCCGATTCACAGATATTGTTCCTTGTTCTGTCTTTTCTGGTTATGTCCTTCTCTCCCAAAATCCTGCTCCATCTCCACTCTCCCTTTCCTTTCTGAATTCCTTGCATTTGGTGTCCTTGGTCCCTTCTGTATCTCAGGTACATACTACCAGGAGATGACATTGTGCAAAAGCACCATGTTGGGTTTCACATGTACACTGACGATGCCCAGCTCTCCCTCTCCATCATCCCTCTCCATTACCCCACTGTTATTCAGTTATCAAACTGCTTACCACATTCCCACTACTCGATTAGGCGCAGTTTCCTCCAATGAAACATTGTAGTGGTTAAACCCGTTGCCTGACAAATTCCTTTCCCTTACTGCTGAGCCTCTACCTCTCACTGGGAACTATGCAGCAGAACTACACTCTTCACAGTATTGCAGTTATATCTGACGCGAAGCTGACCTTCTGATCAGACATCTACACAATCCCAAACACCAGAAATTCCAATCTCTTAAACGTTGCTTATCTCCTCCTCACCCCAGCTCCATTTCTACTGAAACACCTTACCCGTGTCTGTGTTGCCTTAAACTTGACGAATCCGAAACAGAACCCTTGATTCTGTGACTGACTCAGAGTCTGGTTTCAAACTCCCCCCTCAGTATTTACCCTCAGACACATCAGTATTTATTCTGTCAAACCCCTTAAGAATCTGGTGGTCCGGTCTGATTGTAGCTCGTGGAAATTGCAGAGGATGATATGTTGTATCTGGGTGGAAGGTAAGGACTTGGGGGGGGGGGGTGTTCTATCCTTGTTGCAGTTGGAGATGTGGGTTTCAAAGGCAGATGTGCGGGAAGTGGAGAAGATTTCGTGGATCATATTGACCACATGGGAGGGGAAATTGCAGTCCTTGAAATACGGGGCCATTTGGAATGTTCTGGCCTCACTGGAACACTGCACTAAGCATGAGACAGAGATGTTGGCCAGGGAACAGACTCGTGTGTTGAAAGTGGCAGGCAGCTGGAAGCTCGGGGTCTGTTTTTGCAGCAGAACGTAGATCATCAGTCGCCATTTCCGCCACCTCCACTGAGATGCTGCCAGACACAGGTTCCTGTCCCCTCCATTAACAACAATACACCCTCCTAGCCAGATCGTAATCCACTCCTTTTTCTTTCCAAAATGTTCTGGTCTCTCTTTGGGTTCTGTTCCTGCCTATTATTTACTCTTTAACCCATATCTCCTGCAGTATAAAGATCTGCAGGTTAGTTGAATTGGCCAAGCTGAATTTCCCATAATGTTCAGGGATGTGTAGATTAGGTGCATTAGTCAGGAGAAATATACAGTAATAGGGTAGGGGAATGGGTCTGGGTTGAATACCCTTTGGAGGGACGCTGTGGAACTTTTGGGCCGAATGGCCTGTTTCCACACTGATTTTCCCAGCTCCCATCGGTTCTGAGGAAGGGCCACCGGACAGATTTCTGTTCCCAGATGCTGCCAGACCTGCTGAGCTTTCCCAGCACCTTCTGCTTGTTGTTCCTGATTGACACCATCCATACACCTTCAGGGTTTGATTCAGACGGGGGAGGATCCCACCACTGACCTCACAATGGGCTCCAGCTGATTGATGGCAGCTTCGGACCAATAGGAAAAGGTGGCAGGACTGGTGGATGAAGTGGAAACCAGCTGGTCATCCAAACAATGGGAGTGAATGAGGGGCGTGGCCAGTGGGATGACACGTCACCAGTAACTCTGCCTGTGCAGTGCCACGCGATTCGGCCGTTGGTGAATGTGGGAGACACAAACAGGGAAGGGGAGAGTGGCCTTGGAGACAGGGAGATAATGAGTCACTTTAGACTGGGAAGTTTTAATTACATTCTGTGCGGTTTGTAAGTCTGAATTAGAAACTCTTAATCCCGCGTTTGCAGCAGATGGGAAAATGGCTGCGGCCCTCAGGCGGTGAAAGGTCCTGGGATATGGCCGCCATTTTTATTCGGGGTAAGGTACAGTGAGGTGCATGTGCATGTCCCCTTCCTAGGATTGGGGGGGGGGGGGGGGGGGGGGGATCGTGCAACTTGAAGAGAGGCATTTACACATCAAGCACATACCAAGAAAAAAGTATGTCGTTATATTCTTCCTGTACTGACTGTGAGTTTTGTTTTGTGAATTCATTTCATAGAATATTAAATCAGAATAACTGAGGCTGGGATCTCAAAAGCAAGTTTTTACAGTCAATGGAGTCATCAGGATCTGAATATCATTGGCATTTAACTGTGGAAGGAAAAAGGTTTGTCTGTTCTGTTTGTGGGGAGATATCTTCAATATTTTTGTTAAGCAGAAAGATGTACAAATTCATGGTTGGTTCACCCTTTGGGTGTATTCTCTGTTATGGGACCTGCAGCTGACGAAGGGGATATTGGCCTGAGAGGGAGCACAGATTTATCCAAATTACATGTCGTCTCTTTGTAAGAACTCTCAGATTTAGACCCAATCACCCACTTCATGATGTTAACCTGTAAACTTCATATTTTCAATTCCGTGCAAATTTCCCATTAAGAATCCTTTTGGACTCAAATTCCAGTACCTTTTCAGGTGGAATGTTCCAGCTTCTGACAAGTGTCTGTTCATTCAGAAACTGCTGAGGTCCATGTTGACTCTGGGGTTACAAAGGGTTGAATGGGGAGATGAGGTGGTGTCCCTGAGCTCACATTGAGATGCATTGGAAAGTGCAGGAGGCTGAGGGCAATGTAGGTATGAGCAGACAATGAAAATGACAGGGCTGCACTGTGAGGGCTGCTTGGCTCAATGAGATTGTTCTGGAGTTGGGTGTAAACAGACTGATGTGAGACAGGGAGAAGGTGAAGCTGAAACTCAGTTTTAGTTCAGGCCGTTCAGAAATTCACATGGTCCCAATGTGAACAGCCAGTTTTTAAGTGATACCTGCGGAGTATTTGTTAACAGTTTGTAAAGTATTTTTCCTGAGGGCAGTTGAGAGTTAACCACATTGCTGTGGGTCTGGAGTCACATGTTGGCCAGATCAGGTGAGGATGACCGTTTCCTTCCCTACAGGACATTAGTGAACCAGATAGGTTTTCTAACAATCAACAATCATGGCCTTTTCATTCTAGATTGTATTGAATTCCGATGCTGCCATCAGCCATGTTGGGATTCTATCCCTAATCCTCGGAACACTGTACATATCACTCACCTGGCAGGCATACCATTAAGCCATTGTCTCCCTCTTTAGCAATGTTTAAAAGAAAGTTCCATCATTCTACGTGTACAATTTGAGATAAAATACTGCAACGTCCATGTGTCAGCCTCTCCAAAAGGTCAATCAACAGAAATTTGTTTGGGGGCAAAATATTTCACTTTTTTGGGGGAGTTTATGAAACAAAAATGAATCCAAATAAAAATCTTTTGCCACGGACATGTAATTTCTGAAGCCGGAGGGGGATTACAGAGACAGGGAGGGTTGTATGGCCAGAGGGGGATTGTTGTCCAAACATCACTGTTGTGTACATGGACTGGAGCATTTCAGGGAGGCGGTTAACCACACTTTCTCCAAAACAAGTAAAGGTGGCCAATAAATACTGCTCTGGGCAGCAAAGGCAATCCCCAGTGAATAAAACCAAGCAGTGACCTCTCTGAGCTGACTTGCTGTGAAGTTAAAAACCTCTCTGGAAATGGAGTAGGCAGAGAAGAGAAACAATGACATTTCACAGCTGCCCTCCGAGAGACCTCGCCCTTGGAAGTACTCCGAGCCGGGGATCAGCTCAGTGAGTTTCAGTCTCTTCAAATATCAATCTTAGTCGCTTTTATTTTATTAAATCTACAATCGTGAGTAAGGTGAGGATTTCTTTTTAATGTCTTAAGGTCTCTTGATTAAATGTTTAAAATATGAAACGTAAGCATTAAGTTATTGTCTGGCAATATTTTCTGAGCAGTAAGACTGTGCCTTTGTCTTGGTCTGTAGGTTGTTAAGGCAGAGAGATGGCCTATGTAGAGTGTCGTGCTGTTCCTGTCGGATGTGGGAGATTAGGGAGAGTTTCAATGATCCTGATGATTATGTCTGCAGCAAGTGTGATTGCAAATCCTGTTGGATCTCATGGATTGGTGGAGAAGTGATTAAAGGCAGTGAGGAATTGACAGGAGCCGGGGGGTGTTATAGGTGGCAGTCTCAGGAATGCAGAATACTGCAGATACAGTCAGGTAGATGGGTTACCGCCAGAAAAGCTAGGAGGGGTAGGTCGGTACTGCAGGAGTCTCCTGTGGCTATCCCCATCTCAGACAAGTATACTGTTTTGGAAAATGTAGGTGGTAATAGACTTTCAGGGGAATGTAGCACTGACAGTCAAGTTACTGGTACTGAGACTGGCTTCTAACATAATGTGAGGTATATCCAGTTCCACATGATCGATGGTGAGTGGGGACTCTCTAGTCAGGGGCACAGTCTGCCATTTCTGCAGCTGACAGTGAGACATTAGAATGTGGTGGTGCTGCCCTGGTGCCAGTGTCAAGGATGTCTCACAGAGGGAGCAGAATATTCTCAAAAGGGAAAATAACCAGTGGGAGGATATTGTACATTGGTACCAATGGCATAGGAAGGGGAAAGCATGGGGTCCTGACTAACAGGGAGATTTGCTAGTGCCACTCGGGAGGCATTAAACCTGTGAGGGAGTCAGGGTAATCCTAAAGAGATAGTGAGAAAAGTGATGAGTCTGAGGCTGGTACTGTTCACCAGTCAGACTGTCGAGGCAGGCAAGAGCAAGTCACAGAATGAGGTGCGACGGACCTGTTGGACTGCATTTATTTCAGTGCAAGAGACCTGACAGGTCAGGAAGGTGGGCTCAGGGTATGGTTTTGAACATGGCACTGGGATATTACAGCAATTACAGAGGCATCACTCAGGGATGGATAGGACTAGCAGTTTAATGTTCCAGGGTATAGATGCTATAGCAAAGATAGAAAGGGGCCAACAGAGCAGGGAGAGAGGTGTTTTTGATTAGGGATAACATTATGGCTGGGCTTCGGGAGGATATTCCTGGGAGTACCTCTAGGCAAGTTATTTGGTTGGGACTGAGAAATAACAAAGGGATGACCATCTTACTGGGATTGTAATTTAGTCTCTCTCCCAATAGTCAGCGAGGAATTGAGACACAATTTTACCAGGAGACATCAGTTATCTGTAAGAATAATATGAATGCAATGATAAGGGTTTTTAACTTTAACAACATGGCCTCGGAGTGCTGTAGTGTCAAGGGCTTGGATGGGAAGGTATTTGTTCAGTGTGTACGAGAACATTTCAGATTCAGTTTGTAGAATGTACCTACTAGAGAAGGAACAAAACCTGACCTGTTTTCTATATTCATTCACAGGATAAGGCTGTCACTGGCTCGGCCAGCATTTATTGCTGCGTTTACCCAGAGGGCAGTTAAGAGTAACCACGTTGCTATGGTCTGGAGTCCCATGCAGACCAGACCAGGTAAGGATGGCATTTTCTTTCCCTAAAGGTCGTGAGTGAACCACATTGTTTTTTCCAACAATTGACAATGGATTCCTTGTCGTCACTAGATTATTTTTCCAGATATTTATTGAATTCACGTTCCAAAATCTGCCGTGATGGGATTCAAACACGGGTCCCCAGAATGTTATCTGGGTCTCTGGATTAACTGTCTAGCGATAATTTCACTCCGTCATCACTGCTACTTAGGAAATGAGGCAGGGTGAGTGACTGAGTTATCAGTGGGGCAGCGCATCAGCACCAAAGAACCCACAGTATTGTGGCTCAGTGGTTAGCGCTGCTTCCTCAGCCCCAGGGTCCTGGGTTTGATTCCAGCCTCAGGCGACTGCCTGTGTTCAAGTTGGCACATTCTCCCCAGTGTTTGTGAGGGTTTCCTTCGGGTGTTCCAGTTTCCTCCCACAGTTCAAAGATGTGTAAGTTAGTTGGATGAACCACGTAAAATTTCCCATAGTGTCCAGATGCAGTATATGAGGTTTTGGGATGTGCAGGCAAATCTCTGCTTGATGTGAAAAGATCCTTTTGTTGTCTTGGACAGAGGTCAGAGGGAGGTGTGGTCACACGTTTTACATCTCCCATGACGGCAAGGGACGGTCAAGGGTGTGGAACGAACATGGGAGGTGCAGAGGGAATGGTATCTGCGGAACACAGATAGGGTTGGGGAGGGAAGTATGTCTGTACTGGTGGGGTCTGACGTTAGGTAGCAGAAATAACAGATTTTAATGCGCTGTATCTGGAGATTAATGGGGTGGAAGGTGAAGACCGCAGGGTTATATTCTTTATTGTGGCTGGAGGGGTAGGGTAAAGGCGGAGGTGCGGGAAGTGGAGGGTATGTGTTGGAGGGCATTGTTGATCAAGTCAGAGGAAAGTTACAGACCTTGAAGTAGGCCTTTCTGGGATGTCCTGGAGTAGAATCCAAAGAGCTTAAACAAATATATCACAGACAAAAGATTAACTGGACCAGAGAATAGGACCCCTTAAAGGTCTTCAAGGCTGTCTATGGAAACACAGGGGGTGCGAAAGATATGCAAATATTTCACTTCATTTTTACTGGAGAAGTATATGGAAGCTCGAGAGTTTGGAGAAATAAACCGTGATAACTTGAAAAGTGTCCATGTTACAGAGGAGGTGGTACTGGATGTCTTAAATCGCATCAAGGTGGATAAAGCCCTGAAACCTGATCAGGTGTATCCTGGAACTTTCTGGAAATATAGGGAAGTGATTGTTGGGCCTCTCCTGAGGTATTTGTATCGTTGATAGCGACAGGTGAGGTGTCATTATTTTAAAAAGGTGGTAAGGAGAGGCCATGGAACAAGAGAACAGTGAGCCTAAAGTCAGTGGCAGGCAAGTTGTTGGAAGGGATTCTGAGGGACAGGATATCCATCTTTTTGGAAAGGTAAGGAATGATCAGGGACCGTCGATGTGGCTTTGTACGTGCACAATTGTGTCTCACTAACTTGAGTGAGTGTTTTGAAGTGACAAAGAAAATTGATTAATCCAGGCTGTGAATGTTGTTTATATGGACATTCAACAAGGTTTCACAAAGCAGACTGGTTAGCAGGGTTAGATAACATGGAATGCAGGGAGAGCAAGCCATTACAAAACTACCTTGAAGGTTGGAGACAGAGGATGATGGATGGTTGCTCTGCGGACTGGAGGCCTGTGAGCAGCAATGTGCTGCAAGAATGGATATTGAGCCCTTAAATAAATGACTTGGATGTGAATATATGAGGTATGGTCAGTAGGTTTACAGAAGACACCAAAATTGGATGTGTAGTGGACAGTGAAGAAGGTTAGTTCAGAATACAACAGGATCATGATCAGATGGGCCATTGGAGCAAGGAATGGCAGACGGAGTTCAATTTAGATAAATGTGAGCTGTTGTATTTTGGAAAGGCAAATCAGGGCAGGACTTTTACACTTAATGGCAAAGTCCTGGGGAACATTGCTGAACAAAGAGACCTTGGAGGGCAGGTTCCTAGTTCCTTGAAAGAAGAGTCACAGGTAGGCAGGGGAGTGAATGCAGCATTTGGTACGCTCCTCATTATTGGTCAATGCCTTGAATGCAGCTGTTGTGACGTCATATTGTGGCTGGACAGGGCGCTGATGAAGGCCATTCTGGAATTCTGTTTTCAGTTCCAATTTCCCTGTTCATGGAATAATGTTGAGAAACTTGAAAGGGTTCAGAAAACATTTGCAAGAATTTTGCCAGGGTTGGACGTTTTGAGCTATTGGGAAAGGCTGAATAGGCTGGGACTATTTTCCCTGGAGAGTTGGAGGCTGAGAGGTGATCTTATAAAATCATGAAGGGCATGGATAAGGTGAGCAGTCAGGGACTTTCTCCCAAGTTCGGTGGGTCCAGAACTGGAGGGTACAGGCTTAAGGTGAGAGGGGAAAGATTTAAAAGGGAGCTAAGGGGCATCTTATTCATGTTGAGGGCATTGCAAGTATGGAATGAACTGCCAGAGGAAGGGGTGGAGGATAGTACAATTGCAGCATTTAAAAGGCTTTTGATTGGGTACATGAAGAGGAAGACTTTAGAGGGATAAGGGTGAACCGCTGGCAATGGGACTCCATTAACGCTCTCCGTTATTGGTCAATGCATTGAATACAGAAACTGGGATGTCATATTGTGGCTGGACAGGACGTTGATTAAGCCACTTCTGGAATTCTGTTTTCAGTTTGAATTTTCCTGTTCTGGGAATGATGCTGTGAAACTTGAAAAGGTTTGGACAAGATTGGAGGATTGGAGGATTTGGGCTACAGGGGGAGGCTGAATAGGCTGGGGCTATTTTCTGTGGAGAGTCAAAGACTGTGAGGTGACTTCATGGAGATTTATAAAATCACAAGGGGCGTGGATAAGGTGAGCAGCTGGGTTCCTATTTCCTCAGGTTAGGTGGGTCCAAAACTAGAGCACCTGGGTTTAAGTTGAGAGGGCAAAGATTGAAAAGGGATCTAAGTGGCAACGTTTTCAAGCTGAGTGTGGTGTGTGTATGGGAGGAGTTACCAGATGAAGTAGTGGAGGCTGATAAAATCACAACATTTAAAAGGCTTCCAATTGGGTACATGACTAGGAAGGGTTTTGATGGATACAGGGCAATAGTTGGTAAATGGGAATCCATTAGCTTAGGATTCCTTGTTGGACCGAAGGTCTGTTTCTTTGATCTTAATAAATTAAGATGCATTCCTCTATTTTGTGGAGAGGTAGCTGAAGCACAGATAATTATCCTTGGAGCTGAGAACGTGAAGCAGTGATTTCGATCTGGTGCAGATTAGGTTCCAAGATCTTGAATTTGCAGAGAGAGAGAGGGATTGTTAACACTGTCACAATTTTTAGTAACTACTTTCAAGTAATTGGCAAATAATACAAGGTGAAAATGTGAACACTATTTTACTCAGTAAGTTCTGAGCATTTGGAACAGTCTGAACGACACAGATTCAGCAGGTATTCTGAAACAGACTTGGAATTTTACTTTTTAAGGAAAGATTTGGGGAGCTATGGGCACAAGGGAGGGGACTTGGGACAGATTTGCAGCATCTCCAGAGGGAGAGAGTACAGCCCCAATGGGCTGAATAGCCCCCAGCCCCTGTGCTCTGTGATACTGCCCCATTCACTGTGAATGATGAAGCTCATCCCAGGGCAGAGAGAGGGATTAGCCCTCCACTCTCATCACAATGGGGCCCGGATGATTGACGGCAGCTCCAGACCAATGGGAGGAGAGTCTGTGTGGTCCTGCAGCCATGGGATTGAATGAGGGGTGTGGCCAGCAAGACAACACCTGTCCATGAGCTGTGCAGGTGCAGTGTCACTGTTTGGGGTTGGGAGAGACAGCAGAGACTGGGACAGAGGCTGTTGGACCTGAATTACAAACTCCCGTTAAATTAAAACCAAAAGAACTGCGGAAGATGTAAATCAGAAACAACAACCAGGAGGTTCTGGAAAGGCTCAGCAGGTCTGGCAGTATCTGTGATGAGAAATCATAGTTAAAGTTTCAGACCTAGTGTCCCTTCCTCAGGACAGATGTTACTGCGAAAAAAGTCAGTTTATGTGCAGAAGTTAGTGTGGGGGAAGATAAAAGGAGTAAAGGATAGGTGGGGATAGAGTGAGAAGAACGGTTGGATAAAGGTTAACGATCTGGCTGGGGAGGGTGGCTGGCTGTTAATGGAGACTGTTAGTGGCTAACCATAGGTAGTGTGTAATGGCAGGCTGTGAGAACAAGGCCTGGTGGGTTGGGTAGGGGGCTACGACATGAGGTTGTTAACCTATGGTTAGCCACTAACTGTCTCCATTGTAAGCTGTTGCCCACCTATATCACTCCACGATTGTCGCTGCCGAGGACACAAACCATTGGAATATCCTCCCTAAACCCCTCTCTCCGCCTTAAAGATGTATCTAAAAATCGTTCTTTTTAATCAACGTTTCCATCATTCGTGAAGCATTTTAGGAGATTTGTCAGTGTGAAAGGCTCCATTCAATACAGGTAGTTGTTGCTATTGTCTGACATCAGGAGAAACAGGGATGAGCCCTCTCTCTCATACCTGATGAACAGCAGCAAAAGCAGGAAGCACTGAGCATGCTCCAGCCCACAATGGGCCTCGGATTATTGATGTCAGCGCAGGACCAATAAGAGTGGGGGAACGGGGGCTAGAGGTGCTAGTTGGTCCTTCAACCAATCGGAGTGAATGTGGGGCGGGACAATACTCAACCACGTGATAAACGTCACTGACAGCACAGTGTTGTTGTGACCAAGGCATTGGAAATGTGTGAAGGTGAAGGGCAGGGGAAAGGAAAGACATATTGACCAGGAAGAGAAGGAAATTTTCATGGTATGGGATGAGAAGTTTTATAGAACTTAGTGCACATTGTAAAACACAAATTTGAAAATCCCAAATTCTGCACCATTATCCCTCCCTATAATGCATTTTTCACTCCCTGAAATATTAACTGTGTGTTTCTCCCTCCACAGATACCAGTCATCAGTGCTAAAGCCCCATTGCTTGTGGAGAAGGTGATGTTTGACTTCCTTGTACAGCTGCAGTTCGTGTGGTGAAGGTGCTCCCACAATGTGTTTGGGTAAGAGCTGTTATAGATTATTCACTCAGCGACAGTGAAGAGTTGACAATGTATATGCAAATCAACAACAGTTTGTTTTTTTTTAATCATGTTTATAATTTCACAGAAATACTATTGAGAACATCTGACATAAGGCCACAGATGGGGATATTAGCTCAGGTGATCAAAAGAGTTGCCAAATAAGCAGGTTTTCAGGAATACCTTAAAGGAGGAAAGCAGGTCTGAGAGGGTTAGAGTGGGAATTCCAGACCGTGTTGCCTTGGCAACAGTAGAAACAGCCAGACAATTGAAGCAATGAATAAACACATCATTGGGAGTCTGAAAGAAAATGAGTTGTCGGGGTCTCACAGGTTGTGTGGTGCAGGGAGACAGGGATGTTCCCAGCCAGGAATTACATCAAGGGTGAGAATTTTAAATTGTTGCTTGTTAATAGGAGCCTTTTGATGGATCAACAAGTTTTGGTACAAGTGAGCACTTGGGCAGTAGGGTTTTAGATACTCTTGAGATTGCATGTAAGTTGAATGTGGGAGGCTGGCCAGGAGTGTGTTTGGATAACGAAGTCTGGAGATAACACAGGGATGGACGAGTATTTCAGTCAATGAGCTGAGACTAGGGTGGAGTTGGGTGACGTCACTAATGTAGAAATAGTGCTTTTGGAGTTGGGCTCCTCCTCCTCCTCATCACTCCTCCTCACCAATTCACAGATATTGTTGCTTGTTCTATCTGTCTGTCTTTTCTGGTTATGTCCTTCTCTCCCATTCTGCTACAAACTAATATTTGACCCCACCGTTGTTGGAAAAACCTGCTCCATCCCAACTCTCCCTTTCCTTTCTGAATTCCTTGTATTTGGTGTCCCTTAAGGATCTCTCCTTGGTCCCTCCTGTATCTCACCTACACACTGCCAGGAGATGACATCGTCCAAAAGCACCATGTTAGGTTTCACATGTACACTGACAATGCCCAGCTCTCCCTCCTCATCATCCCTCTCCATTACTCAGTTATCAAACTGCTCATCATTCTCCCACTACGGGATCGGCTGCAATTTCCTGCAACGGAACGCTGCAATGGTTAAACCCATTCCCTTCAGTTGCTATTACAAATTACTTTCCCTTACTGCTGAGCCCCTCCCTCTTCCTGGGAACTATCTGGGGCAGAACCACACTCTTCACAATATTGCTCTCATATCTGACCCCAAGGTGACCTTCTCATCAGACCTCTACACAATCACAAACACCCAGGAAGTCTAATCTCTTAAAATGTTGCTTGTCTCCACCTCACCCCAGCTCCATTGCTACTGAAACCACTGACCTGTGTCGGTGTTGCCTTAAACTTGACGAATCCAAAACAGAACCCGTGATTCCGTGACTGACCCAGAATCTGGTTCCAGACTCCCTCATGATGGGAAACATCCTCCCAGTATTTACCCTGTCAAACTCCTTAAGAATCCTACATGTTACAATGAGATCACCTCTCATTCATCCCAAATCCAGTGAGTAGAGTCCGAACATCTTCAGCCTTTTCTTAAAAGATAATCCCTGTAATCAAGGGTTCATCCCAGTCAATATTCTGTGAAATGCCTCTGATGAATTGACGTATTTCCTTAAATAAAGGGACCAAAACTTCTGTCATTACTCCAGATGTGGTCTGACTCGCACTTTATAAAGTTACTCTCAGGTATATACTCCAAACAACTCCCTTTAAACTTGCACAGATGTTGTTGGAAATGCTCAGCAGGTCATGCAACATCTGTGAAGGAAAATCAGTTAAAGTTTCGGGTCTGGTCACCCTTCCTCAGATACGTTAACTCTAATTTCTTTTCACAGATGCTGCTAGACCTGCTGACCTTTTACAGAAACTTCTGTTTCTCTTCCTGGTTTACAGTATCTTCAGTTGTTTCGGTTTTCATTTCCTTTAAACTTGCCATCTCTTCTTTAGAATTTGTCATTTCCACCTTGGAAAAAAGATTCACATTTGTTTGGTCTCCCCTATCCTTGGAAAAAAGAAACCATGAGTAGTCACCCTATCATTGCTCCTCATGATTTTATAAAGTTCGATAAAGCCACCTAAAGTGTCCAGTGCTGCAGGGAAATAGCCTCAGCCGATTCAGCCTCTCCCTATGGTTCAAATGTTCCAGTACTAGCAACACCCTGGAAAAGCTTTTCTGAACTCTTGCAAGTTTCCCAACATCCATCCTATAGCAGGGAGACTGGAATTGAAAGTAGTATGGGGCTTGCAAAAGTGTCCGAGCCAATAAACTGTACAACCGAAACATGGTCTCCCAACTCCTATCCTCGATGCACTGCCCAATAACAGCTAGCATATCGCACACACCACCTTCACCGACCTGTCTACATTCAACCACACTTTCAAGGAACTATCAACCAACACTGCATGGTCTGTTTGTCTGTCAGCACTTCCCAGGAACTTGTCATTAAGAGGTTGAGTCCTATTCTGGTAACATCTTTCTGAAATCAGGGAGACCACAATTGAATGCAGTATTTTAAAACTGGCCTCACCAATGCCCAACTCAGCCACAACGTGACCTCCTAATCCCTATACTCAGTGACAGGATCCCTACAGTGTGGAAGCAGGCCTTCGGCCCATGAGACTATACCAACCATCGGAACAGCATCCCACCCTAACTCTGTAACCTACCATTACCCAAAGCTAATCCAGCTAACCTGCATGTCTTTGGATTTGTGGGAGGAAATTAAGAGCATCCAGATGAAGCCCACGCAGACACACAGGGAGAATGTGCAAACACCCCACAGACAGTGGAATCGAATCGAATCAGCACATTCCATTCAATGTTAGTGTCCCAAATGCCCTGTTCAGCACCTGATCTCCCTGAAACTCTACTTTCCAACAACTATACAGTTGTTCTGAGCCCTTCAGATGGAATTAAGGTGAGGAGGAGAAAACAGGAACAGGGTTGAGTTTTAGATGTATAAAATAACTCTCCATCATCCCCCTCTGTTCCCCTAGTCTTCCCCCGCTCTGTCTGCTCCCCCCGTCTCCCCCCACTCTGTCCGTTCCCCCCCCCCACTCTGTCGGCCTGTTCCCCCATGCCCCCTCTTCCTCCCCCACCCACCGTCTCTTCCCCCCCCCTTTGTTGGTTGCCTCCCCCCCCCACCCCCACCCCCGGTCTGTCCCCACTTTCTGTCAGCCACCTCTGTTCCCCCTGTCTGTTCCCCTCCTCTCTAGTCCCACTTTCTGTCCCCACCTGTCTCTGTCCACCCCCTCTCTTTCCCCACCCATTTCGGTCCCACCCCCTGTCTGCCTACACTCCCCCACAGTCCCCTAGTTCTGTACTCCCCCACTGTAGGGCAAAAAACTTGTCTATTACCGTATCCATGCCAAGCCTGATTTAAAAAATCTCTTTCAGGTCACCATTCAGCCTCTGACGCTCCAGGGAAAACAGCCTATCCAACCCTGGCAACATGCTATAATTCTTTTCTGATCTCTTTAAAGTTTAAGAACATCCATCTGATAGGAAGGGGAACAGAATTCTATGGAATATTGATTCAGCAACTTTTGAAATATCCTGTACAACCGCAATATGACCTCCCAACCCCTTTCATCAATGCTCTGACCAATAAAGACAAGCAGACCAACTGCGGCCTTCACTATTCTATCTACTTGCTACTCTACTGTCAAGGAACTATGAACCTGCACTCCAAGGACTCTTTGTTTAGCAGCACTCCCCAGGAACTTACTATTAACTGTATCAATCCTGCTAAAGTTTGTTTTTCCAAAATGAAGCAGCTCGCATTTTTTCTAAACTGAACTCCTCAATCCATTCACCCATCTGATCCAGATCCTCTTGTACTCTGAGGTAATCTCTTTCACTGTCTACTACACCTCCCATTTTTGGTGTCATCTGCAAACTTACTTACAATACCTCTTATGTTCACATCCAAATCATGCATATAAATGACGAAAAGTAGTGGATCCAGCACCGATCCTTGTGACACTCCACTGGTCACAGGCCTCCAGCCTGAAAAGCCCTCTCTGCCTTCTACCTTCGAGCCAGTTCTGTACTCCATGCGATCTAACCTTGCTGACCAGTCTCCCATGAGGAACCTTAACAAACACGTTACTGAAGTCCATGTAGATCAAGCCCATGCTCTGACCTCAACAATCCTCTTTGTTACTTCTTCAAAAAAACAGAGTCAAATTCATGAGATATGATTTCCCATGCACAAAGCTGTTATTAGTATCCAGGATTTAACTCTGTACATTGGGGTCTGCGTTGCCCAGTTATAGGTGTTCATATTCTGGATGAAGTTCAAGTACGCCAGCATTTTGTCAGTGACTCTGTATTGAGTCTTGTTAATGTCACCAACACAGGTGAGTTCCTTTTGAAAGGCAGTCCCTGTATCCCTTTGAAGAGGCTGATTAGTAAACCCGCCCAAGCCATCAGGCCATACTGTCTCCCAGCTGTCCCTGCCTGAGCCTCCAAACGGAACGTTTCTGTAGTTTCACTCCTGTCAGACTCTCCCATTGCTCAGTTTGTCCAGGATCCCCTCCTGCTGCTGCACTTATCCTGTCCCTCACTGACCTGTCCATCCCCCAGTGTCCTCCATATTCATTCACTGTTCACAATCCCATTGACCCAGTCCTCCAGTCATGTCCCCTCCACTCAACAGAGACGGCTCAGTGATTAGCACTGCTGCCTCACAGCACCAGGTACCCGGGTTCGATTCCGGCCATGGGCGACTGTCTGTCTTTGGCAATTTGTATGCATTCTATTTCAGTTTGATGGACTCTTATTTCCTTAGCCACCCATGGCAGATTATTCCTTGTCCTACAGTCCTTTCTTTTCCTTGACAAAGAAGGATGTGACCCATTCTCCCAAACTGAAGGTTCCTCTTCTGTCCAGGATCTGCCATCTCCCTGTCTGTTTCTTTTTGTTTCATTCTGCTGTTACATTATTGACTTGCAGCAACTGAAAGGAAAGGAAGTGAACCCGGAAAGGGTGCAGAGTCTAACCAGGGACGGGAAGTGGTGTATGGATCTGTTTATCAGTAACTCCATGAGAATGTGAAGGGTGTATATTAGAGATAGTAGAGTCAGAATGGTGGGAGAGAGTAGGTGGGCTGGAGGGTTACAGCTTTGGGGGAAGAATGAGGAAAAAGATATTCCAGAGAAAATAGAATTGTCTGCTCTGAATTTCTAATCTGTACATATTCCTTTATACAGGGTGCTAGATGGTGAAGATTTGCAGACTGAAATCTCAAAATCATGAGCAGATTGTGATAAAGTTAACCAGCATTTGAAGAACCAAAGATGGAGAATCACTCGGCCAAAATCCGGCAACAATCTCCTCACGGCATTGTCGGTCTCTCTGCGCCAAATGGACTGTGAATTGTACAAGACAGCAGCTCACTACCATCTTCTCAAGGGTAAGGAGAGATGGGGAATAAATGCTGGCTGAGCCAGTAATGCCCATATCCTGGAAACGGTTTCTATCTCGAGTTGCTGAAACCCAATTGATGTTACTGCAGGATGACGAGGGACGCTGGGTGTATCCTCCAGGAGCCAGCACCATCACATTACCCCTGCCTACACCCACACATTTACATAGCAACGCCACTGGAACAAAAGGCAGTGAAGCCCAAGGAGGACTTGGATATAGTTGTTTGAGGTAAAGTCATGAAAGGGGATTGGAACACAGCAGGAACAGGAGATTGAGCTGGATGGTCAGCTGTTTCCCCTTGAATCGTGGAGCAGGATTGAAAGGCCAAATGGCCTCCTGCTGCTATCTCCCAGGTATGTATATAGCGATGGAGCCGCGGTAGAAAGACATAAGCAGGGCAGGGATTCTGCAGGAGATTGCACTTTCACATCAGTTTTCAGTGAGGGACGGTTTGATGGATTTTATTTATCATTTGTCTTTAACACCAGGTTTGTGAATTTAGTTTTAAAATATTGTAAATAAAACTAAACGAAAAGAAATGAAACTATCTGAATATAACAGTTTTAAAAATTTCAAACGCCCTGTAAAACAAAATCCTGTCTATTCCCGGAAACCATCACTTTCCAGTTACTCAAGCTCCAGGGAAATATTCCTTCCCTTTCTACACCATTGATTTGATTTAACTGCTTTTGAGTTATTCTTTTGTGAGCTGTGAAGTGTTCTATTTCCCCCCCCATTTCCCGTACCCAGAAGTGTTAGTTTAGATTACAGATTAGATTACGTTACAATGTGGAAACAGGCCCTTCAGCCCAACAAGTCCACACCGACCCGCTGAAGCGCAACCCACCCATACCCCTACATTTACCCCTTACCTAACACCAATTCACCTGACCCTGCACATCTTTGGACTGTGGGAGGAAACCGGAGTACCCGGAGGAAACCCACGCAGACACGGGGAGAACGTGCAAACTCCACACAGTCAGTCGCCTGAGGCGGGAATTGAACCCAGGTCTCTGGCGCTGTGAGGCAGCAGTGCGAGCCACCGTGCCGCCCATCACACAGCTGTGTGAATGGGTCACATACTTCTTTGTTTCTCATTGGTTGATTCCAGTGTTATCTCACACAGCTGAGCAACATTCCCACGTTCATCATTACGCCATTTTGGGTTTTGTTAATATATAATCACCTGCAGTAAACCACCCGTGTAACCAATTGAATGTTTACAAACAAAGCCCATTACAGGCAAAGCAAACCATTACAAATGACAGAGTGGGAAGGGACCAAATCAAAGTAGTTAGGGGTGAGAGGGAAGCAGTGGAGGGAAAGCACTGTATCCCCTACGATGCCCACCTCTATCCAAAGGCATCGAGAGCATTGATACATACCACATACTCCTTCTCTAAGGACACCCTGCTTTATCCTCAATCATAGAATAGAATCCCGACAGTGTGGCAGGAGAGCATTGGCCCATCAAACCCCACCAACCATCCAAAGAGCATCCCACCTGGAGCACTCCATCCCTGTAACACTGCATTTCCCATGGCTGATCCACCGAGTCTGCACAATCCTGGACACTGTGGACAATTTCGCACAACTGATCCACCTAACCCACAAATCTTTGAACTGTGGGAGGAAACCAGAGCACCTGGAGGGGGCTCACACAATCATAGGAGAATGTGCAAACTCCACGCAGTCTGTTGACTAAGGCTGGACTCCAACCTTGTATCTGGTGCTGTGAAGCAGCAGTGCTATAATCCCAATTTAAATCAAAACAGATGATCCCTGCTCATTGTCACATTGCTGTTTATTGGAGACTTATTGCCCAGAGAGACATCCTGAGATTCAGAAAGAGACAATATAAATTGAGTCAACTCCAGCCGAGTTAATGTGATTAACAACAACATCAATACTCCAACAGTGCCATCAGATTTCGTACATACTCTATCATTTACGATTTTTAACCCATGGGAAGTTTGTTACCAGCTTCGATGACAGCCATAATGCTCTGACCACTTTGACAGAGCCACTGCAAGTCAGTTCTAATAGTTATCAATAGATTGAATCTAAACAGGATGCCCCACAACAGGAAGTGCTCTGACACTCAATGCCTGTAAGCCAAGGTCATTTTCCTAAAACCACTCACGTCTGGTAATACCATTGAAGATATTTTATACAGTAACCTTTCAGTCTCAATTGTCAGTTCCAGTCCATGAAGCAGCCAGTAACATGCACCAGTGAATTGAATTCTAACAGCAGCATTGCCCTGGCAGGAGAGATTGAGGAGCTTGAAGCTGACTTCTCTGGGGTATCTAAACATGATACCCTTCAAAGGAACAAAAGTCTTCAAGAGCTAGAGAGGATAGATACAGGAAGCATGTGCTCCTAGGCTGGTGTTCCTGGAATAAAATAAGCACTAACCACGGTATCTTTACCCAGCATCCCCTTTCGATGCATAAATGTTTAAGATTTATTTGCTGCTCTAATTCCACTCTCTTGATCACTCCCAGTTTTAACTGCTGTAAAGTTGATGACTGTGCAAATATATAAAATATAATTTAATCCGTCCCAAAACCTCTCTGTACCTGTGTCGCACTTGTGTTCACCGAGACACTCATTCAATCTGACGTCTTTATAAACCCTGCCCGGATATTTCCTTAGAATGAAATATTCACTGAATTGCTACTGCGCAAAAGGAGGCTGATTGGCTCATCAGTTCTCCAAAGGATCACCTCACTGAATGCCATTCTTCTCTCTTAACCCCATAAACCGTCCCATTCATCCTCTTCCAATAACACCGGCCAGTTCACAAGTAACCACAGCGATTGGATTTGTTTTGTTTGTTTGTGGGATCACGGCATCACTTGCTGGGGCAGCATTTGTCATCCATTCTAACTGCCCAAGAGATGGTTCAGAGTCAACCACGTTATTCAGTGTCTAGATTCACATGTAGGCTGGACTAGGTTAGAATTAACAGTTTCCCAGACTCAATGGGCGGCACGGTGGCGCAGTAACAATTCAGTGAATATTTCATTCTGAGCCCTCTAAGGAAATATCCGGCCAGGGTTTATAAAGCGGTCAGATTGAATGAGTGTCTCGGTGAACACAAGTGAGACACAGGTACAGAGAGGTTCAATTCCCGCCTCAGGCGACTGACTGTGTGGAGTTTGCACGTTCTCCCCGTGTCTGCGTGGGTTTCCTCCTGGTGCTCCGGTTTCCTCCCACAGTCCAAAGATGTGCAGGTAAGGTGAATTGGCCATGCTAAATTGACCGTAGTGTTAGGTAAGGGGTAAATGTAGGGGTATGGGTGGTTTGCGCTTCGGCGGGGCGGTGTGGACTTGTTGGGCCGAAGGGCCTGTTTCCACACTGTAAGTAATCTAATCTAATGACATGAAGAGTTGATTTCTGGCCTATTATCTTATTTCTGAAATGATCATGATTAATGTTTGCAGTTGAATTAAAAGTGAAAGACCAAAATATGTTTTATTCTGATTGAGCACATCCTCCTATTTTCTAAGTTGTTATTGACAGTCTCATTCCCCTCGCACCAGAACCTGTTCCAGAGAGTGTTAAAGAAAAGGCAGAATGGTCAGCTGCAGGTGGTCACCTGACCGGTCACTGGAACCTAAGGTTCACTCTCCACAGATGCTACCAGATCTGTTGAATTTTTCCAGCAATTTCTGTTTTTGTTCCTGATTTCCCAGCATTTGCAGATGTTTCGTTTTTGAATATTGATCTTGTCTGTTGCAGATGGGTTTATTGATGAGTTTGGAGAGTTTTGAACATTGCATCTTAGGCCACAAATAAGCCATGATCTATTGAATGACAGAGCAGTGTTGAAAGGCTGAATGGCGTCCTCCTGTTCCAATGAAAGTTATCCATCTGCAACTTGTGGTAACATTTCCCCTCAATGCTCACTTCACATTCATGTCTAACACTGTTACTGACTGAACAAACCTCCTGTGTTTGAACTAAACCTGCTAATGTTCAGTGGCTCCCTCCACTGCCACCCGGATTTAACTCTCATCATGGAATGCTGCCTCGTGTGACTATGGGAATGCCAACAAGGACTAATCCTGGAGTCTCTATCCCGTGGGATCCAAAAGTCCCGTTTATTTGCTGCTTCCTATTTCATTCTGGCACTGAACTCTCGGTTTAAATCCATTCTCCTGTCATGCTCTTCAACATGCCCATGTGGGTGGACTAGAGGCAGCTGGCACCTGAGATTGAATCTGCCTCCCCTCACAATCAGGGATTCGGGAAAACACTCAGACAATTACCTATCCATCTGATTGTTGACTCAGACAGATGGGCAGAAAGAAAGATGCACATTTAGATAGCACCTTTGATGACCTGGGGCAATGAAACATGCTTCCAGCCCAATGATTTCAACCTCAAATCTCTGAAAACACAGACACAAAGCTTCCTACTTGTACCAAGTTGTCTCTCAGCCTCCTCTTTTCTTAAGAGTTTTAAGATGTTAAGCCTTTCCTGGTGACTAATAACCACTGCGTTTCTGTCAGATTTGTGACTGAATCTTTATTTTCCTGTTGTGAGTGATGCTAGTAGCAGAACCAATTCCTGACTTGTGACGAGTTTCAGTTGGAGTATTTATTTTTACGGATTCATTCCCACCCTCACATACAGTGTGAAATTGATGTAAAACAGAACGAAAGGATTGAGTGAGCACCCACAGAAACACAAAAGGCAGCATGTGTACCTGAATTGAATGAACCTGGACTTAGGAAAATGTGACAACAATCATAAGTATTTAGAATTACAGAATTCCCTTAGGCGCACAAAGAGACTATTCGGTCCATCGAGTCTACAATGACCTGCTGTCCCACCCTACCTCCATAAACCCACATTTAGCATGGCTAATCAAACCCACCTAACCTACACACTACAAGCCATGTTAGCACAGCCAATCCATCAAACCTGCACATCTGTGGGAGAGTCACATATTATGTCTAAGTGCTCAGGATTGTGGATGAAGGCTGACAAGTACTTGATTCTGACGCAAATCCTCTTTTTTTTCCAAAATAAAATCTGGGGGAAACTGCAGCCAGAAAGATTTCCAATTATCTCATGAGGAAGAGAATTCAAAACTCGTGCCACTGACTCAGGGGGCGCTGTGAAGTCACAGAGGTCTGGGAAACATCAGAAATGTAACGAGTTTTGAGCAAGGTGGGGGTGAGACAAGGACAAAAAGACAGTCTGTCACACGGGGGAACGCAGAAGAGATTAAATTTCAGAAATGGTAGTCCCTCAAGGCTATGGGGAATGGAGTTAGGGCTGAGAAAGAAACCAGGAAACAAGGGGAGCAGCTGTCAAAGAAATACATTGAAAAAACAGATTATAACAACATGGAGGGCAGAGTACGCAGTCTGAAATTGTTGCTCTCATTGGTGAGTACAGAACGCTGTAAAGCCTGGGTCATTTTATTACAGCCAACACATGCAGGATAGGCCAAGTGGCCTCGATTTGTGCTGTAACTTTCTGATAAATTTATTCTGACATTTGGAATTCAGGTTGGGTGGTGTTCATAAATTCTCAAATTGGACTTGAGTTTAATATTCTGGAGAAATGTTAAATAAATCACAATGATCCCATTCTGCAGACTTTAGTCAGCAGCCCTGCATGTTCCAGTTACATCCATGTCCTTTTATTCTAATGTGATGCAGGTTACTGTCCCATCAATGCGTTCCTGCTCCCCACCATCTCCGAGTGAAATGAATTCTCCCTTCCTCTTCTTTCTGGGAATTAGTTTCAATCTAAATCCTCCAGTTTCTGACCTCTCAGTTAATGAATAGCTCCTCCCTATCCACTCGATCTGGATTCTTTAGCATTTTATCACTTCAATTAAATCTCACCTCATCCTCCTCGGAAATCATCCCCAGCCTATCCAACCTTTCCTCAGAGCAGAAATTTTCCAATTGTAGAAATATTCTGATCAATCTCCTCTGTACCCTCTCTGGTGTGATCACATCAACCCTTGAATGTGGGGATCAGAAGCGAGTGTAGTACTTTAACTGCAGTCAAACGAGTGTTCTTGACATTTCCCGTGTCACCTCCGTGTTCTTGTGGTTGTCACTCACACAAGAAGTGTCTTGGATTTCCCACATGGAACTGGATGTGCACTCCATGGGGCTGGGATTCCCTACCATGTGTTTATTTGTTAACTAATCCTAAATTAACTTCAGATTAAAACAAGATTATCAGCTACCCACCAATCAACTTCTTCCATTATACTCAAGTCACCATACTTTTTAAACATCTCTTTAAAATTATTACTATCTTGAAGAGAATTGTCCTCAGAACTCCAGCTGTGCTCTGACTTCATTCACAACTGGATTTGGTTGGACTGCAGATCTTAGATCTGTTCTGTTGTTTCCCGGATTGCTTCACTCTGTCTATCGCTTGCTGCTTATGCTGTTAGGCACACAAGTAGTCCTCTTTGAGAACTTCATCAGGTTAACACCTCATTTTTAGGTATTCATGCTGCTGTAACTGACATGCCTCCTGAATTCTTTCAGTTGAATGAGGATTGATACTCTAGTTTGATGGTAAGAGGTAGGTTTGGGGATATGCGGGGCCGTGATTCTGTAAGTTTTGTTGGAGTAATATTCTATTGCTGTTGGTGGAAGGAAAGAGCTAAACTCTTACACTATTGGCCCATATACTACATGAAGTATCATGAACACTGATAGGCCAAGACATGAAATACGAGCAACACTGTACAATGATGCAGGACCACAACTGCAGCAAGGGGAGTTTAAGATCCAACTTGACACAGGATTAGGGACAGAAGCAGCAGATAAGATTGTCTCATTCATAGTCACAAAGAGACACTATGAGATTATTGTACTGTTGGGGGTGAAGGTGGAGGAGGTTGGGGAGATGGAGAGCCCTTCAAAAGAAACTAATCTGCCTAAGAGTTGTGAGATAGAATTGATTGCCATGCATTTAACAGAAAGCTAATTGAAACTGCTTTTATCCCCAAAAGATAACAAGACTGATGGTGCTTCCAATCATCACCAGAAACAAACCCCAGAATACATGGTTTGGAGATGGATGTCAATTTCCAATCAACATCCAACTCCTGCAATCATTGAGCAAACGTATGTGTGATTACCCAGTCCTGATGAACCAGAAAATCGCTGTTCACTCTGTGCAGATGGACAGCGATGTGGGGAAGTATTGGCCGAGTGATATTGTCGCGAGACAATTAATCTAAAACTCCAGATAGTGTTCTGGAGACCTGGGTTCAAAGCCTGCTGCAGCGGATGGGGGATTTGAATTCAATTTAAAAAAACTTGTGAATTTAGAGTCTAATGATGACCATTAATCGATTGTCAGAAAAAACCATCTGGTTCGCTAATGCCCTTTCAGGAAGGAAGCTGCCATCCTTACCTGGTCTGGCCAACATTGTGACTTTAGACTCACAGCAATGTGGTTGACTCTTACCTGCCCTCTAGGCAATTAGGGATGGGCAGTAAATACTGCCGGGCCAGCGACACCTTCATCCTGTGAATGAATAAAGGAACATAAAAGTCTGTACCCAGTGTGAATCTATGCATGTTCAACAATGTTGTGAACATTTCCAAAGCTAAGATCTCTATGTGCACAACTTTATGAGCTGCCAAAACCATTGTTCATTACTTGGCATGAAAAAGAGAAAAAAAATCCTTCAACTGTGGCTATCAGTAAATTAACTGGCATCTCAGCAGGATGGATGCCTGAGTGAATCCCTTCCCCCGCCCCCCCTACACACACACACACAGAGCAGGTGAACAGGTCCCCAGTCTGACTGGTTTGGCCAGTTTCCAGGTGGGATGGGTAAATAAATCCCTTCTGGCATTCCCCACATTTCCAGAGTCGGTCCCTAGTGTGGCTGCACTGGTGTTTTGCCATTTCAGATAAATGCTCGCAGACTGTTACACACACCGTTAGCACGCACCCCCCCCCCCCCCCCCCCCCCCTCCAAGAACCCAGTATAAAGCAGTAAACATTATCCCCTGCTGTGGAGGGACAGCCTGTATTGATCTGAGTAGGAACACTGAGTAGATTTACCTAAATAACAACTTAACCAGTGACCAGAGCAAGTGAAGGAAGTCCAAATAAAATGCATTATAGCACAGAAAGAGGCCCATCAAATCCAAGCTGGCTCTCTGTAGCAGAATCCAATATTCTCATCCCCCATGCGTACCACAAACTCTGCAAGTTTATTGCCCTCAGAACTGATCTAATTGTTTTTATCAATCATTGATCTTCTCTACTTTTACCACCATAATAGGCAACATGTTCTGCATATTTCCAGCCAATACAGTCAGCAGAAACACTTGCTCATCTCCCGCTGTCTCAAAACCTTACATCTGACCTTAACTCTTGTGCCATCACCTATAAAATACAGATATTTTTGTCTGCTATATCTAGGTCTGTTATAATCTTATACAGCTCTATCAAAAATATATCCAACTTCATCACTTCAAAGAAAGTCGCAATTTCTTCAAATCAATCCAGTGACTGCATGTTCTTCATCAGTGAATCACTCCAGTAAGTCTGAACGCCACAGACTGAAGATCACTCATATCCTTCATAGTTGATGCCTATTTTGTTCCACAAATCCAGACGATGCAACAGCAGTAGCTTTATTATTGGATAGCCGGCGAGAGTTTCAAAGCGTCTCTAAAGTAGCCGAGTGTCTACTTGTAGAGACTCTTCTTCATGAATCTCTGCCTTACCCACAGAGACAGTATATTTAATAGGAATTAGACAAAGGCATATCAGTCACATGGGTGATTGTCAACAGATAGTTTACAGTAGTTAATTATGACCTTACAAAGCTTGATGAATGACGATGTCCTGTGATAACGTGTGAATGGATTACAGAAATTGATTATCATATTGTTCATGATTATGTGTTGATGGGAAGAGATTAAGGCAGAAGGGTTCTTCCTTCAGTAAATGGAGGATTCACTTACCTATGCTCATATGGAGGGGAGGTAAGATATTGGGAGTGAGAGGCAGTTTAACAGGGTTGTGCACAGGGCTCTCAGTCTTGTCTGGAAAGGGCAAATTCCTCTGTCTGGGGTTACGGGAGAATCCACATGTGTGGCTGTAAGAGGTTCTATTTTGAGATACTATCAGCCTCCCCCTTCTGAGGTGTCCTGTCTGTATTCTATGAGGACAGGCCTTCAGTTGATGAAATAAGGGGAATGTTTAACCCTTGAAGAGGCATACTCCACTCAAAATATTATCTCTCGCTCCACACATTCTACCCCCTGGAAAACAGAACAGTGCAGCACTGGAATAATTGGTCCAACATGTCTGTGCGGACCATGATGCCATTCCTAACTAATTCCACCTGCCCGGACATGATCCATAAAACTGCCAACCTTTGCCAGCGTATGCGCCTGCCCAAATGCCTCTTAAACATTGTGATTGTTTCTGCTTTTACCACCTCCCAGGAGAGTACGTTCCAGTCATCTACCACATTTTGCATAAGAACCTTGCCTGACGTAACTCCCTTGAAACTTTCACATGTTGTTGAAAATACTCAGCAGGTCTTGCAGCATCCGATAAAATAAAAATCTGTTAATGTTTCGGGTCCTTCCTCAGAAACGTGAAGTCTGATTTCTCTTTACAGATGCTTCCAGACTTGTTAAGCATTTCCAGAAGCTTCTGTTTTTGTTTCTGATTTACAGCATCTGCTGTTCTCTCGGTTTTTATTTTCTTTAAATTTCCCCCTGTCCCCTGAAATCTATGGCCTCTAGAATTTGTCATTTCTACCTTGGAAAAAGATTCAGATTATAGAACATAGAGCATAGAACAATACAGTGCACAAAAAGCCCTTCGGCCCTCAATGTTGCGCCGACCTGTGGAATTTTCTCAACTCGTCCCCCGACGCTATCCCAAAATCATCCATGAGCTTATCTAAGGATTGTTTAAAACTCCCTAATGTGGCTGAGTTGACTACCTTAGCTGGTAGAGAATTCCACACACTTACCAATCTCTCTGTGTAAAGAATTTGCCTCTGACATCTGTCTTAAATCTATCACCCCTCAATTTGTAGTTGTGCCCTCTCGTACAAGCTGTTGTCATCATCCTAAGAAAAAGACTTTCACTGTCTACCATATCTAATCCTCTGATCATCGTGTATGTCTCTATCAAATCCCCCCTTAGCCGCCTTCTTTCCAATGAGAACAGATCCAAGTCTCTCAGCCTTTCCTCCTAAGACCTTCCCTCCAGACCAGGCACCATCCTGATAAATCTCCTCTGCACCTTTTCCAATACTTCTGCATCCTTTTTGCAATGGGGCGACCAGAACTGTACACAATGTTAAAACTGTGGCCGCACCAGCATTTTGAATAGTTGCAGCATGATATTGCGGTTCCAGAACTCAATCCCTCTACCAATGAAACCTAACACGCCGTATGCCGCCTTAACAGCACTATCCACCTGGGTGGCAACTTTCAGGGATCTATGTACATGGATTCCGACATCCCTCTGCACATCCACACTACCAAGAATCTTTCCATTGACCCAGTACTCTGCCTTCCTGTTATTCTTCCCAAAGTGCATCACCTCACATTTAGCTGCATTGAACTCCACTTGCACCTCTCAGCCCAATTCTGCAGTTTATCTAAATCCCCCTGCAACCTGTAACATTTTTCCAAACTGTCTACTACTCCACAGACTTTAGTGTCATCTGCAAATTTACTAATCCATCCACATATGCCTGCGTCTAAATCATTTATAAAAATGACAAACAGCAGTGGTTCCAAAACAGATCCTTGTGGAACACCACAAATAATTGGGCTCCAGACTGAATATTTTCCATCAACCACCACTCGCTGCCTTCTTTCAGAAAGCCAGTTTCTAATCCAAACAGCTAAATCACCCTCAACTCCATGCCTCTACATTTTCTCCATCAACATACCATGTGGAACCTTATCAAAGGCTTTACTGAAGTCCATGTATAACACGTCAACTGCCCTCGTCTCATCTAAATGCTTGGTCACCTTCTCAAAAATCTCAATGAGGTTTGTGAGACAGGACATGCCCTTGACGAAACCATGTTGACTATCTGAAATCAAATTGTTGCTTTTTAGATGATTATAACTATTATCTTTTATAATCCTTTCCAAAAGCTTTCCTACAATGGAAGTAAGGCTCACTGGTCTATAATTACCTGGGTCATCTCTGTTGCCCTTCTTGAACAAGGGCACAACATTTGCTATCCTCCAGTCCTCAGATACTAAACCCATAGACAATGATGACTCAAATATCAAAGTCAAAAGCTCTTCTGTCTCCTCCTTAGCTTCCCAGAGAATCCACGGATAAACCCCATCCGGCCTGGGGACTTGTCTCCTTTCACTCCTTCTAGAATTGATAACACCTGTGCTTAACTAACCTCAATCCTTTCTAGTCTAAATCTAGTACCACATTTTTGTCCTCTACAGTATTCTCCTTTTCCTGTGTAAACACCGATGAGAAATTTTCAATTAACACTTCTCCGAACTCTGCAGGGTCCACACTCAGCTTCCAACTTCTGTCTTTGATTAGCCCTATTCCTACCCTAATCATTCTTTTGTTCTTCACATACCTATAGAAAATTTCAGGCTTATCCTTTATTCTGTTTGCTAAAGACTGCTCGTGTCCTCCCTTTGCTCTTCTTGACACTCTCTTTAAATCCTTCCTAGCTGATCTATAACTCTCTATTGCTTCATCTGTACCATTTTGCCTCATCAACACATAAGCCTCTTTCTTCTCCTTAACAAGAGATGCAATTTCTGCAGTAAACCATGATTTACAAACTCTGTTTGTGCCAGTTGGGTCACCCCACAGCCATTGACTTTCCAAAGACAACAATCCAAGATTTTCCAACCTCTCCCAAACCAGGCAATATCCTGGTAAACCTGTTTCCACCTTCCCAAAAGCCTTCACATTCTACCTATAATATTTTGATCAAAACGGCACACAATACCCCAAAGGTGGCCTGATTATAGTTTTATATTCACTCTCCTGACAAAAGAAGTCAATCCTGCCATTCACCTCCTTCACCACTTTCAGGGATCTTTCAGCTTGCAACTGAAGATCCCTCTGTATATCAGTGCTGCTCAGGACCCTTCCGTTTATTGTATACACTCCTCTTGCTATGTGTCTTCCAAAACCCATCACCTCACACTTGTCTGAGTTAAAATATATCTGCAATTTCTCCACAAAACTTTCTGACTCATCTCTTTCTTGCTGTATCCTTTGTCATCATTCTTCATGATTCACAACTTCAACAGTTTGTGCCATCTACAAACTTGCTAATTAAATCATTTGCATTTTCAAACTTTTCATTTATATACATTACAAACAACGGATGTCCCAGTTCTGATCCTTGTGGAACAGCATTAGCCATAGACCTCCAGCCAGCAACATGCCCCTGCACAACTGTTGCTGGGAGAAATATCAAAGAGGAGCCTTGAGTTCTGTGTTGAGCAGCATAACCAACGTTTATTCAGAGCTCCTTACTAATACATGATGGGAGAGGTCCCTCTCTGTCTCCCCCAAATAAGTCCAGCATTTTGATGTGTTTATTTCATATGTTCCAGTAATATTTTCCCCCTGACCTGAACTCCAGGGTTTGGAATGTCAGCTCGGATATTTCCGTGTTCCCTTTCACAGTCTCGGATTCTCTCAGCTCATGCAGCTGCTTTGCCATTTCTTTCACAAATGGTTTAATCCTATCCTTGTCATTGCACATCTCCAGCCTCCCACTACCACATGTCTCTGGCCCTCTCACTACTATACCCTGTGGCATCTGCATAGTCCATCCAGTCACTAATTCAACGGGAGACAGCCCCATCCCTTTTGCTGGGGTTGTCCTCAGTTTCATTAAGCTGGTGGGGAGTACCCTAACCCATCGCTGTTCTGTCTCTGAGAGAGCCTTAGTCAGACTAGCTTTCAGTGCCTGCGTCATTCTTTCTACTGTCCCAGAGCTCTGGGGGTGGTATGGGGGATGGGATTTCTGTTCAGTACCAAACAGGGCACATAGCTCTTTAGCTATGTTCCCTGTAACATTTGTCCCTTGGTCAGAATCTGCAGGGGACTGCTTCCACCCACTGAGTAAACCTATTTATTAAAACCCAGTAGGGCTTCCTTCCCTGGGACTGGGATGGGTGTGTGTGTGTAAAATCCATCTGTAACTGTTCCCATGGGCCCCTGGGTCCCTACTGCTACCTCCATTTTATCCTGATTGCTTTCCCTGGCTCACACTGTGAACAGACTACACACCTTCGACAAAACCTTGCTGTATTTCTCCCTGTTCCAGGCAAGGATTGGAGTGGATCATCTGATATTGCATTTTATCCTCCCCAATATGGGCCAGCCCATGATATGTTTTTAATAATGTTTGTCTTATACAGTGTAGTGGCACTGCTGGATCATCCAGACTCTGTCGTGTCCTATTACTGCCCCACCCTTTTCCCATTCCTGTTTCTCCTGTTGTGGGACTGTTTCTGGGAATATCTTTAAACCTCCTCTCTCATTTCTGTAGCTATGCTCATTGCCAGCTCCTCAAATGCCTGCACTGTTTCAGTCAGTATTTCACTTATAATTTTATTAAAGGATTGGACACTTTGGAGACAGGAAGCATGATTCCGCTGATGGGTGAGTCGTGAACCAGAGGACACAGTTTAAAAATAAGGGTTAGGCCACTTAGAACAGAGTTGAGGAGAAACCCCTGCCCCCAGAGAGTGGTGTGTGTATGGAATGCACTGCCTCAGAAGGCTGTGGAGGCCAGGTCTCTGGATACTTTCACGAAAGAGTTGGATAGAGCTATTAAGGATAGTGGGATCAAGGGTTATGGGGATAAGGCAGGAGCAGGATACTGATTGAGGATGATCAGCCATGATCATAATGAATGGTGGTTCTGGCTCGAAGGGCAGAAGGGCCTACTCCTGCGCCTATTGTCTATTCACCTGCCTTACCCACATACTCACTGCCCTGATGGTGTGAGGTTTCTACTTTCCTGTGAGCTATAATCTTCATTATTGCTGCTTCACTGGGAAAGTTAGCTGCTTCCACAAATTCTCTGACCTGTTCTTCATGCTCTATGTGGCCCCCAGACAAGGTGATGTACCCTCACCGAGCCCAGGCCATCACTTGGTCATGAACTATACCAAAGGCATGCTGTCTGTCTGTGTCTATGCTGACTCCCTGACCCCTGGCTACTGTCCGTGCTTCTGTCAGGGCTCGTGATGGTTCTGCCATTTCTGGGTAATTCTCCACAAAAGTCCTCCAATAATTAAACAATCCTAAAGTTTGCCTTATCCCGTTCACGATTTGCGGGTGGATAGTTTTGAAATCATGGTCTTTCGTTCCACTGGGATTGTCCCCCTCCTTTGCTGATTTGATTTCCCTGATGTGATGTGCCAGGTACATCTCTCCCTACCTTCCCACGCTCTGTGGTTAATTTTAAGGCCGGCCGGCCTGACCTGACCCAATACTCTGTGTAATATCTGTGTTCTTTCTCTCCAACTGAGATACTGAGGTGTTGGTAAGATTAAATTGACGAACTCCATCAGCCATGTATCAGTGGGATATACTGGAATATTATGGGATCCCTGAGGTAACTGGATCCAGGTCTACTGCTTTCCTCAGACAGTAAATGCTAGCTTATTCTGCCGTTCCAGGTCCACAGGAACCCATTCACAATATCAAGGGCTGAGACTATATCCTGTTGCAAGTTTAATCTATTAAATACAGTGGTGTGGTTCACTACTGTAGGATACTCTTTAGTGGCGTTTTTACCGAGGGAGGTATAATCAATAGTGAGGTGGGATGAGCCTTTCGGCTTCTGTGAGTTAGTCTGGGATACTGTTGGTCTGACTATTCCCTGCTTCTCTCACAATTACTGCCTCCTCAGCCTCAGCTTTAATGGGATCCGGTTTGTGTGGGGAGTGAGAGGGCCCTCGATCTTTACAGGAACAACAGATAATAACCAGCATTCCTGTTTGAGTTACGCACACTGCTGTTTGGGTCCTAGCTATAACTCCCCAGATTCTCTGACAGTTCCAGTCTCCCTGCAAGGTAACTAATCTGGAGATGTCGCTTCTCCTTTGCTTCCTGTCCCGGGCCTGGCCAGGTTGTTCCCACATTAGAGTTTGTGTCTCTACATCAATAGTTGTTCCGAACTGTTCTAAAATGGGAACTCCCAGAATGGTCCCTTCCTCAGTTTCACACTCCCATATCTGAATATATTTTGCCATATCCATGATCTGCATGACAGGTTTATTTCATCCAGCTTCCTCGATTCCCTCTCCAACTGCTCTCATTTTAGTAATTGAGGGGTGAGGGGCAAATCCATATCGGTAACTGATATAGATGCTCCTGTATTAATATTATGTTCTGCTGGTTCCCAAACACAGCATCAATGAATATTCATGTGCCGACGTGAACTCATGCACACACACAATGTGAACATCTATCTCCCTCTCTCTGCCTACGTTCCTTGGCTATGTGCCCTTTCATGCTTCACTTGTAACATTGTGGGTCTGGTTACCCTCCCTGTATTGCAGCTATTCCCCTATGTTTCTGACATTGCCTCAGCTCTCATGGTCCAATTCAGAATGTGGTTAGAATTATCTTCCACTGGGAGTCCCATGTTTATAATTACAGTTAAATAGGGTCCCATGTCATCTTTTAAATACATCAAACCAATTTCATCATCACAGGTTGGGGTTTGGTAATCCCCCGTGGTCCTTACACACCTCAGGCTTCCTCTCTGTATGATACTCGATATTACCCTTGGCTCCCTGAGTCACCAAGGTTAGTTTAGCCCATTCAGCCTGTCTCCTCCCCAGTGAGTCCCTGTAATATCTGTAAATGCCTGGAGACACTGATCGGCTGTGCACTGGGGGGGGGGGGACCGGCTTACACCCTCACCCTCTCATTGCAGAGACAGGTTCTGCTGTACACATCGGGCCTAAAAGATTTTAGCCTGACACCATCATCGGTACCTCAACTAATTTATGCATTCTCCCAGTAAGGCCCATTATTACCATTTCTCTATCAGGCTGGATATTCATTCACCAACATCTGTCGTTCAGCCAGGTAAACAGTTCAGTTTGGTTTCTGTCAGTTCCCTTTCGTGCCCCCCTCCTGTCTGTCCAAGTTTGAGCTTTGATGCACAGCGGTGCCATAGACACGGCCTTCTGGGCCTTACAGGGCAGTGGGTCATCCCACCCATTGTCGTCCCTCTGTCCATACATGGGCGCTTTGTCATCTAACCTGTTCCAGTCAGTGTCACCATCCTCACTGCCTTCTGAGGAGAGCGGGGCTCTAGGTACCTCCCCCACTGTAACTACCACCTGGCCCTTTGGCTTTAAGGCCTCACGTCTGAGAGCCACCACCTTCACTTGTTCCTGTTTCCCATAATAATGTAACACATCCTGTCATTCCTGGAATAAAACAGAGCAAAATGTGAATTTGGTTTGACTTGAAACATTAATAATTTGACATTCACTTTACATATCTATACAGGTGAAAATTTTTCTGTGATTATTTAAGTGAATTTAACGTGATCATACAGTGAAAATAACTGATAATCAACGACAATGAATGAACTGAATAATATGTGATTATTTGTCCAAGTTCTTGCAATGAAAATTCAATTTTATTTAAAGCTTGTCACCCATTACACCATGGGCATTCTTATTAGGGAATAAAGTAATGGAAGGATATCAGAGAAAATAAATAGACTTTAATTTTAGCTTCACTGCAGTAATGAAACAAAACAATATTTGGAAATATGGGCAAACTACATAACAAAGTTTCCAGTGTCATTATTAACATGAAAACTATTTTAGTATGTTACTTGCCTCCTGTAAGCCCAAGCCTGGATATTGTCCAGATGTTGTTGTACTTGGACTTGGACTGCTTCAGTACCTGAGGAGTTAATTATTTATTAACATTAAATAGTCATAAGATTATGCAAATTCATTTTTCTATCAAATGTCATGGACTGTATCTTGTGGTCACTCTCATATTCACTTTCACTATCTTTTTATTTTCTTCCTAATTCAGACACAAATGTTTGAACATCGATCAGAATAAAATTACATAAATTAAAAACACATGTTTCTACAAGTAAACTAATTGAATGAAATACATTACTTCTGTATTGTCTGCATTTTGACAAAAAAAATCATTTTCAATAACTGTTGAATGGCTCATTTATTGCCCTCAATCCATCAATCTAAGTATTATATTTCAGTCTTCAGTTTACCGATCTTAATGTACTTCTAATCAACATCAGAGCAAAGTGTTTTTAAAATATTGAGTCAAGTTATTTGTTCAGAATACAACATTTATTAGGAATTCATTATCCTTATAATAATTGCAGAATAATTTGTCTTTCTAACGTATATCATCAGATCCATTTATTATTTTAATCCATATTTTAATTTAATCCATTGCAACAATGCTATTGTTTTCAGGTCAACTATCCCACAGTGGAACCAATCATTTTGCATCCAACACGCTTTGCAAACTGACTTTTGCTCATTTGAATAATCACAGTAATCTCAGCCTTATGAATTCAGAGAACTATAACTACTTTTCACTGCAACAGTTCCTGTTCATGTCTGCGCATTGCACAGTCATGTAGCAAAATTAAATTTCTCCTTCTTCTAAGTGTACTGATAGATTTTCGAAAATCTAAGTGTTGCTAATATCTAATTATTGTTCAGTTCAGTAGGGGGTATAAATGTGTAATAATGGCTCAGTACATGAAGTAATGTGAAGATATTACAATGTACAAACTCACAATCATTGTGAATATCAATTTTTATTTTAACTATGGAAACACAGTTGAATTGATTTCATTATATTTCACTTCAATGCTCACATTCATTGTATTTCTAATCACAATAAGAGCGAACTACTTCATGTGACAAAATTATTAAAAATTCATGTCACTTTTTTATGGACACAAAATAGAATTAACACCCGTTTGTTCTTTTCTTTATCAATCACAGTGACGTTTGAATTGTAGAATGCTCGACTGATACAGCACGGAAACAGGCCATTCAGCCTAACTTGGCATTCCGGCCAGGTTTCCTAAACTAAACTAGTCACATTTCCCTGTGTTTGTCCCATACCCCTTTGGACGTTTTCTATCCAACAAACTGTCCCAAAGTCGTTTAGATGTTGTAATTGTACCAGCCACTGCCCTTCATCTCACAGCTCATCCCAATATGTGAAACACACTGTGTGGAAAAGTTGCCCCTCAGACCCCTATTAAATCTTTCCCCCTCACCTTAAATAGTATTTATACTGTAGAATCTTTAATACTGCAAAGTTATTAAAAGTTGAGAGGTATTTAGAAGCAGCATAATAACATTCATACTTTAATCAGTGATGTTAAGCAAATAAATTCAAGATGTTGTGATCATTATAATGAACAAAAGTTACAAGTTGAGACAATGTTGGTTGAAAAGCAATTCAATAGACACTCAGATATTTTCGAATCAACTCTGAGGTGTTTTGACACATCTCTTTTGAAGGTGGGAATTGAACCCATGGCTCCTGGTCTACTAGTACACACATTACCAGAGCCTCCATAATATTCCCATGCAGGAAGGGCAGGACTATAATGGCATACTTACTGTGTTTATTCACAGGGAAAACTGCTCATATATTTATTGTTATAATTGGACTAGGATTGTATTAGACAGTTCCAGTGTGTAATGGACCAATAAAAGGAATTAGTAATTTCTAATAATGATGGAATGAAGCAACAATGGTCTTAAATAAATATAAATCTCATGATAATCAAATAAGTCAATTTGTTTGAAGCAGTTATTCATCTGCATAAATTAAAATTAACCTGCTTTTTAATGCACATGATTTGGAAATAAAGCATTAGAGATTCAATGTGACTACTCGGCGAAAGACAACTTCCCTCATTTTCAAAAAATTGTGATTTCTAAGAATTCAATATCTATTGTAAAAGCATGGAACAAACATTTGTTAATTCTGGTTTATTTACACAAGGAACACGTGAAATTTAAATAATGCTTAACATGGAAAATACTTATCTCTTATTGTAATAATTAGAAATGTAGAAATGTTAAAATTGAAGTGAAATACAATCAATACAAGAACGTAAACCAAACTGTGGATGCTGGAAATCACAAACAAAATCAGTAATTGCTGGAAAATAACTCAGCAGGTCTGGCAGCCTCTGTGGAGAGAAATCAGTGTTAATACTTGGGCCTAGTGACCTTTCTTCAGACTGCACTTTTTCTCACAACCAATTCAATCCAGCTAAGACTCCACACTTAAAATTATTTTTGCTAAGATTAAGAGATTGTAGAGTGCAATATTGTTTGTATCAGTTGATGTACTGAGACATAGTTCTACATCTACAGCTGGAGATATTGGATTTCAACAATGATTACCGGTTAGATTTTGGTAATAATTCGTTTTAAAATGGCTGATAACAAATTTAAGAATGATGAGAAAACCCTTATTGTAATGTAATTGTACATCATGTTGGAAAAAACTGAAATATTGATGTGAAAAATAGTTATCCATCTCTTAATTGATAAGACTGATTAATGATCCTTCCATTAATACAAGAATTCAAATGAAAGAAAATGAGAGAGTTAGAATGATTGTTGGGTGAGAGAACTTTGGTTGATTGCAGGTGTTGACCTGAAAAGAATTTTAATATTTCATTATAATACTGGCTCTAATAAATAATGGATTGAACTAAAATGTAAATCTCATGATGGTGTGATAAATGAAATGACAATTAAATAATATTTAATGTGAGAACGCAACACTTAAAATGATTCAATATTTTCAAAGCAGTTTGTACTGGATATTCATTAAGATAAATAAACTCAGAATTAAAATATTGGGTTAATTTTTTTAAAAAATCACACTTTAGAAGATTATTCATCAGAATTGTTCTGTCATTGAAAAAAACCTCATTTCTTCAAGAATTCTGCATTTCCCTAATTTTCTGTCTTTATTCCACAGGGATCTGTACTGGAACCCTTCTGTTTGCGATACAATTATATAGAAGTGACATAGATTAAAATCTAATTGGGTGAGTTAATAAATTTGCAGATGGTATAACGTTCATTGCCGTTGGGGACAATGTAGAGGGTTGTCAAATAAATCAACAGGAAAAGGATAAATTGCAGATATGGGCAGAGTAATTAAAAGTAAAGTTTAATTCATACAAGTGTGAGGTGTTTCACTTTGGAAGCTCAACTGTTAAGGAAAGGTAGATAGTTAATGGCAGGAGCCTAACAGCTTTATTATTCAAAGGGATCGTGGCGTTCAAGACCATGGCTCCCTGAAAGTGACCATGCAAGTAATTAGGTGGTTAGGAAGGCAAATGGCATGCTTGCCTTTATTCGTCAGGGAACTGGTTACAAGAGTCAGGATATCATGTTGTAACTTTACAAGACTTTGGTAAAGGCATACTTAAAGTATTGTATTCACTTCTGTTCACCATGTTCCAGAAAGGGTATGGAGGCTTTAGAGAGGGTACAGAGGGCGTTTACCAGGATGCTGCCTGGATTTGGAGTGGCGAGAAAATCTCAGATTGCTTTTTTGTGGATTGGCGGAGACTGGGGAAAGACTTGATGGAAGTCTGTACAATCATGAGATACATAGATGGGGTTGACGGTCATAAAGTTTTTTTCCCAGAGTTGAAGTATCAAAAACTATGTGACATGCGTTTAAGGTTAGGGGGGTAAGTTCAAGCGGCATGTAAGGGGCAATTTGTTGTGTACACAGGGAGTGGTAGGTGTCTGGAATGTACTTCCAGGGTTGGTGGTGGAAGCAGATACATTAAGGCTCTTTAATGTTCATTTTGATCATTTGGAAGGATATAGACCAAGGGTAGGCAGAAGTGATGAGTTTCTTTTGCATTACGTTCAATACAACGTTATGGGCCAAATGGCCAATTCCTGTGCTGCACAGGTCTTTGAAAGAAAACTAATGTATAACTCATATGACATTTAATCTAATCAATATTTAGCCACTGGTGTCAGAAATAGTATCTAAGTAATAATAATCATTTTATTTAATCAAAATACATCCAAGTGTTATCCATATGGTAGGCAACAGGATTTTACTTCCAGTCAGCTCAAGTATGTTCAAATATTGATTATTCTGTGAACTTAATTCTGCAGAAGAGTTTCAATAAACATTTAACGCATCACTATTTTGCATTTCAACACCTCACGTACACTAATCCTTATTCTCTTGGCCGAGCAGATGAAGAGATGAAGATCGCCTGATGAAGAGGCAGCACCTCTTCATTGCTTCCCAATAAACCAGTTGGACTATAACCTAGTATCATGTGATTTTCAACTTTGCTCACCCCAGTCCAACTCCGGCATCTCTAAATCATTGTTTCACAAAGGAATTCTCATAATTTTTAAGAAGAAAATATGACTTTAATTAAGAACTTGAACGCGATTATTAATCCCTTCCTGCATAAGCAAAATATCTCAATGTCAATGAAATCAATGCTCACACAATAGGGCACACACAGCCAGATAAATGTCTTCCTGGTCAGCTAATTACTGCTCAGGAGAAAAACCGGAGTAAGTATCTTATCGTTCCTGAGAACAAGAGCCACAATAAACATTTGGTGACCAGTTCCATCCAATAAATGCATTTGATTTCTTACATTTTGATTCAGTAATTGCACACAAAATATTTAGCTAAAACTAATAACCATGCTTTATTACAAATGACCGAGGATGCTAACATCAATATAAGTAGTCGCTTGCCAATCAAGGTTCCAGTTGAAGTATTGCAAAATAAAATAATTTAATTTCGGCTTCGTGCAACTGTAGGTGAAAACATGTTGATTTTAGAACAAAGAACAGAGAACATAGAAGAATACAGCCCAGTACAGGCCCTTTGGCCCTCGATGTGGCGCCGATCCAAGCCCACCTAACCTACACTAGCCCACTATCCTCCATATGCCTATCCAATGTCCGTTTAAATGCCCATAATGAGGGAGAGTCCACCACTGCTACTGGCAGGGCATTCCATGAACTCACAACTCGCTGAGTAAAGAATCTACCCCTAACATCTGTCCTATACCTACCACCTCTTAATTTAAAGCTATGCCCCCTCGTAATAGCTGACTCCATACATGGAAAAAGGTTCTCATGGTCAACCCTATCTAAACCCCTAATCATCTTGTATACCTCTATCAAGTTACCCCTAAACCTTCTTTTCTCCAATGAAAACAGCCATAAGTGCCTTAGCCTTTCTTCATACGATCTTCCTACCATACCAGGCAACATCCTGGCAAACCTCCTCTGCACCCGTTCCAGTGCCTCCACATCCTTCCCATAGTATGGCGACCAAAACTGCACACAATACTACAGGTGCGGCCGCACCAGAGTCTTATACAACTGCAACATGACCTCAGGACTCCGGAACTCAATTCCTCTACCAATAAAAGCCAGTACGCCGTATGCCTTCTTCACCGCACTATTTACCTGGGTGGCAACTCTCAGAGATCTGTGTACATGGACACCAAGATCCCTCTGCTCATCCACACTACCAAGTATCAGACCATTAGCCCAGTACCCCATCTTTTTGTTACTCTTACCAAAGTGAATCACCTCACATTTACCTACATTGAACTCTATTTCCCACCTTTCTGCACAGCTCTGCAATTTATCTATATCCCGCTGTAACCTGACACATCCTTCCTCACTGTCAACAATTCCACCGACGTTTGTATCATCCGCAAACTAAAATTTTGCACATTAAAAACCTTTATCTGCTTATTCAGAGAAAATACTGAAAGGTGGCACTGTAAATTTAATTTATTTTGACTTTCACGAAAACAATCATGTGAATTGCTTCTCATTTTCTTCCTTGTTCTGATACACATGTTAACATATTTACGATATTAACTCTTTATGAATAATGAAAGAGTTTTCTTTGCAAGAACGACATGAAGATGTTCACGGTGCTCTAATTACTGTTGAGCAGAATACTCTTCATAAGGGTTTTATTGTCTTAACCAGATGCTTTTAATGACCTTGATTTTATTTCTGACTGGTGTTTTTGTGACTGATGTGTTTTCAAACCATGTGCAACGCATAAGGAGTTCTTTCAATTTGTTATAAGAAAAAAAAAACTGCTTTGGAGGTTGATTTCTAATTATTTTTTACTCCCGAGTTATTTGTCGATGTGCAATAATCACAAAATTATGGAAGTTCCCTGTATCTTATGTTCACTGCAATATGCACTTTCACTATCTACTTATTTACTTCCTACGTCTGACACGAATGTCTAAACATTGGTCATGAACAAAGATAGTTGTAAATTAAAGCTACATCTCAATAAGCAAACCAATGGATGGAAACATGCAATTCTTGTAATCCTGCATTTTTGAACCAAAAGCAATTCTGCTGAATAATCACTGAATTACTCATTTTTGTGAATCATAAAGCTAGCTACCATATTATATATCTCAGTTTACCGACCTTAATTAATATCCAATCATCATCACAACAAAGTGCTTTGAAAATATTGTCTTTTTTTTACATTACAACGTAATTTTCCAGTCACTGCCATGACAATAATTGCGCAATTATTGAAGTTAGTCGTTCTAACAAATATAGTGCTATTCGCATTTTAATTGCATCAATTGTTTGTTAGTATGAACACCACAACATAAAAATCAATTTACTGTTCAGGTGAACGATCCTATAATGGAACCAATGACTTCCCATTCAATGCCTCATTGCAAGTATTTGATGATTGCTCATTTGAATGATCGCAGTAATGTCAGCCTGAAGCATTCAGAGAAGTGTAATTTCTTTTCATTAGAATAATTCCTGGTCGTTTCTCCACATTGCTCAGTGAAATGATTAACTGAGATTTCTCAGTATTCTGAAACGAAATTATATAACTTTGACAATTCAATTGTTGCTATTATCTAATCATTGCTCAATATAGTTCAGAGTATGACTACGAAATTATGGCTAATAAATTAAATAATGTAAAGATTTTGCAGTGGGCATTGTGAATATCAATTTTTATTTTAACCGTGGAAACAGTTGAATTGATTTAATTATGTTTAACGTCAATGTTAACATTTACTGTATTTATAAACACAATACAAGTTAATCACTTTTCATGGAACAAAATCATTTAATTTTTTTATGACTGTTTGAAGTACAACAAAAGGAACTAACATCTTTATTGTTTCATGAAATAGTCACAGTACATTTTAAACTTTGGGAAGTTGAACATTTCTGGAAAGAAGGGAAGTTGTCTTCAGATGAATAGCCGTATTGAGTGACTAATTCATTTATTTTCCTAATCATTAAGTTGCAAATGCATATTAATTTTCTTTTCATTCTGTGTCAAACAGCATTGGACATATGGAACTATTTGATTGATTGAGTTTCGTTCATCAGTGTACACTGATCAAATGATTAGATTTTTTTCTTATCATGAATAATCATGAGATTCATATTTAATTAAAGTCATTATTGCTTTGTTACATTATTACTGTAAATTACTAATTCGTTTTGTCAGTTCATTACACACAGGAAATACGCAATTAATTCCCATTCAAATAATTACAAGACACATCTGATTAATTTTCATTTGAGTTGCCGCCGTAAGCATGCGACTATACACCTGCCCTACCCGGATGGTAACATTATAACGGGTCCTTGTGGAGCTCTGACAGTGTCTCTACGACAAGATCAGGAGGAATGATTTCAATTTCCACCTTCAGCGGAGATGTGTCAGAGCAGCTCGGAAATTTCATTAGAAAATATCTGAGTATAGATTGAACTGCTTTTCAAAACATCATTAAATATTCTTCAATCCGTTCTGCATTTCAATCATCAACCTATTTCCCATTTATTTTCTTCAGTTCACTAATAAATGATGCATCTAATTGTGCTGGTTCTAGATTCCTTGGTAAAATAGTTGACGATGTTGCAACCTTAAAGTTGGAAGAGTCTAAGACATGGTAATCATGATTTGTTTTACTGTTTAAAGGAACCTCGTTCAAACGTTTCAAGCACATAAATCCTTATTCTCCGGTATTATAAAGAGGAAAATATTAACAGTCGAAATTCCTCTTCAGCAAAATAAACAAATGCAACTTCATGTTATTCATTGGTCAGCTGATCACCTACATTTATAACTAAATATTGGAATTCATCTAAATACTGGTATGTGCTTTGATCAATTTATTTTCTAAGTATTACTTATTCATGAATTGTCAGGAAATTATTTTTATTTTCCATTCACCTATTCATATTGAATGTAAAATTGATATGCTGTGAAACTAATGGCGTGTTTTCATTTGAACATTTAATTTCTCTCTCTCTCTCTCTCTCTCTCTCTCTCTCACTTATCTCACTTCATGCATGATGGCTTCAATGTACCTTGCTAAACTTAAAAGATTTTGTTGACTTTTTTGTAGTATCTTTAGCACTCACTTATCAATTTAATCCAAAATCATATTATCATAGAATACCTACAGTGTTGAAACAGGCCATTTGGCCCAACAGTCCACACTGACCATCCAAAGAGTCACCCTCCCAGATACTCCCTTGCTCTATTACTCGACATTCCCCTGACTTATGCACCTAACCTCGGTAAAAACAATGACTGCAGATACTGGAAACCAGAGTTTAGATTAGAATGGTGCTGGAAAAGCACAGCAGTTCAGGCAGCATCCAAGGAGCGGTAAAATCAACGTTTCGGGCAAAAGCCCTTCATCAGTAATACAGGCTGTATTCTTAATGAAGGGCTTTTGCCCGAAACGTCGATTTCACTGCTCCTCGAATGCTGCCTGAACTGCTGTGCTTTTCCAGCACCACTCTAACAAAATCTAATGCACCTAACCTGAAACATCCATGCATCATGGGCAATTTAACATGGCCAACTCACCTCAGCTGCACACTTGTATACTATCACAATGTTATTGAAATCAATGCTCACACAAAACACAATACATAAAGCCACACAATGGTCTTCATGACCATCTAATTACTGTTCAGGAAATAATCTGAGTAATTGTCTTATTGTTCCTGAGATTAATCACCACAGTAAGCAGCTGGTCATCATTCCCTCCAAAAAGTAGAATGGGTGTCCTCTGAAATTTCTGTTCAGTAATTATCCATGATATTTATTGCTCAAAGCAGTGTTTATTCTTCGTTATGAGTGGCCAATGATTCTAACAGCCATTGGTCTTGATCTTATTGTTACTGAGTGCAATAACCACAGTAACCATCTGGTTATCATTCTTGCCAATAAATGCAAGAGCTATCCTCTTACTTTTCAGTTCAGTAATTATGCATGATACTTGTTGCTGAAAGTGATATTTATTCTTTATGACAATTGGCCGAGGACACTGAGAGCAAGATATGTTGATAGTCCTGACTTGTTCATGTTTTCAAACAGGTTTTCAGGCCATGTATTTCAAAAAGAAGTAATTTGACTTCGTTCAAAATTAAATGTAAACATTTTCAGATATTTCCATTCAAAATGTTTAATTGCTTATTCAGATCAATTTTGAATCTTTCCTCTGTAAAGTGAATTTATTGTGCTTTCCATTCATGGAAGTACTCATTAATTGGTCCTCATTTTCATCTTAGATCTGATGGAAATTTGAAATACTGATTACAGTGAAACTTGTATGAATTATACATGAGTGGTCTCTAAAAGAAAATCACGAAAGGCGAGATAGAATTCTTGAACATTCTGAATATTTGAATAAAGAAAACATTACTTCCAAAAAACAAAGTTAAAAATCACACAACGCCAGGGTATAGTCCAACATGTTTATTTGGAAGCACTGGCTTTCGAAGCGCTGCTACTTCAACCACCTGATGAACGAGCAGCGCTCTGAAAGCTCGTTCTTCAAAATAAACATGTTGGTTAATAACCTAATGGTGTTTGATTTTTAACTTTGTAAAGCCCAGTCCAACACTGGCGCCTCCAAACCATTCCAAAACTAAAACTCTTAAGTCTGTGGTTTAACAATTCAACAATCCTGCAACTAGATTATAATTCTCAGTTTATCTATCTTAATAAATATCTAATCAATATCAGTGTAAATTCCTGGAAAACATCAAATCGTTTTGTTTGTTAAAACACAAACTTTAATTACAAATTCATTGTTATCACAATATGTGAATTATATTTTAACTCTCCAGTGATGTTAAGTGACTCTTGGACAGAAATTGGATGTTCTAAATTCATCTACAGGCAGAGAAATCGGGACAAATACAAAATCAATCAAACTCAATCAAACAGCAGGTAGAATCAATCAGTCCCAGGATGAATCAGATTTTCTTAACCTTGACTTCCAGCCAGTGCCTGAGCATTATATATCTCTCTTGGAAATGTCAATAATGAAGGGTTTTAATCCCAGCTCATGATCACATGTGGATGTTTGTCAAACAATGATTAATCATTTTACAAAGTATGGAAAATATCTCAAAGCTCTTGAAATAAATTAGTCACTGCACATAAAGCCACACGATGGTATTCAAGGCCACCTAATTACTGTTTAGTGCAAAATCTTTTGTCAGTATTGTATTGTTCTCAAGATGAGTAACCACAGCAAACATCAAGCTTTCACACCATCCCAAATATATGCACGAGATGCCTTCTTATAATTTACATAAACATCTTTCTCACACCATTAAATAGACTTCATTATTTACGACGAAGGATGCTGATAGTAACATGTTTTGAGATAAAGGAATTCCTAAATATAGGCGAGTTTTCTGATAGGTTCCCCCCAGTCATCATGATGAAAATGTAAATGCGGCTCAATTAAACTTTTTCATTAAACAATTAAACCATACCCATTAAACTTTTTCATATATTCACTCAGAGACAATGTTTAAAAATTTCCTCTATAAATGCTGTTGACTGTTTTTTTGCTATGATACCCATGTTCGTTGTCGATTTATTTTCTTTGTAATGCTGACAGAAATGTCTGAATATTGATGACATGAAAAGTTGCATGGATTATATATTGTATTTCCACAGAAGAAAAGCTGAGAAAGCAAGTACAGATTGCAGGAGTATCTGAGAATGTTGAATGATCAATAATGACTCCATATCATTATTTTCTAAAACATCATGCCAGCATTCTAATTCTCAGTTCACTGATACTAATTATTATGTAATCAATTTCACAGCAAACCCGTTTGGAAATATTGAATCACTTAATGTATCAGTGTTCTAAAATAGATTACCAATTCATTGTTAGTCCAACAATCACATAGTAATTCAATTTAGGTTTTGTAACAAATATCGTGAGATTCACATTTCAATTTAAATCATTATTTCTTAGTGCAAATTTTACAAAGAAACAAAGTCCTTTTATTCCAGGTCAATACAACCACAAACCAAGCAATGATTCCTCATCCAACACTGACAGGAAATATCTGATATCTTCTCATTTAAATGTTCACAGAATTGATTGGATTAATATTCGGCCTTACAAAATGAAGATACGTCTGATTGTTTTAGACTCCAATAATTAATGTTCAATTCCACAAGTTACAGATAGTAATATGACATTTCTAATCATTTTAAGTTTACAGTGACTAGTTTTAACACTAATTGTTACTTATATCTAATATTTAATCATTGATCAAATCAGTAGAGTCGACTTTAAGTGTGGAATTAAGTCTCAGTGACGTAAGCATATTGCATGGTACTGTTTCCTAATGGTAGCGAATGCTGATTTTTATTTTAGTGCTGAAATCCTTATTGATTTGCTGCTGTAGGGATGCCCCGAGCTGCCTGCCTTGGAATTAAAACACAAAATGATGGAGGGGAGATAAATAAGACTAACCGTCTGTTTCAGTCTTAAGTTAAAAAAAGAACATTTTGTACAATCCTACTCCAAGTCCATAAGTATGCCATTCCAGACAGTGATATTCCAGATAGTGTTAAGAGAATGCCAGCATACAGAAAAATGACCAACCTTGACTTTCATTAATGAAAGAATAATTGTACCAGTGAATGAATAAACACCAACTGCAGGATAGAGCCCAGATAACTTCCACAGCTGCTAGCAGGGAAACAGCCAGGGTTTGATTGTCAGAAATAGTTACTATTTTAAAGTTGCTTAGAACATTTAAAAAGTTTCTAATTACATATTCTTGAGAATCATAAATAAGGCAGAGTGAGAGGCCCAAAGGATGGCAGCAATTAATTTTGTAATTTGACGAAATAAAATGCACAGAGAGATCCCAAGGCCTGGAGATTATAGCACCTGTAAAACACCATGAAGCAATAGGAAGCTCGGGCTATCCATAGCGATATTGATCCAAGGTTAGGTGTTCTACATGATCGGGTGTCTGTATAAGGAGAGAAGGACTGTAACCACATTGCATGTGGACATTGTAATACAGACTAAAGTGTGTAAGAATGCTGCTTTTTACTGTACACGTTACAGTGTGTCATTGACATTCCTTCCAAGATTGGCCTCTGGGGATGAACCCTGCATTAACTGATTGCAGCATGAGTAAACATCTTCCACTTGCCTGAGTTCTGCCTATCTCCTCAGTCTTCATTCCCTGTCAAGGGAAATCACTCCTACAGCTATTGTGACATTTAAATTCAATACAAGCACTTATTATCTGTGAAATTATTACTTGCAGAGCGATATCATTTTCATGTTAATTTTTTTTACTTTTTTTCGTGTGCAAGAAAACAATGTAGGTACATCCGTTTGTTATTTAGTTCAATTTATACTAAATTTTAAATTATTGAATATACTCGTGGGGATAGCGTGGGGAAGAACGATTCTTCAGCTGAAATGTCACATTAAGTGACAATTTCCATTTTCTAATCATGTGACCTCCAAAATGATATTTATTTTATTTCCATTTTGAGAGTTTTATTTTCTTCCAACATTAGTTGTCAATGAACAATAACCACACAATTATTAGTCATTTGCTACAAAATTACTTCCTATACGAAATGTCATTAACTCGATGTTTCGGTCACAATAATACTCACTTTCCCAGCCTAATTATTTTCTTCCCAGTTCTCACATTTGTCGAAACATTTATTATGATAAAAGTTACATTAATAAAATAGACATGAACCAACCAAAAATATTGAACTATGTTCAATTGTTGCTGAGATTTTTTAATTATTAAAGCCACGTTTTACATTTTTATTTTCAGTTTATTAATGTTAATGAATATACAATCGACATCAGAGCAAAGTGCATTCAAAATATTATGTCAATTTATCTATCAGGATTTTAGAAACAATTATCAATTACAATAATTACGCAATACTTTAACTTAGGCTTTATAACAAGTATAATGTGCCTTTAATATCTTCCATATTTTTTAGTGTGAGTGCTACAATATTAAAACCTGTTTGATAAGACCAATACACCCACAAAAGACCAATTATTGCCATTGCAGCATCATTTGTAAATATCTGACGTTTGCTCATTTGAAAGATCACAGTCATCTCAGCCATTGATATTCAGAGAACACCAGTTACTTTGCACTGCAATATTTCTCTTCATTTGTGAACATTACTCAGTGGAATAGGAAGAGGAGATACCTCATTATTCTTAAATTCATTAAAAAAAAATTTCAAATCGATTTGTTGCCAATACCTAATAATTGTTCAACTCGGTAAGGGGTGTACATGTGAAACTATGTTTTGTTATAATAAACTAATGCAAGGACATTGCAATGTACAATCTCTAAATCATTCTAAATATTGATTTTCATTTTAAACTTGGAAACACTTTTGAATTGGTTTGATTGGAAATCAGTGGTGCTGGAAGAGCACAGCAATTCAGGCAGCATCCGAGGCATTGTTTTTACCTCGTTGATTGGAAATCACTTCAATTGTTAACATTTATTGTGTTTTTAATCACAATAACAGTTGAATATTTTTCATGTGCAAAATCATTTCAATCCCCATGAATGTTTTGAAGCACACAAACAACGGCTGGCATCTATTTTATTTCATTAAACAACCACAGGAAATGGTGACTTCTTAGAAATCGTACACTTTCAAAAGGAACGAAAGTTGTCTTCAGCTGAATAGGCACATTGACTGATCAACTCATCATTTTGTTTCAATTTACGTGTAGATCAAAAACATTTTAATTTACATTTCAGAAAATGATAAACTTATTAACATATAGAATAATTAAATTCATTTTTATTTATAATGCACAGTAATCACACAATTCTATCAAGTTGTCGTACCACAAGTGATTATAAAAATTATGTTTAATTAAGACATTTGTTAACTCCCATCATTATTGTGAATTACTACTGAATTTTCAGTAAATTACAAACAGTATCCAATCATTTAATTCCAATCCAATTATCATAATAAATATATGATTATTTTTCAGCCCTGCCGAGCCTGGTTGGGAATGTTATGAAGGAATCTAGTGCAACTCTGGTCGTGTCTCTATTACCAGACCCGAGGGTACAAATTTCAATTCACAACTTGCACAGAGCTGTGACAGAGCAGCTCTGAATGTTGATAAGAAAATATGTAAGAATCGAATGAATTGCCTTTCAATTCAACATTAGATATGTTTTCATTTGTTGTTCATTCCAATAATCACAGTATCTGCTGTATATTTTCTTCAGTCCGCTAATAAAAGAATGTATGTATTTCCACTCAATCAATATTCTTTGCAAAACATTTGATAACGTTGCACTCACAAAGACGAAATATGCAAAGTAAAGATATTCCTTAATTTTCTTTTGTTCTGAAGAGCTGAGTTCAGACTGCACGTAGTGCTTGATGCTTCAAAGGTATAAATATGAGAAAAAAATCAAGTTCTTCAACAGTTAAATAAACAAATGCCACTTCCTGCTACATATCAATTTTTAATTATTGATCTGTTTATGAGTTGTCTGAAATTTGTTTTAAGTTTTCCACTCATCTATTTATATTGAATGTAAGATTGAAATGCTGTGAAAATATTGCGAGTCCATTCATTTGAAAATTGAATTCGCATATTTCTCTCTAATCTCGTTTATTGCATGATGACTTAACTGTGTTTTGTTCAGCAAACCTAGTGAATACTAAAATTGCCTAACCTTAAATAAGGTCTTTCATAGCCAGTTATCAATCTGTTCCTAATTCATGTAAATATCTAAATTTATTGAAATCGATGTTCACACAAAACAGTGCCGATAAAGCGACACAAAGATATTCATCATCAGCTGATTACTATTCAGTAGAATAACCTGAGTTAGTATTTTATTGTTCCTAGGACAAATGACAACAGTAAGCATTTATTTACTATTCTATGCAGTTAATGCAATTGATGTACTATATTTCAGTTCACTCGTTAATGTTGATTTATATTGTTTAAACCAATAATTCTACATTATCACGGATATTGACTGTACTACAATAACGTTGGGAGACAATTTTTTGTCAATCTAACAATCTTTAAGCTCCTTTTTTGTTGTGTGTGTACAAGAGACAATTCAAATTATAACCATTTTTATTACAAATTGAACAAATACGGCATTTTAAATTTGTGAAATTCCTACGTTTTTTGCAAAAGGGTTAGTCATCACTGTATATGTCTCATTAAAAAACTGCTATATCAAATCATGCGTGCTACAAAATGATTATTGTTTTCATTTCATTGTAAGAAAAGAACTGCTTTGACCATGTTGATTTTTTTTTGTCATTTCTATTCCAGCATTGCACAAAAATGACAATATTATTACAATCACTTATATGCCACATGTCATTGACTACATTGTTGTTCAGTTTCAAGCTCACTTTCATGACTTACTAATTCTCTTTCTAATTCTGACACAAATCTATAAACATTGATCATAATATTAATCATATAAATTGATGTAACATATCTCTACAAGGAATCCAGTGGATGGAAATGCACAATTCTTGTATTACGTACATTTTTTACTTAAAAAAAAAAGAATTTTGCTCCATAATCACTGAATGGCTCATTTTTCTTCAATCCATAAAGCTAGGTACTATGTTTTATTCCTCAGTTTACTAATCTTAATAAATATCCAATCAACATCACAGCAAAGTGCTTTTGAAATATTGAGTCATTTTAATTCTTCAAAAGATAGCATTCATTATCAAGTCATTGCCATTACAGTAATGGCACAATTATTTTTAAAAAAAAGTATTTTGAACAAGTATAGTGAGATTCATATTTAGATTTAATCCATTATTTCTGAGCACTAATAGTACAGTATGAAAACGCCTTTATTATTCAAATCATCTACCCATAAAGGAACCAATGACTTCCTATACAACGTCATTGCAAATATCTGATGTTTCCTCATTTGAATGATCACGGTAATCTCAGCCTTAACATTGAGGAAAATGTAATTACTTTTCACTGAATTAATTCCAGTTCATTTCCAGACATTGCTCAATCACTTGCAAAAAGAGATTTTTCATTATTCTTTAATGCATTGACAGATTTTGATAATTCAATTGTTGCTAATTTATAATAAAAATAATAATTATTCAATCTAGTAGGTTGCGCAAATGTGGATTTACAGCACAGTACATGAACCACTGTAAAAATATTGCAATGCACAATCTCTCAATCATTGTAAATATCATTTTTTTTGCCTATTGAAACATAGTTGAATTCAATTATTTATTTGACTTCAATGCTCACATTTATTGTATTTGTAATCATAATTCGACTTATGGATGTTTCATGCAACAAAATCAAATGAAAATGAATTAGCATCTCTTTATTCTTTCATTCAACAATGGCAATAAATTTTGATTTTTTAACTTTTGAACATTTTTGGAAAGAGAGGATGTTGTCTTCAGTTGAATGCTTGCATTGACTCACTAATTCTCAGTGTCTGCGACTTACTCTCTTTAGGTTCCTATGAAAAGAAAAGAACTAGTTCTTCTGGTTGCAAATTCCTGGAAAATATTTGAAAATGTTGTGGTCTTAAAGGTTACAAAGCTAAGTGATCGTAAGTCATCAGTTATTTTGTTAGAAAGAAGTTGATTCAAACATTTCGATCACACACCCGCACACACACACGTTATTCTGCTATGTAACAAGGGGAAAAACAAGTCGCTTTCTTCGGCGTTAAGTAAATATATGCCACTTCCAATTATTCATTAGTCAGCTAATTACCTACATTTGTTATTAAAATTGCAATTCGTCTAAATATTGTTACGACCTTTGATCAAATTAAATTGTAATTGCTGTTCATTCCTGAATTGCCGGGATTTTTATTCGTATTGAATGTAAGATTGACATGCTTTGACAATATCGGAGAGTGTTCATTTGAAACTTGTTTTTTCGTATCTTTCACTGATTTTTCTTATTGCATAAGATTACAGGGTACCTCAGTGGTTAGCAATGCTGTCAACAGCGACAGGGACATCGGTTTGATTCCCCCCTCGGGTGACTGAGGGTACTTTGCACGTTCTCTTCCAATCTATGTGACTACGCTGTGGTGCCCTCCCACAATCCAAACATGTGCAGGTTAGGTGAGCTGGCCATGCTAAATTGCACATTGTGTTCTGGGATATGTGTATTAGTCAGCAGTAAATGTGAAGAATTATGATCGGGAAAAGTGTTTGTGTGGGTTACTCTTTAGAGGGTCATTTTACTTCGAATAAATGGCCTGACAGCACACTGAGGTAACAGGGGTGCTTTCGTGGCATCGCTAGAATTACGGTGCGCCCCGAGATCTAAGTCATGTTGGAACTGAAACGGAGGAATCTATAGAGAGGCTACAGAATGACATGGCATCCATTTGGTTTTCTTTAAATCACTGACAAGCAGGAAAATGTAAACGGGGAGGGCGAGTGAGAAAGTGAAGCAGTTGCAGCTCTGATGAAAGTACAAAGGTTCCTCTGAGAGTGTAATTTCTTTCATTGCTGTCGCTGATCGAATGAGCCACTAACGTGCGAATTGCACCAAAACATGATTCAGGATATCTGGTGCCAATTCTCGCACTTTGAATAACGACAGACAGCTTCCAAATGAGGTCTTTCTGAGACGACTTTGGGGTACATTTGACAGACAGACAAGTTCAGGAATTCGTGGTGCGCTGTGACACCAGAGCATCTGCTTCTTTCTTGTCTTTGAACCGAGCCGCCTGCGCAAGGAAGGCAAATGCGGTCCTGCTTTTCGTGGAAGGATCAGAAGGCGGTAGCTACACTCTCAAACGGAATGGCATATGATCCGAACCAGGTTGGGGAAAAACTTTACAACGCTTTGCACAGTAATTAAATGGAGTTGCGTTACTTTTCACTACCAGAGCAGATTTGTTCAAGCAAATTCGAAGGCAGGTTTGCAGATGGGAAAGCATGCAAGAAAGCTCCGTACGTCTGCATTGAAAAGGCTGCAGTTGAAGAACAAAGCAGCTCCGAACTGGGGACATTTCGCGTGTGAGGCGAACGTGATGACCACTACACTACAGAAACAAGCCACAGCCGCCCTCGCTGCGGCTCAGTGGCATCCAGCACTGAGAGTTGAAGCCGTTCTAAGTTTCATCTTTCTGTTTCCAACAGCTCGTTGTTGTCCAGCATAAGGAACATCTTGAAAACGTAAAAAAAAAAAGACACGTTAAGTTGATGACAAAATATAGACAAAGATGTCGTCGATGTTTGTACCGTAGGGCGAGGTGGAATAGGTTGGGACGACTTTCCCTGCAGCGTAACAGCTGCGACATGACCTTATGGAAGGGTGGTAAACTGAATACTTATGAGTTTTACCCAAGTTGGTGTGAGTTGAAAACTCGACAGCATAGGTTTAAGGTGAGTGGGCTAAAATTGACAAAGGACCTGAGGCACATTTCCCACACAGAAGGTTGTGCGTGTTTGGAATGAGCTACCAGAGGAAGTGGAGGAGGCTATTACACTCAGAAAATTGCAAAGGTAATTGGATGAGTTTCTGGATAGGATGGGTTTAGAGGGATTGGGGCCAAATGCTGGGAATGGGACTTGTTTAATTTTGGCTACGTGGTGAGCATGGACGAGATACACCGAAGTATCTGTTTCCACGCGGTGTACCCCAATAACGTCGTGTTGCTTCCACCGGCTTTAAAGGATTACTTTTTAGCGGAGTTTGCCATCGCAGTCTGTGGCACAATCATTTAGTCTGTTCGACTGCTCACGGGAAAGGTATTATTGTGAAACACTGCAGAAACAAACGACTTCCTTACTTTAGCTCCGACTGACCATACTCTGAAATTTTTCCAGATCCTCAGCTGAGGATTTTTGCTGCTGGAAGTAACCTCAGAAACTCTGTCAAATCGAAATGTATTGAATTTCACCAGAGCTGCATCTGCCTCACTTCTCCACTCGCCCTCCCCGTTTACATTTTCCTGCTCGTCAGTGATTTAAAGAAAATCAAACGAATGCGATGTCATTCTGTAGCCTCTCTGTCGATTCCTCCGTTTCAGTTCCAACATGACTTAGATCTCGGGGCGGAACTTAATACTAGCGACGCTTTGAATGCGCAAGTCGAAAGGATCCTCAGAGAGTGTAATTTCTTTCATTGCTGTTGCTGATTGAATGAGCCACTAACGTGCGAATTGCACCAAAACATGATTCAGGATATCTGGTGCCAATTCTCGCACGTTGAATAACGATTGACAGTTTCCAAATGAGGTCTTTCTGAGACGACCTTGGGGCACATTTGACAGACAGACAAGTTCAGGAATTCGTGGTGCGCTGTGACACCAGAGCATCTGCTTCTTTCTTGTCTTTGAACCGTGCCGCTTGCGCAAAGGAAGGAAAATGCGGTACTGCTTTTCGTGGAAGGAACAGAATGGCATATGATCAGAACCAGGTTGGAGAAAAACTTAACAACGCTTTGCACTGTAATTAAATGGAATTGCATTACATTTCACGACCAGAGCAGATTTGTTCAAGCAAATTCGAAGGCAGGTTTGCAGATGGGAAAGCATGCAAGAAAGCTCAGCTTTTGTCCATATAAAAGCCTGCAGTTGAAGAACAAAGCAGTTTCTGCCCAATTTCGAAATGGGGATCTTTCGCGGGTTAGGCGAACGTGATGACCACTACACTACAGAAACCAGCCACAGCCGGCCGTGCTGCGGCACAGTGGCGTCCAACACTGAAAGTTGAATCCGTTCTTCGTTTCACCTTTCTGTTTCCAATAGCTCGTTGGTGTCCAGCGTAATCGACATCCTGAAAACGTAAACAAAAAGACACGTTAAATTGATGACAAAATATAGACAAAGATGTCGTCGATGTTTGTACCGTAGGGCGAGGTGGAATAGGCTGGGACGACTTTCCCATCAGCGTAACAGCTGCGACATGACCTTATGGACGGGTGGTAAACTGAATACTTACGTGTTTTACCCAAGTTGGTGTGAGTTGAAAACTCGACAGCATATCTTTAATGTGAGTGGGCCGAAAGTGACAAAGGACCTGAGGCACATTTCCTGTAAAGAAGGATGTGCGTGTTTGGAATGATCTACCAGAGGAAGTGGAGGAGGCTATTACACTCAGAAAATTGCAAAGGTAATCGGGTGAGTTTCTGGATAGGATGCGTTTAGAGGGATTGGGGCCAAATGCTGGAGAACGTGACTTGTTTAGTTTTGGCTATGTGGTGAGCGTGGACGAGGTCCATCGGAATATCTTTTTTCATGATCTACCCCAATAACGTCATGTTGCTTCCACCGGCTTTAAAGGATTACTTTTTAGCGGAGTTTGCCGTCGCAGTCTGTGGCACAATCAATTAGCCTGTTCGACTGCTCACGGGAAAGGTAATATTGTGAAACACTGCTGAAACGAACGACTTCCTTACTTTAGCTCCGACTGACCATACTCTGTGAATTTTTCCCAGATCCTCAGCTGAGGATTTTTGCTGCTGGAAGTTACCTCAGAAACCCTGTTAAATCGAAATGTATTGAGCGAATCGCAAAACAGAAAGCATTTAACACGGAACACAAACAAAACTGGCATACCTCATGCATTTTCAGACACAGAGATGCATGAATGCTAAATGTGATACAATCCGAGGGCATGAGTCATAAAGTAATCTCACAACTAACAACAGGGCATTTCCAAACGACTCTTTCAAACATTCTGCAGCCTTAGTTCACCACCACTTTCCAGACAATGCTGAAAAGAGAGAAAGAAAGAACATAATAAGAATTGGCCGTAAAAAGTGAATTTCACCAATCACAGTCTCGATTAGATTACCTTTCCCTTCCGATGTTTCCAGGACGGAAATGAAGGAAATGGGAGAAATTCAACAAGGTATGACATCGAAATTCATTGGAACGATTTTCCCCTCAGCTAGAAACCCAAATAACAATGAGTAGAGTCACCGTAGGACTTGGTTTCACAACAGCGATAAAATAACAGTCTCCATTCAGTTCCAGTAAAAGCTCAACTTGCCTGGTACTGCAGAACTGATTGCAATTTTCCGAGCGGGAGGCGAACACGATCACGACAGGAAAGACATTTTGAAATATTTGGCAGTATCCCACATCACAGATGGTTCCCTGTGATCCAAACCCATTTTACTTTTGTTTTCAACATCAAGATACAGTGGGCACCGAAACAGCATTTTAACACGCTGCAGCGTTGGAGTTAATCAGCAGAAATGGCAGTGGTGGGATTCGAACCCACGCCCCTTTCGAGTCTGGAACTTGGATCCAGCGCCTTAGACCGCTCGGACTCGCACAGCTGCTGGGATGTGCCCGGCTACAATGTCAATTTCGCAGCAGATATTGATAGCCCATCAATCCAGACAAAAATCAATGGTAAGCTGAGTCTATCTTCTCAGACTCTTTTCAACTCTTTTCAACTCTTAATGTATCTGTGAGTGCGTGAGAATATAGGTTCGCTTATGATTTGGTCAAATTACCATGAGCTGCTTGACATTACTGCAATTTCGATTTTTGCTTTGCTAAATGGTTTCACCCATTGCTCGAAACAGGACGACTTTCACGTTTACACGGAACACGAAACACACCGGACTACAGGGAAAATGCACAAACCTGAGCAGGGATTGCGATCACCTCAATCTAAAAGGCAGTTTCTGAACATAGTAACAGAAGTCAAAAGGTAATTACCTCACCCCACCACCACTCCGGAAGAGGTGCTAACTGCCCTTGAGTGCTTTTTGTTCTCGATGTGAAGAGCTCTCACGCCTGAGTCACCTTCACGTCTCTGGTTGCTGAGTGAATCACAAAGAAGGAATTTCACCAGAGCTGCAACTGCCTCACTTCCCCACTCGCCCTCCCCGTTTACATTTTCCTGCTCGTCAGTCATTTAAAGAAAACCAAATGGATGCGATGTCATTCTGTAGCCTCGCTGTCGATTCCTCCGTTTCAGTTCCAACGTGGCTCAAATCTCGGGGCGCACCTTCATACTAGCGACGCTCGATTGAAACTGCGTCTTTGTCAATGTCAGACCCTAACTACTCCCGATATGAAAACATCTCTCCTCATGTACATTTTTCTTCTTTTACTAATATCTTTAAAACTCTGCCGAATCGTTCTCGATCCTTTCAGGCGTAAGGAGCATTTCCCCTTCCTTATTCCCTCTGTCTAACCTACTCATGTCTTGGAAAGGTTGAACAAGTCCAGCTTTTGGCCTTCTGCTCTCCAAGGAGTCCTGTCCCAACTTTCCAAATGACCTTTTTTGTTGATATTCCTCATATACCACACTATTCTCATCAACCTGTTCAGCGCTGTTTTCAATCATTTCACATCCCCACTTCCTAAAGTTTCACACCCAGAACTGTGCGAATATCCAGATGGTGGATTTACTCAGAGTGCGATTCTGTGGGTGAATATCCTCTAACACTTGTTTGACTTCCACCACATGTGGTACTGTGCCATGCCCACTACAATGACACTTCTGACCCCAAAACTCAAAGTTATTTCAAAGGGTGCAACTTAATGATTTACATCTTTTTATCAGACAGTTGATAGGACGACTGAGCAAAAGTGAAGTCAAACAACCAAGGCTCGATGGCAACTTGAAGTAAGACATTCTCCCATGCCAGTATTAACCACAAGCTGCTGAGCGAAGATCATACCCTAGACACTCTTACATTGCCAACACCAAACCAGCTGAGATTCGGTCAGGTCCAACTACATCCCAATTTGTTCTCAGATTTTTAAGCATCGAAGTGTTTTTAGAATATCGCCTTGACATTTTGTCTCCTTGTTCACAGAACAGTACTGTTTATCCCTTCTGCTTGGACTAAGTTGTCTCCATCGACAGAGTATTCAGCTATTTCCCTCCACCGGCAAGCAGTGTAAGGAGAGGCAAGTGTGGTTACACTCTAAAGCTCGCTGTCCTCGGCACGGCCAGTTCAATCAAGTGCTGCGAATCAGCAAATTTGATTGGGAGGTTCCTGCAAATATCATTTATCTGAGCCAACGAGAAAGATGTTGAGCTGGTGGGTAAGACACAAATGTACTCCGGACTCTCCACCCTCAGGTAAAGTCATGTGAGGGCATTTTTGTGCAGCCTGATTGCTGTTCAAAATCCATCTTCACACAGCAATCCTGCAGAAAGTCTTTTGTAACACTAACATTGGCTTCTTTGCTGCAATCAGGCAGCAGTGAACATCTGAACCCCAACTTTCCTAGATAAAGACAATTCGATTGAAATTCTCACTCACTGAGAGCCATCCCCACGTCCCTGAGCTGCGGGCCTGCAGACAGTTTAACGCAGAAGAGAGGGTTAACAATGAGACTTGGTTTCACCATCAGCCACTCTGTCCCAGAGACAGGAAGAGGGACAGCATCAATCCGTGGCGTCACTCACGCGCCGATAGAAGCTGTTCAGCCCATCGAGTCCATAGCGACTCTCTGACGCTTATATATCCCTGTGGTTATTCATAGTTGGTGATTTATGTCCTAATAATGTGGAGATGTCCCTGTATCGCAATTCTGCCTCCAAACAATTGATCCAATTGTAATTCTCAGCTTTTTATTTCACAGGAAGAACACTGCTGTGTGAAACGGTGTGGGGAATAACTGCAGGGCGTCATGCGCATAGAGCACTCTACAACTGATGTGTCTCACCTTCACCAGTTTATTCCCAGCTCTGGCAAGAGATTTTGCGAATCAGATCAGAGTACACCGACAGAGAACAGGAAAAGATTTTCCAGAACTTCACAAGTGTGTTTCCTCATTTGTGTAAATTTCTGGTGTGTATCAGTATGAAATATTCATTTCTGATACATTGAATGAAAGGAAGCAGAAATGAAACAGCACACAATGCGTAGAATGGAGATCTATTATAGAGAACCACTGGAGGGGGCAGTACACACACTGAAACATGGAATTGTCAACGAGTAGAGGATGCTTTCAATCCATTAATTTCATGGTTATGAGCCCAATACGCCCCACTGGGCCGCTCTGTTAGTGCTCACCACAGCAGTCTCACACAGTCTTCAGCTTTTCGTTTGGCGCGTGGCTTGTACCTCAGAGGATGATTTCAAAAGGTCTTCACTATTATTGTGTGACACACTGTAGCACAGATGTGTCCCGGCTGTGTCAATATAACCTGTGACTAACTTGCCATATTCTGTTGGTTTAACTGTGCTTTCACTCAGAATCACAAAATATGTCACAGTGCAAAGTGAGGCTATGCATCCCCCAAACAATAACGAAATGTCTATGTCGGTCGATTGCTTGACTTTATTTGATTGATTGATTATAACATGAACCTCAGTACAGTGAAAACTTTTGTCTGCGATTGGTAAAGGCAGATCATACTAATCAAGGACATGCAGATCACAGCATAAGTAAAACAAAATTTTGGACTGATTAAGGCTTTCAGGTTACTCCACACAGGACGTGCTCTCGGCAAAATCCACATTAACAGGATCAGCATCATTTGAAGTTAGGGAATCCATTTCTCAGTCTTGTAACGACCTCCAAGAAGTTGCTTTTGTGTGTCTTTAAGCTTCGGTGCCTTGTTCTGAACTCGAGCTCATCAAAATTATACATTCTGAGTCAAAAACAGAACCATATGCAAAACTCCAGTGCTCAAGTGTGACTTCTCACACGAACATCACCCACCCGAGGCGATATCACAACCAAGACCAACAAGCCAGAACCGCAACAGAAGCATGATCCATAAATCAGGTGAGTTTCCTTGTTTAAAAATTAGGGGTTTTCTGGTGTTTCGGAGGGAAGGCCGCACTGAGTTTTAATAGTAGCTCCTTGCCATTCTGACTTCCGGTTCACCGGAGGCTGTGCTAGCCACTTCCATTGCAAGCGGGTTCCCATAATTGGCAGCTGGACGAACTCATCTTAAATTGGCAATTAGTGTTGTGGGAGAGAAACATGAACACGCTTTTCATCCCACTTTCAAACACGGGGTTGTGGAGCGCGGGAGGGGGTGAGAGGTAGAGGGAGTTATGGAAATTCTGGAAAGCTGCACAAAAGAGAGATCGCGCATGCACAGGACGTAATATTCTCTAGGGAACCTTGTGCAAATAACGCCATCTGAGACAGATAGAAATGTGAAGAACTGCACGGAAAGAGAGAATCTCTCCCAGTCATCTGTGTCTTTGTCCTTCTCGAAGTCACAGCGAGGGCTCTGCTGTCTGAATCAGCATGGGATGTCACTGCAGCGAGTCCTGTCGCTCAGACACGTTGCACCTGATGTGTATAAGTTTTATCACGTTACCGACAGCTCAAAGAACAGATTTCACAGCTCACATCATACCAGAGTGACAGGGAACAGAAGAAAGCGATTCAGACCATCATCTTACCACCTGTTGGGGAGAAAGCCGATGTGGGAGAGCAAACAGTCTCGACCAGTGCATGTTCCCAGCATTTACAATCTTGGTCTGTGTGACAACAAAAGCAGAACCAGGAACTGTTTATCTTGCTTCTTAAACCAGGCGTGAAAATGTTGCAGAGCATAGATACGTCTACGTGCTGTCAGTTAAATGATGAACAGCAGAGTACAGTTCACAGAGTATGGTCTAATCTCTGGGCTATGGGGTCAGCACTCTCCAACTGTGACCCTCCGCTCACCGGATTTGAGCACAAACAAAGAAATGACTCAGTGACAAATTCTGTTGAAACGGATTCTGTGAGGAATTGAAAGCGATGAAATGAAAAGCCCCTTGAGAGCGGGATGTAACATTAACTGTGTGGGGATCGTTTTCCAGACTGGAGGAGAGTGCGCAGTGCTGTTTCCATGGGTCAATAACACGATAGATAGATTGAATCAGCGTCGAATGTTATTGTAGGGATCCCTGTCGCTTGGATACACTGCACCTTTTGTACAATGGTGCAAAAGCACGGAGGTTTTGTGTAGAGAGGACAACGTCAAAATCGATACTGAGGCAAAATGCACAAATTAGCAAAACAACAAAGCAACCACAGAATCTGGTGTTACGTGACGGGGTAAACCCCCTCTGCTAATGGAAACCAGCAAAACAGAAAGGATTCACCCCTTGCTGTATTCTGTTAAAATTCCAGAGGCAAAGAACCAACCCAAAAATCACTACTTAAAGTTAAAAATAACAACTTTACTGCTTTTATAACAGAGAATAATCAACCTACAACTCTTTTCTCTAAACCTTCTGCTCTACAATACCTTCCCTCACTCCGACCCCAATAACTTTTACAAAAAAGTTTAAATTTACAAACCAGCTAGTTTCCGAATCTTCTCTTTGTATCTTCCTCTGTAGATGTTTTTCTCGAGGTCGGTGTTGATGCCTTTTTTCGATGCAATTTATATCTCCAGATAGTCACCTCTTGGAGATTTTACTGGCATCCTACATTTGTTGGTCTTTTAGCTGCTCTCTTTGCTGTTCTTTGCCGCTCTGGTTAACTGTTTAAAATGTCTGACATTTGTCCCACAAAACGTCGGATCGTTTCATTGGTTTTAATATTGTAAAAATACCAAATTTCAACTTGATTGGGACATAATTTAAACTGATTGGCCGAATTTAAATTTGATTTTTGTATCCATGTAACACGGTTCTTAGTTGTTTTGACCAAATGTTATGTTGTTGCCTTGTTCTGGACTCCTTGTGCTCGCCAGACATTTCAGCACCATTAAAATTACGTTACACCCACAACTTCATAACACTGGCATTTGCCAAGACAGTCTATTTCTCTCAACATCGCTCTCTGTCAATCTCATGTGCCTGAGATTTGAACAATCTCTGGTCTATGTTAATCAAAACTGCCCTATTCTCCTAACCTCAGATTTAACACATCTCCTTACTTATGTCTAACAATATTAATTTATTTTGCACTGTGTTACTTCAGTACGCGTTGAGAAGAAATAAAAATGAGAACAACAGTCACCTATGTGACTGCGATTTGACCCAATGTTGCTGCAATCAACAGATTCAGCTGTAAGTGAAATAGCCTTCATCTTTCCTGTACCAGTAATGAGATTGCATAGCATAGTGGTAAGTTTTCATGAGTTGTATTAGACCCAGCATCATGTCTCAGGGCGAGATTTACTGATGAATAACACGGGGGTTGCGGGGTTCAATTTGGTTAGGAAGGATATGGTCAGAGTTCCCTTGATACAAAATCGTTAGAGACGATGGAAATTAGATTTACTGGGATGTATAGCCACGATAAAAGAAAAGAAGGGATTTAATAAGATGGTGGAATAGATGAAGATTCACGCGACATAAATCAGGAATGACTGAGTTGTGCCCTAATGGAGGTTTTCCAGCGGATGTGAGGTTGATAAGGGTAAATAAGAGGGAAATTACCTCGTTCAGGTAAGTGTATAACGAATGGTTAGAGCTTCAAAACCAGCGAGGAAAGACAACGAAGTTTGCAGCAGGTACTTTTTATTCTGAGATTTTGAAATCGCAGTTACTTTTCAGACAGAAAAAAATTAGAAGATGATTCCAGCATATTTCAAAGGCCAGTTGCAGACACACAAAGAGCGAATTTAATAGGGGCTGGGATTCTGGGCTGCCTGGATGGGGAGGCAAAAGTGACACACTCACAAATTGTTTAGCGTTCATTGGAAAGAAATTGTATCATACCTGCAACTGGACATGTTAAGTGTAAGAAGAGCTGGTGGTGTTGAAAGTTGTAGCAGCTGATTCGACGTGAACTACTACAAATTGTTAATGTACTGAGCTGTTTGTTGTAACTTTGCATTAATTGGAAGCTGGTTACCTCAGTCCACTGGCTAAATGGTTTATGGTATAGAGTGAGACTAAGAACGTGGGATTAATTGTTGCACTGTCTCAGGTTGCCATAATGATCATCATCTCCTCCGCTCACGTGATCTCTAATACAATTGTGACTCTAGTGAGTAGGAATGGACCTGTCAATGTCAAGCACAATTATCTTTGCCATCTGTTGCCTTGAACATTTGTTCACAATGACCAGGAACGGGACTGAAACCTTTTAAAACTCACTGATCTCTTCCCGAAAAATCCAGCGACAAGAATTATCCTTACTTCTGTTTGAACCCTCTGTTCTGCACAGCAGCAAAACTATTTGTCATGACTTTACCAGATTCGCTGACAACATTCAATCTACCCTAAGAGATAAATCGAATTCCTTTCGAACGGTTTCATGAGCTGTGTGAGTTTGCAGAAAACAGGATGATATGAAACGAGTTTAACAGACTTTTCAAGAATGTAATCCAGTGCAGTTTCAGAGATTTGAAAAACGTCATCAAGCTAAAATATCACCTCTGTTTCTTGATCCACTGATGGATAGTCACGTGGGGGATATGTGCAATTTTACCGTTAATAATTGATACCTTTCCCAAAGACAGAAAAATCCCACAAATCAGAAACTGGAGTTTTAGATTCATGCTGCTTTATTCGACATTATTCTTCAACTACGCTTCAGTCTGACGCTCCAATAATTCCTGATTAACGTCAGTAAAACCAGCGTTCAGTAAGGATTGAAATTACAACGGCGGCATTTTAACACACTGTTCAGTGCCAAGAGCGGATCAGTTGCTCCACTGGAGCCGCCGGCAGCAAGCCTATAAAGTGCCCTACTCGTACCTCTGGGACCTTTGAACCGCTTGTTCTACTTTTGCTGTGGTTCTGAAATTAAAGCTAAGGCAGAGGAGGAGGAACTGATATGGACCTGTGACTATTCGATCATCAGGTTCAGGAAATGGGACACAGGAAAATGTTGAGCAAAATAGACTTGATTGAAAATTGGGTTTCCGTGGGTCGCAACGTCGTTTATAGAGAATGTTATATTATCGCTGTCACAGGGCTTCTCATTCGGTCTGCTTCAATTTAGCACAGAGTTCGAATCAACCACAATTCATTAACTTCCTTCTGCAAGTTCCTACTGACAGCATGAAAGATACTGCACTCATCATCAATCTTCACCATGGCTACATCCAAGGACATGTTGCACGGTTTTCCTGAATACTGAAATTGTAACGTGTTAAGAATCCAGAGTGAGATACTGAATTTCCCAAATTCAGGATTATTACCGGGGCCAGAACTGTCCCTGAATCCCCAATATCCACACTGCCGTTGCTCCATGTGTCCAGTTGGAAACTTGTGTGAAGGGGCATGTAGTTTGACAGAGCACCTGGAAAATCCTCTACTGTCTGATCTAAAGCTACAACAGGAGCTGTGTATTCCAGCTGTAAGAGCAGTGGGATAAAGGGGAGGTCCATGGTATTCCATAGTGTAGATTCACAGGTTCCTCATCATATTATTGTTTAAAATCCTCTGTCAGAAACAGCACAGACAGAGAGGAATAGAAGGGGGGCATTTCGCTTGCCAGCGCTACTCCACCATTTGATGTCACCATGACTGACCAAACATATCAATGTCTTTTCCCAGAACATTCAAATCAATATATCGCCCAAAGGGAAAAAAGGCACAGAATAAGCTGGAAAACTCTGTAACTGTGGGAGGAGGATGTCTTTATACACAGTGGGCTTCCGCAGTGGGTTTTGCGAATGAGAAGTCGATTCTGGGGTGATCATGTTTCAAGTGATATGATTCCCTTAAAACTCACCACCCAGAAAGTGAGGAATCTTCTCTGTTCAGTAGCAGGGAAAAGACCTCCAGACGACAGGAACTGATGGTGAATCAGTATTCATTCAGCAGAAATCTGAACTATACTCCGATTCTGTTGTAACTCAAACCCACAAACTTTGAATCGCAATCTTAACAATTCAGTAGAAGTCCAACACGTCTTTTAATGTGCCACAGTGTTGTTCTAGCCTCCATTTTACTGCACCCAAAGTTACGGTGCTCAAGTCTTTCATCAAGCATTTCTTTATTCTCGCCCCAGTTTACAGTACTTGGTCCTTATCCGTGTATGGTCTAGCCCCTCAAGTGATCGGCTCAGTACTCCTGAAACATTTTAATGGCCCTTCGCTTCACCACACCTTCAAATAGTGAGTTCCAGACAAACGACACTCTCAGGATGCAAACGTTCTTCCTAAACCTTCTCTGAACATCCTCTCTCTAGCGTTTCATCTATATCCCTGGTTATTAAACCTTCCCATAGAAGTTTATTCATGTATCACATATCTATCCCCTTTCTGTGCACGTTAAACAATTCATCTCAGGTTTCTTCGCTCTGAGATAAAGAGCTCCAGTCGAGCGCATCTATCTTTGCAGTGGCGAGAATGTCGTGCTTTAAAAGCACAACAGGTCAGGCAGCATCAGAGGAGCAGGAGAATCGATGTATGGGGCATACACCCTTCATCAGGAATGAGAATTTTGAGTCAGTGTTGAGGGAGAGGAATGGGGTTGTTGGTCAGGTTGGTGAAAGCGATAGGTGAATGAAGGTGAGGGAGAAGGTGGTAGTTCCGTGCTGGGGGGGAATTGATGGCCGGGTCCAGAGACCGGTGCCTAGTTGGGGGCTATGGACTGGAATAATGGGGGGACGAGGTGAAATGATGAAACTGGGGAAATGCACATTTATCCCGTGTGGTTGCAAGATCCGAAGGTGGAATATGAGACGTTCTTCCTCCAGGCATCGGTTGGTAATGGATTGGTGATGGCTTATGCCTGAAGCAGCGATTCTCTTTTCTTCAGATGCTGTTTGACGTGCTGTGCTTTTCCAACACGACATTCTGGACTCTGAGCTCCAGCACCTGCAGCCCTCACTTTCGCTTATCTTCGCAGGGGGAATAGTCGAGCTCGTGCACCACCTTGGTAAATCTCCTCTGACCACCCTCCCGTGCAAACACACGTTGCCTGTGGCTGGCGATCAGAACAGAACAAAATTATCCAAAGAAAAGCAGAAATATCTGAACAAAACCAGCAGGTCTAGTGGATCTGGGGTGAGATTTTCGAGCCAAACGATCCGCCTTTGGAACGAATGATATGTGTAGGTGGGGCAGGAAGGTGAGAGAAGGTGCACAGGGTCTAAAATGATTGAACTTGATGTTGGATACGAAGATTGCATGGTCTCTCAGTAGGAAATGACGTGCCGCTCTTCCAACTTGCGCTTTTTCATGCGGGAGCTCTGCAGCAGACCAAACTGAAATGGAGGCATGGGAACACAGTGGGATGTTACAGTGACAGGGACCTTGAAGCTCAGTACCTTTTCTTGCTTGCAGAAAGAACATATATTGTACTCACGTTTGACACCCGCTCTGTTTTTCTCTCCCCAGTCGAGACGATATCACATTGTGAGCCGGAAATACAGTTTGCTAAATTGAGTGATGGGAAGATAAATCACTGGAACATTACATAGTGAGGAGAACATCGTAATCGAGCAGCATTACACCTCCTGGGATTTCGTGGAATGGTGTCATATGGGAAAGTGCTGGAGGGTCAAGGAGGATTGGACGAGGGTGTACAGAGAGAAATTGTCCTGCATAGTGCCGGTATTCAGCTGTATGGGTTAGTGAAGAAAGGGCAGTAGAATGCATATCATCCCGAGCTTCCTGTTAAAGGAAAACACCTCACAATGGAGCAAAACTGCCAAATGATTTTCATTCCAATGCCGACACGAGGTACAGTGTTCAGAAGTCACGTGTTTGCACTGTCAGTCTGTCTCCCCTGGAGCAGTAGTACTCACCCACGTTGATTCAGATAGCACAGTTCTTCCTGGGACATTTCCCTTCCAGAATGGAAGGGCAGTTACTTATAACTCGTACTTGGAACGGCATATCTGTATTGCCCAATAAGAATTGCTTAACTCTTTTTTAAAATCACTGGACCCATAACCTTGTATGTCTCCAGTTTGTCCAATCCCTCTTCTTCAGCCCGTACAATATCCTGGCAAATCTCCCCTGCATTGTTTCCAGTGCTGTCGCATCCCTGCTATAATGTGAATTACATAACTACACACAACAGTCTCGCTAGAGCCGAATGAACAATGAAATAAATGATGCAGAAGTCCACAGAAACTGGTGCTTTTTGAATAAAGTTTATTTTCCTCAATTTTGCCCTGTGCCCTTTTCCTGAGCCTGATGTTTCAATAATCGCAGGTCCATGTCAGTAAAAGCTGCAACCTGAGGATTGATCTCACAACCGCGGTATCGAAATGGATCAACTGGTTTGAAGGTCCCGATGGTGAGACTTACGCATGGTCACCCAGCAACAGTGAGCGCAGCAACACAGACTGAACGGGGTCAATGTGAAAGTGATTGTAAGGGAAATGGGAGGGGGAACTTAAAGGTGGTAAGTGATTGCGGAAGGGAGGGAATTCTCTGAGAATGGGTGAGTCTGAATCCTTAAATATGAATCGCAGAGATGTGTATGAGAGAGTGGGGTTTGATGGGTGAAAATAGAAATGTCTGAGAATGCTTTCATGTAAAATCAACTAATTCCTTTCCGTGTTTCTTCAGCATGAGTCACAAGGAGGAAAATGCAGTGACTCGGATTCTAACGAGCTTACTGCGGCCACAATGCAGAATCTTTTAACAATTAAACAATCACTGAGTCATGAGGAGACACGCGTTTAAAACAGTGATAATCACAGTGACAGAGGATATGTTAGGAAGAGTAGCAGATGCACAACATGAATATTAGGTGAGCGATAGCAGACATGTGGGAATTCAGAATTAGCTGAATCTTTAAATTCGATATCCCCAGACGCTGTGGTGGTTCCATCGAGGATAGCATGTTGATGACTGAGTTTGATAGATTTGTGGAAACAACAAGGTTCAGGGTGTAGTGCGGGATATTAGTGTAATGTATGTTTAAATAACAGTGTGTTAATAACGTAGAACATAGAACATAGAACAATACAGCACAGAACAGGCCCTTCGGCCCACGATGTTGTGCCGAACGTCTAACCTAGATTAAGTACCCATCCATGTACCTATCCAAATGCCGCTTAAAGGTCACCAATGATTCTGACTCTACCACTCCCACGGGCAGCGCATTCCATGCCCCCACCACTCTCTGGGTAAAGAACCCACCCCTGACCTCTCCCCTATACCTTCCACCCCTCACCTTAAATTTATGTCCCCTTGTAACACTCTGTTGTACCCGGGGAAAAGGTTTCTGACTGTCTACTCTATCTATTCCTCTGATCATCTTATAAACCTCTATCAAGTCACCCCTCATCCTTCGCCGTTCCAACGAGAAAAGGCCAAGAACTCTCAACCTATCCTCGTACGACTTCCTCTCCATTCCAGGCAACATTCTGGTAAATCTTCTCTGCACCCTCTCCAAAGCTTCCACATCTTTCCTAAAGTGAGGCGACCAGAACTGCACACAGTACTCCAACTGTGGCCTAACCAAAGTCCTGTACAGCTGCAACATCACTTCACGACTCTTGAATTCAATCCCTCTGCTAATGAACGATAATACTCCATAGGCCTTCTTACAAGCTCTATCCACCTGAGTGGCAACCTTCAAAGATCTATGTACATAGACCCCAAGATCCCTCTGTTCCTCCACCTGACTAAGAACCCTACCATTAACCCTGTATTCCGCATTCTTATTTGTTCTTCCAAAATGGACAACCTCACACTTGGCAGGGTTGAACTCCATCTGCCACTCCTCAGCCCAGCTCTGCATCATATCTAAGTCCCTCTGCAGCCGACAACAGCCCTCCTCACTGTCCACTACTCCACCAATCTTCGTATCATCTGCAAATTTACTGACCCACCCTTCGACTCCCTCATCTAAGTCATTAATAAAAATTACAAACAGCAGAGGACCCAGAACTGATCCCTGCGGAACTCCACTTGTAACTTGGCTCCAGGCTGAATATTTACCATCTACCACCACTCTCTGACTTCGACCGGTTAGCCAGTTTTCTATCCAATTAGCCAAATTTCCCTCTATCCCATGCCTCCTGACTTTCCGCATAAGCCTACCATGGGGAACCTTATCAAATGCCTTACTAAAATCCATGTACACTACATCCACTGCTCTACCCTCATCCACATGCTTGGTCACCTCCTCGAAGAATTCAATAAGACTTGTAAGGCAAGACCTACCCTTCACAAATCCGTGCTGGCTGTCCCTAATCAAGCAGTGTCTTTCCAGATACTCGTAAATCCTATCCCTCAGTACCCTTTCCATTACTTTGCCTACCACAGAAGTAAGACTAACAGGCCTGTAATTCCCGGGGTTATCCCTATTCCCTTTTTTGAACAGGGGCACAACATTCGCTACTCTCCAATCCCCTGGTACCACCCCCGTTGCCAGTGAAGACGAGAAGATTATTGCCAACGGTACTGCAATTTCCTCTCTTGCTTCCCACATAATCCGAGGATATATCCCGTCAGGCCCAGGGGACTTGTCTATCCTCAAGTTGTTCTAAATGTCCAACACATCTTCTTTCCTAACAGGTATCTCTTCTAGCTTACCAGTCCATTTCACACTCTCCTCTTCTACAATACGGTCCCTCTCGTTCGTAAATACTGAAGAGAAGTACTTGTTCAAGACCTCTCCTATCTCTTCCACTCAATACACAGTCTCCCACTACTGTCCTTGATCGGACCTACCCTCGTTCTCGTCATTCTCAGGTTTCTTACATACGCATAAAATGCCTTGGGGTTATCCTTGATCCTATCCGCCAAGGATTTTTCATGCCCTCTCATTGCTCTCCTAATCCCTTTCTTCAGGTCCCTTCTGGCTATCCTGTATCCGTCCACTGCTCTGTCCGAATCCTGTTTCCTCAACCTTATGTAAGCCTCCTTCTTCCTCTTTACCAGACATTCAACCTCTCTCGTCAACCAAGGCTCCCTCACACGACCATTTCTTTCCTGCCTGATAGGTACATACATTTCATGGACACGTCGTATTTCTGCTCTTTGAAAAAGTTCCACATTTCCACCACATCCTTCCCTGACAGCCTATGCTCCCAACGTATGCTCCTCAAATCCTGCCTTACAGCATCGTAATTTCCCTTCCCCCAATTATAAAATCTACCTTGTTGTGCGCACCTATCTCTCTCCATAACCAAGGTGAAAGTCACAGAATTGTGGTCACCATCACCAAAATGTTCACCCACTAATAAGCCCACCACTTGTCCCGGTTCATTACCGAGTATCAAATCCAATATGGCCTCCCCTCTGGTTGGATAATCTACATACTGCGTTAGAAATGCCTTTGAAATGTTGCAATTGTACCAGCCTCCATCACTTCCTCTGGCCGCTCATTCCATACACGCATCACCCTCTGTGTGAAAAAGAAAACCTTTAAGTTTCTTTAATATGTTTCCATTCTCAACCTAAATCTATGCCTTCTCGTTCTGGACTCCCCGAAACAGGTAAAAGACTTTGTCTATTTCTCCAAGCACGTGAAATGCTGAGGCTGGGAGTGCTTCTGGTCAAAGGCGAGGTGGAAGGGCATATTTGTCTCAATTTATTATATTATTAAAATTCAGCAGCAGCATTAACCCGCCCTGAGGGTTGGCTCAGAGAAAGCATGCTGGAGCCTTAAGAGAGAGGTCGATGTATTGAAATCATTCTAAGAGATTTTCCTCAACAAAGCGGTATTTTGTTACTTTTACAGGAAGAACTGCTTTTGCTCACATCGTCTCCATACCACTCTCTTGCTCCAGAAAACATTCCCCTCCAGCGTGCATTGCTTCCATTTCAACACAGAAACACGTCCTATTCTCTCTCTATTTGGGATAACCTGATTCAACAATGTCATTCTTCGAATGGAGAAATGCAGCAGGGAGTTGTTTTTGCAGCGTCGATGTATTGGGCTAGTAATCTTTGGAGACTGGAATGCGGCAACTGCTGTTACTTAAATTCGATGAGTAGAATCTGGAAAATATACCCAATCTCAGCAACAGAGACAATAACTTTATATTGCTGAAAACTCATTTATTCATGTTCCTTCGAAAGGGAAATTTGCCGACCATAACGAGTCCTGTCAACATGTGACTCCAGACCCAGAAAAATGTAGTCCACCCATGAATGCCCTCTGACTCAGTTCAAGGTGAATTAAGAATGAACAACAAATGCTCTTCAGACCAAGGATAACAACATTCCGTGGGAGAATAAGGAAGAATAAAAATACATGGACAACAGGGAAAATGGGAATCGTGCCTGTATGGACTCGAATTCAACTGATTATCAAACTAAATAGACACAAGGATATCCACGGCGCCAAGAAGTTAGGGCCATGGGGTGACTGCAGGAAGGGATTCAATTACCTGCTTAAGTGTAAACTCACTTGCTCAGTCACAATGCTCACAGGTCATTCACAACTTCCATATGTGAGAACTGATCTCTCAGGAGACCAATTGACAGAGTCAACGGTGACTTTACAAATGACAGCAGGAGATCGAAACTGCTGTTATTGCAGCTGTTCATCCCAAACAGCAGTGAACCCTGTTTGGATGCGTGTTTCAAGTGGAGTTCCATTGTTTTCAAATGTAGATCAGTGATGTAGACTTAGTTGTAGGAGCCAAAATTCAGAAGTTTGCTGATGATGCAACAATTGGTCGTGCAGTTGACTATGACGACGAATGTCAGAGATTGCAAGGAAGTATCAATCTGGTGGAAAGGAAAATGGCGAATGGAAGTGAATCCAGACCAAGGAGTGTTAACGAAATTAGGGAGAAGAAATAATAGCAGTGAGTATTATGTGTGGTGCAGACAGACAAATAGATCTTGGCGTGGACATTCATGATCGCTGAAGATCAATGGACAGGAGAATCAGTTGGATGGACGTGCGTACTGTAGATGCTGGAGATCAGAGTCAAGATTAGAGTGGTGCTGAAGAAGCACAGCAGGTCAGGCAGCATCCATGTAGCAGAACAAAAAGACGTTTTGGGCAAAAGGCTTTCATCAGGAATAAGACTGGGAGTCTCGAGGTTGGAGAGATAAATGGGAGGGGTGGGGCTTGGGAGAATTTAGCTGAGAGTGCAATAGGTGGATGGAGGTGGGGATAAGAGTGTTCGTTTGGAGAAGAGGGTGGAGTGGATAGGTATGAAGGAAGATAGACAGGTGGGCCAGGTCAGTAGGACAGTGCCAAGCTGGAAGGTTGGAGCGAGTGTAAGTTGGGTGGCGGGGTGGGGGAATAAGGAAACTGGTGAAATCCACATTGATGCCATGGGGTTGAAGTGTCATGAGGCAGAAGATGAGACATTCTTCCTCCAGGCGTTGGGTGGTGAGGAAGTGGCTGTGGAGGAGTCTGAAAACTTGCATGTCCTCGGGAAAGTGGCGGGGAGGAGTTGAAGTGTTCGGTCACGGGGCGTTGGGATTGATTGTTGCCGGTCTCCTGGAGATGTTCTCTGAAACGCTCTGTGAGAAGATGGCCGGTGGCCCCACTGTAGAGGAGACTGCATCAGGAGCAACGGATGCAATAGATGACACGTGTGGAAGTGCAGGTGAAACTTTGATGGATGTGAAAGGCTTCTTTGGGGCATTGGGCAGAGGTGGAGTGTGTGTGGGCGCAGGTTTTGCAATTCCTGTGGTGGCAGAGAAGGTGCCAGGAGGGGAAGGTGGGTCATTGGAGGGCGAGGACTTGACGAGGTAGTCGTGGAGAGACCGATCTTTGCGGAAAGTGGATAGGGGTGGGGAGGGAAAAAAAATATCCCTGGACGTCTGTGTTACTAATATTTTTAACAAACCCACTGACAACCACAGATATGTGGATTCCATCTCCTCCCACCCCACCTCCTGCACAAATGCTTTCCTGTGTTCCTAACCCCTCTGCCTCCGCTGCATCTGCTCCCAGAGGACCAGTTCCACCACAGAACACACCAGAAGGCCTCCTTCATTTAAGATCGGAAATTCCCCTCCCATGTGTTTGAAGATGCTCTGTAATGCATCTCATCCATGTCCCGCACTCTATCCATGAACCCCACGTCTCCAAACACAACATGGACGGAACAAGGACAGAGGAAAGTCCACACCTTCCATTGCACCAACCTCCGCATAAATCACATCATCTGCCGACATTTTCGCCACCTCTGAATTGACCCCAGCACCAGGGATATATTTCCTTCCCCAAACCTATCCGATTTCCTCAAACACCTTTCCCTCCGCGACTACTTAGTCACGTCCACGCCCTCAATAACCCACCATTCGCTCCCTGCACCTTCCTCTGCCACCACAGGAATTGCAAACCCTGCACGAACATCTCCCCCCTCATCTCTATCCAAGGCTCCAATGGAGCCTTCCACATCCATCAAAGGTTCACCCGCACTCCCACACGTGTTATTTGTTGTATCTGCTGCTCCAGATGCGGTCGCCTCTAAATTGGGGATGTCTTCTGACAGAGCACTTCAGAGAACATCTCAGGACAACTGCAAGCTTCAACTCCACTGACGCATGGCCAAACATTTCGACTCCCTCTCCCACGGACATGTAGGCCCTGAGCCACCTTAATCACCACTCCCTCACCACCCGATGCCTGGAGGAAGAACGCCTCATCGTCTTTCTCGGGACCGTTCAACCCCATGACATCAATGTGGACTTCATCAGTTTCCTCATCCCCACTCCCTCATCTTACGCCAGTTCTAACCTTCCCGTTAGAACAAAAGAGGCGGAGGGGGCTGTATAATCACATAAAAACATTTATAAACGTTCATTATTCATAGGCTCTTGACAGGGTAGGTCCAGGCATGTGGTTTCCCCTCTGGTACGAGGAGTGCACCAGAGTACATGAACTCAGAATTAGATATTACCTATTTAAGTCAGAAATGAGGAGTCATTTCTTTTCTCAGGGACCAGTGAATCGGTGGAACACTTTACTAAAACTGTTGTTGAGGCTGAGTTGTGTATTTTCAAACGGTGCCAGACTGATATTTAACCAGAAAGACGATGAAGCTCTGTCGAGGTAAGGCAGGAGAATGGAGTTGAGGATTATCAGATCAGCCATGAGTTCGTTGAATGGTGGAGCAGTCTCGATGAGCTGAATATCCGACTTCCAATCGTATATCATTTGGTCTAACTCAATATTTTATTGATAAGTTTAGAATTCTGAGGGGATGGGATGATGTGATATTAAAGTTTTATCAAACTGATCAGACAGATCAGGAACTCTGCTCATAAACTGATGAACAAGGAATGTGCTGTGGCCTGGAGACAACAAATGGCACTGGTCATACCACAGACGGATATGTGCAGAAGGTGTGATTGATAAAGAAAATTCGTGGATCAAATGTTGTTGGCAATTTGGTGATCACGCTGGATGATGGATTGCGGTATGATCCACACAGCAGTAGTTTGTGAAAGAATGAAAGGTTCGTTTCATAGGAGAAGTTTTCTGCAGTTCCAATTCCAATTGACTGTTTGAAATACTGATCAGAACTTTGTGTGGAGTGTTGCATTAAAATTCACAATCCCACTGGACAAACCATTGTACCCGATCTCTCCTTATTTGTTTTGCTTTCATTCGATATAAATTCATAGAAAGTCAAGATGGAATGAAAGGAGGAAAGTAACGTTGTACTCCTTTTCATTATCCAAATTTAACTTACAACAGAAACAAATTGGTGTATTTCTACTTTGATATGGTATCGATTTATCACCAATCTCTGGTGCATCGAAGGGCATGGGCAAGAATCTCCATCCAGTGTATACTAAAGATGCGAGACACAAAGGGAAACCACAGCTGCGTTTGATATAAGCAACAGCCAGAGTAGGATACAAATCCACACATGCACAGTGACAGAGCCTTAACCTCTGGGCCGCGACAACCCATGGCAAAGGGTCTCACATGTGACCACATCAAAATTAGATGTGGTGCACCTAGGGGATAAGACATTCCCTGAGCGGAATCGAATACACACCTTTATTTTTCTGCTTTCAGTGGAATAATATTACCAGCAAAATCCAAGGAATTGACCTCGTCCTTGGAAGGAATACCTGTCATTAATTCATTCCGAGTCGGAACTGTCTCAGAATGAACCAGCTAACATGAAATTCCCGTCATATTCACACGCACATTTAGTCTTGACGCATAAGTTCTTCAGACAGTTTCTCTCTCACGTGAAGACTTATATATGGAGAGAGAAGTGAAGGTGATGTTTTAGCTCGATGGTCTTTCTCACCTGACTGAACCTGAACTGGGTAAAATTCCCGGAAATGCAGTTTTGTTTGTTTAATTTTATTAATTTTGCTGCAATTTCACTCTGTTCACTGCAATGATCGGAAGTGAATTTGATTTATGTGATTGGAACGTTAAATGTTGCATTCAATTTTGCTCCGAATTTATTTCAGCTTAAAGAAAATACTGATGAGAAAAGCAGAAGGTTAAACTACAAAACAAGATGCCAGTTTTGATGCTCAGTTACTTTGGCAGATTTCAGTGGTTGTCAAATAAACCCAACATCATGGCGATTGTCCTCCCACCTTTAAGCCATGGGATGGAAGCAGGAAATCGATCTCCAAGAGACGGGTCACTTCCTGTACAATATGGAATAGCTTTCCTTGACAATATACAAAAACTGGTCAGTTCCATTTATAATGCTTCATGTGGAATATTAATAGAAATCTTTCAAAACTCTGAGGTTTTTTTTGCTGAATCTTACTCAGCTGCATACGTTTCCGATATTTCTTTGCATCTGAAGTCGTCCAAATTAGACATTTTTCCTCGCACCATCTACCCCCCAGACCCCACTTTTACAGTTTTACCTGGCCACAGGGTGTCTCTCTCCTGGTGAAACTCACTGCTTGTGCATCTCTAAATGTGCCTTTCCAAATATTTTGGAAACGGATTCTCTGAGTGACAGAAATTCTGCTCCCATTATTTCTTTGTCCTACATCGATGGATTTGAAAGCCTGACGTTCAGAAATATACGAACTTGAAAGAGTGAATTTACCACCTATTTACTCTCTCCAAACCTAAAATACTCAGGAAAACTTCCATTCGGTTTTCCTTGGTTCAGTGTCAAATTTTTCAACACACAAATAAATAAAATTCCATCCCCACTAAACGCCGTCAGCATCGTCTCTAATGTCTTAGCAGCCCAGTAAACGCTAGCAGTGTCCTCTCTGATAGAATCACAGATTCCCTACAAGGCAGAAAGTACAGTTCAGCCAATCGAGTCTATAGGGACACTCTGAACAGCATCTCAACCAGATCTAGCTCCCGTCTCTAACCCCGCAGGCCCCTGGCTTGTGATTTCAAATAAACCTGCTGGAATAAAACCTGTCATCGTGTGACTGCTGACGTTATCGCTGTGTTACCCAAGGCTAACTCACTTAACTTACTGAATTCACCCTCTGGACACATCAGCGCAATTTAACATGATCAAACTACCTAACCTACAGACTTAACAGCAGTTTGAACCACTGAGCAAATGTACCATCACATTGAACACTACCTGTATCATTTACACACTGGTAACTCAGCCGAGTGAACGGAAGCTGCGCCCATCAACCGCAATTCAATGCACTCAAACGTGGTTCTGCGCTGTACAACCTCATTCGTTCTGCTGGAAATGTTTCTGCTCTCAGGTCTGAATGGGTTTACTCTGCTTTCAGCCTCAGATTCCTGCTGTAAATAAACACATTAGTCAGGAACAACTCTATATAATGGTTTTCATTGCAACACAAACACAATGTGCAGTTTGCTGAAGGTACGTGTTTGCACGTTCACTGACACTCTCTCTCCCCAGGAGCTGCAGTCCTTCCCCAGCTGATTCAGACAGCACTGTCTTTCCTGTGACATATCCAATCGAGAATGGAAGGCCAAGCATGAGGGACACTAACCACGATACTATGGAGGACAACATCGAAGGAGGCCCTTCAGCCTGTTGTGGCTGCACTTGTCCAACGCTTAACGACCTGAATCAAGTCTTCCATTGTTTAGCCCACAGTCTTATATGTTTGGGAACGGCAAATTAACATGTCATTTTTTTTCAGGTTGGAAGGGTTTCCACCTCTCTGACCCTTTCCGCACATCTACTCAAAACTTTCTGCCTTTTCCCTGAATCTCTTCGCCCCCGTGTTCGATCCCTCCATCAATAACAAAAGCTTCTTTCAGTCTATCCTATCCATATCCCTCATTATTTTGTACATTTCAGTCGTGTCTTCTCCAATCTCCTCTGCTCGGTGACAAACTATCCCAGACTGTCCAATCTCTCCTCATAACTGAAACTCTTCAGCCCAGACAGTATCCCATTGAATCTGTCCTGCAATGTTTCCATTGCGATCACATCATTGCTATACTATGAATTGTAGAACTGCACACAGTAATCTCGCTAGAGCCGAATTAACTTTTTTTTCCCCCTATTCTGTTACAGTATGAGGGCGTCGCTGGCTCGGTAGTATTGATTGCAATCCCTAATTGCACAGCGGGCAGTTGAGACTCAACCGTATTGCAGTGGGTCTGGAGTCACCTGGAGGCCCGAACAGGTAAGAATAGCATTTTCCTTCCTCAAAGGACGTCAGTAAACCCGATGGTTTTGTTTTTTCAACAATTGAACATGGATTTATAGGTGTTATTAGATTCGTAATTCCAGACATTTATTGAATCTCAATTCTAACACCTGGCATAGTTGGAGTCAAACCCGGGTCCCTGGTTCATTTGCTTGGTGTCTGAATTAACAGTCCATGGTAATAGCGCTCGGCCATTGCAGAAAACCCGTGAAACTAATCTTTCTCAATGACGTCGCTTTTCCTCGATATCGTAATGTGTCATTTTCCTGAGCTTGACTCCCAATAATCGCAAGTCCATATCAGTAAAAGCTGCTAAATGAGGATTGGCCTCACAACAGCGGTAACCAAATGGATCAACTGGTCTGCAGGTCTCGATGGTGGGGTTGGGGCACATTCATCCAGCAACAGTGACCGCAGCAGTACAGAGTGAACAGTACCAATGTGAGAGTCAGTATTAGATTCTGCAGTGCCTTAATGAAATAGGAAATGATTCCACAATCACATGATGAAAGAGCAGCGTTCCGAAAACTAGTGCTCAGTTAAACCTGTTAGACTCTAACCTGGTGTTGTGTGATTTTTAACTTTGTGCACCATAGACACCGGCATCTCTAAATTAGTGAAATGGGGATGTGGGACGGAAAGTTCAGTTAGTGATCGAAGGAGGGAGAGAAATCTCTGAGAACGGGTGGATTTGAATTCTGACATATAAAACACAGAGATGTGAGCAAGCAGAATTTGAAGGGAAAAGATCATCACCTTGGAGAAAACTACCATGTTAAAACAACTGATTTCTTTGTGTTTCACAAAAACTGGGGCACATAGAGCGATTACTGCCGTGACTCGGATTAGAACCGAGGTTGCTGCGGCTACAACGCAGAGTACCAAACACTGCACGATCACGGCATTCCACAGACGCACACACTGACTGCGTGCAATAAGTACAGTATCATAGGAAATGTTAGGCAGCGTACCAAATGCACAATATCAGTGCAAAGCGAACAGTGGCAGATCTGTGGGAACTCAGAATGGGCTGACCGTTTAATATCGGTTCTCTCAGAGGCTGTGGTGATTCCATCATTAATATTCTGAAGGCTGAGATAAATAGATTTCTCCAAAACATCAAAAACTCCGGGGACAGTGCAGGTGTTGTTGAAATGTATGCTTCAATAGTAATGCAGTTTAACATCGGCTATTTCACCAGTTTCCCCCCACAAGGCAGTAACCACTGCTGCCACAGAGTCCCAATTCCCCGCCCCAGAATCAGAGGAACTGAGTGGCGCAGTCGCGAAGATCCAACTGGAAGTCGGGATGGGAATGAGGTCGCACAGATACTCGAGGACTCCAGTGACACAACCGGTGAATGCACGGTATTTCTATGACGGTTTAGAGGCGCAAGCAATTCCGAGGTTGGGAGTGCTCCTGAGCAAAGGCGGGGCAGAAGGGAATTTTTTTTCCCGTTTATATCAATCTACAGTGCAGCTTGTGGAGACAGCTGAGTGCCACAACTGGAGCGTGGGCGGCTGGTTTGAAGTTTGAACTTGCTTCACTGTCACCAACTTGCCTGGAATGAATTGCTTTCACTATTTTTCTTTCCAGTTGTTTAATATCTCCCTGCAGTCTGCGGCTTTCTTCCTCATGGTTAATTTCATGACTAACTGTTGTATGATTTGCACACTGCTAAATCACGGCCACGACAAGTGAATATGAATCTTTGATCTATATGAGAAAACAGTGGAACTCACTGCAGGCATGCTTTGTCGGTTTGCAGGCGACGCCAGAATTGTAGACAATGAGGAAGATTATTTAAGTTTCAAAAGGATTTTAATCCAATGAGTTGTTGGACTGAAAAATGTAACATGGAGTGCAATCTGGATAAATGGAAGGTATTGCATTTTGGTACAACAACAACTTGAGTAGTGTTGGAGAACACGGAAGCTAGGGGTGCAGGTGCATAATTCCTTGTAGTTTGCATCACCTACAGACAAGATGGTTCAAAGGCATTTAACATACTTCCCTTCATTGTTCAGTCCTTCGTGTATAGGAGTTGGGACGTTATGTTGAAGCTTTGCAGAACATTGATAAGGCCACTTCTCGAATATTATGTCCAGTTCTGGTCGCCCAGTTGTTGGAATGATATTATTCAGTTGGAACAGGTTCAGAAAAGTATGCACGCATGTTGCCGTGAGTTATAATGAAAAGCTGGGTAGGCTGAGACTATTTTCAGATTCGAGATTGGGGTGCTGGAAAACCACAACAGGGAAGGCAGCATCCCAGGAACAGGAGAATTTTTTTTTGCGCAAGTGTCCTTCATCAGGTTCTTCCCCGAAACGTCGATTCTCCTGCTCCTCAAATGCTGCCTGACCTGCTGTGCTTTCCCAGCACAACACTCTGGAATCTGATCTCTCATCTGCAGTTCTGGCTTTCTCCTGTAGTTGAGACTGTTTTCACTCTAGGATAGGGGTTTGAACGGCGACCTGATAGAAGTTTATCAATTATTGAGAGGCAAGTTAGAGTTAACGATAGCGGCCTTTTCCCAGGAGGGGAATTTCAAGGCGAGAGGCATCTGTTTAAGATGAAAGAGAGAGATTTTTTTTAAAAAAAATCACGTGAGGCATGTTTTTAAGGAAGATGTTTTACGTGTGCAATTAACTTGCTCAGGAAGTGATGGATGAGGGTACGTTTGCAACATTTAATGGACAATTGATTCCAAACATGAATGGGAAAGTGGGATTTTTAAAATAAATTTCTTCATGCCTAGTACATCAGTTATTTCCCAGAGGACATTTAAGAGTCAACCACGGTATTATCCATCTGGAGTCTCCTGTGGGACAGAGTAGATGAATATAACAGTTTGCTTCCCGAACTGGCATGAGTGAATCAGATGGGATTTTCCACACATCTGATTCAGGTCATCACGCGACTCTTCAATTCCAGGTGCTTATTGAATTCAAACTCCACTATCTGTCATGCCAGGACCTGAACTCTTTGTCCCCAAAATATTACCTGTTTTTTTTTGGATTAACAACACAGTCATAAAACTACAAGGGCATTATAACCACTTAGCGGGTACAGGAGGAGGCAGATGGGAATAGATTAGTTTGGCAGTATGTTCAGCATGGATTGGTTGGACTGACAGGCCTGTTTTCATGCTGTATGACTCTATGATTGACGCTATGGAACAAATAGCTGGTTGGGATTAACAGCAGCATTGACAGCATAATCGAACACCTGATGGGATATATAATCCTGCTGGAGTCTCCGGAGATTGTTTTGCTCAGTCATCCTTCCCACACACGGGACTGGTGAACGGTCTCTCCCCAGTGTTACTGATGAAATGAGTTGCCATTTCTGTGGTTAATTGAATCCCTTCCAGCAGTTCCCACATTGCCCTGCTTTCTCTGTGGTATCAGTGTCCTTTTTTCTACCCAGGGTAAACGATCCTTTCAAATTGTGTCCACACAGATACAAATCCCGTTTTCCATGTTGTTAATGTGTTACCATTCTTTCTCATTCACCCACAGGGTGTGAGTATAACTGGTCAGGACAACATTTATTTTTCGCCCCTCGTTCGTTGCTGTCTGACTACACCACAAACCCGGGTGCAATCCCAGCCTCGGGTGTCTGCCTGTGGAAAGTCTGCACATTCTCTGTGTGTTTGCGTTTTTATTTCTCCCTCTGACCAAAGATGTGCCAGTTACAGGGATCAACAATGGGAAATGCAGGCTTATGGGACAGGGAATACCCTGGGGTCTGGTGGGATACGCTTCCGATGTACCCTGTGGACTGGAAGGACCGACAAGCCTCCCTCCCCACGCGGTGGTGATTCTTGAACTAAGGGTCAGCTCATGTTTGTTTCTGGTCCTGGAGTCTCTCGTAGGCAGGACTCGGTGAAGATGGTAGAATCCCCTGCATAAGGGACATGAATGAATGAGATTGCAGAAAATTAAAGTCATGATCTATATTTCTGAAGTCAGGCTTTTATTCCAGGTTTTACTCGTCGACCTTCAAGCAAATCGATCCATTTGGATACCGTGGCTGTAAAATCAATCCCCATGTAGCAGCTTTTACTGACATAGGCCACAGATAATTGGAGCACCAGTCTCATGGAAAAGACCCAGGGCAGTTTTGGTGAAAAGACATTTTATTGGAAAAGATCAGCTTTTATGGCTTTCTGTGTTGGTCTTGTGATAATTTCATAGGACTGATAATCCAGAGACCGAGGTAAAAGTCTGCGTACTCGGGCTTGAATCCCACTATGTCATGATTGTCAAATTTGGATTCAAACAATATCTGCAAGGAAGAATCTAATGACTACTATAGATCCATTGACAATTGTTGAAAAAGAAATCTGTTCCACTGATATCATTTCGGGACGGAATTTGCTATCCTTACTTGGTCTGGGCTGCATGTGACTTCAGACTCATAGAAATATGGTTGAGTCTCAACTGCCTTCTGGGCAATTCGGAATGGATAATAAATTCTGCTTAGCCAGAATCGCCCTCATACTAATCCAGAAATTTTAAAACAAATGCCGATTATGCCTTAGCAAGAATGTTGTGTGCAGTTTTGCAAGTCACATTATAGCAGGGATGTGATCACACTGAGAAAATTGCAGGAGATATTTACCGGGATATTGTTTGGGCTGAAGAATTTCAGTTGTGAAGAAAGACAGGACAGAGTGGAGTGTTTGTCGCAGTGCAAAGGAGATGTATCCAAGACATGATTGAGTATGGACAGGGTTGACTGAATGAGTTTCCCATTGATGCAGGGATCGATCAGCAGGGGCCAGAGACTTAAGGAGAAAGACAGAAAGGTTTGAGAAGATGTGCACAACAGTTTTATCAGCCAGTGGGTGGTTGGAATTTGGAATACACTGTCTGCATTTTTCAGAGCGGCAGAATCCCTTATAACCTGAATAAATATTCAGATGTGAACTTTTGATGCCAAGACGTATAAGGCTGTGGGGTAACCATTCTGAAATGGGATTCAGTTCATTAGGAAGTTGTTTTTGACAAGTGTGGCCACATTTGGTTGAAGAGTCTCCTTTGACACTTTTGCCCTCGGTAGTATAATGGTTAGTGACCCCGCCTGTCACAGAGCTCAATTCTCCACTGGGGACAGTGTAAACGTTTTAAAACTGTCGCTCCATTCCCAAGTGCGGGTATTGATACCTGTCCTTCCATTCTCGATGGGGTGTATCACAGGAAGGACAGTGCTGCCTGAATAAAGGTCGGGAAAGACTGCAGCTCTCAGGAAGGCAGTGTCAGTGAACGGCCAAACACGTGACTTCTGCAAACTTCACCTTATGACTGTGTTGGAATGAAAAGCATTTGACAGACTTGTTCTGGATTGATGTGTTTACTAGAAGCAAAAAGCTGAGGAAGAAACAACATAAACGCATTCAAATATGAGTGCAGAAACATTTCCCGCAGCACGAGTGAAATTGTAAAGGACAGAGTAGCGTTTCGATACATTGAATTTGGGTTCATTTGTTACACCAGGGTATAAAACCATTACAAAATAATACAGCATTTGCTCAGTCTGATGGAACATTGTCTCAGTAATTCGCACTGCTGTTCAGAGGGAGGGTTAGGTTGATTGGCAAAGTTAAATTGCTCTCTCGTGTCCAGGGAGTGAATTAAGTGAGTTAGGTGAATTAGCCATGGGTAACGCGGGGATCAGGTCAGAAGTCACAGGACGTCAGGATATACTCCAACAGGTTTATTTGAAATCATAAGGGGGAGGGATTCCACTTCTTCAGGTGAAATATAAGGAAATAGGGAGGGGAGCTAGGTATGGGTGAGATGCTCTTCAGAGAGTCGACACCGGCTCGATTGACTGAAATGCTCTTTCTGCACTGTAGGATTCTGTGATTCTATGAATTGATAATGACGGTGTTTACTGGGATGTAAAGCCATTAGAGAAGATGCTGATGGGGGTGTACTGAGGATGAGATTTTGTTCACTTGTCTTCTTGGAAAATTGAGAACAGTTATCCCTGAACCAAGGAAGACTTAATGGGTTTTTTTTTCAGGTTATGAAGTGTTTGGACAGAGTAATAGGTAGAAAATTCCTTCTTTCAAGTAAGGAAACATCTAGATGTCAGGCATTCAATATATTTGATAAAACCTTTGAAGGACAAAGAAATAATGAGAACAGAATCGCTCTCACTCCGAGAATATGTTTTTCCAAATATTTGGAAAGGCACATTTGGTGACATACAAGAAATAACTTTCACAAGGATAGAGACAGCGTGTGGCTAGGTAAAGGTGCAGAGGTGGAGTGTAGTCGGCCGGAAGTTGCAGGGAAACAATGTCTAAGTTGGTTGACTTTAAATGTAAAGAAATTTCTTTAATGTGTGCAGCTGAATAAGATTCGGTTCCAAAACTCTGCATTTTGAAAGATTTGGCATTCTATTCCACCTATAGCATTGTGAATGGAACTGAGTGGATTTTTATTTATTGTGAAGGGAAGATATTACATAATGAATAGGAAGTGACCAGTTGCTTGGCGATCGACTTCCTGCTTTAATCACATGCTTTAAAGATGTGAGGTCAAGCACCATGATGTTTGGTCCATTTAATACTCAGTGAAATCTGCCAAAGCAACGAGCAACAAAATTGGTGGGTTTTCTTTTGCACTTTAACCCTCTGTTTTTCTACGCAGTATTTTCCTTAAGCTGCAATAAAGTCAGAGCAAATTTGAATACAACTTTAATCGTTCCAATGAGATATATCTAATTCACTTCTGATTATGACAATGTACATTGTGAGGTTTCAGCAAAATTAAAATGAAACGAACAATTCTGCATTTCTTGTGATTTAATCCAATTCAGGTTCAGCCATATGAGAAAGGCCATTGAGCGAAAACATCGCCTTTATTTCACTCACCATGGCTACTTCTTCACTTGAGAGAGAAAGTGACTGAAGTAATTATGAGTCAAATGTAGATGTAAATATGACGGAAACTTCTTGTCCTGTTTCATTCTGACTCAGTTCTGACTCAGAATGTATTACTAACAGCTATTCATTCTGACCAGCATGGCTATTTATTTGAATTTGCTGTTATTATAATTCTAGTGAAAGCAGAAACACAATGGTGTGGATTCGATTCCGCTCTGGAACTTTCTCATACATGACTTTCACCACATGTAACCTGATGAGGTCACATGTCACCCCAATACAAAATGTGCTGAGGAGACCGAGAGATTATGGTGGTGGGTTATTATACCGCTGTGCTCCACATTCACGGGTTCCAGTCACACTCTGGTTGCTAACTTTACGCACCGCTCTAGCAGTTTTTCTTTGCACCTCACACTCTGGTATACACTGGATCGAGAATCTTGTTCTTGCCGTTCACTGCACGGGAGATTCACAAATAATCGACACCACATTAAGTCGAAATGAAGAATGAGAGCAGTCATTCTGTTCAATTGTAGATGAAGTTGGTGTAATGAAAAATAACGCATTTTTCTTTCCGCCTTACATTCAATCTTGTCTTTCTATAAATTTACATCGAAAGAAAGAGAAAAAAATAACAAGTGATCGGGAACACAGGTTTATCCAGTGGGGTTGTTCATGAGTATTTTAACCTAATACTTCACACAATGATCTGATTAGTATTTCAAACAGTCACTCGGAATTGGAACCGCAGAAAATCTCTCCAATGAGACGAACCTTTCATTCTTTCACAAATTTCTGCTGTGTGTGAATTATACAACGATCCATCATCCAGCGTGTTCACTGACTTGCCAACTCTATAAGATCTAGCAACTTCCTTCAACAATCACAGCTTCTGTACACAGCCACCTGTGCTGTGCCCAGTGTCATTTGTTGCTCCCAGGACACAGCACATTTCTTCTTCCTGAGTTTATGAGCCTTGTTCCTGATCTGTCTGATCTGTTTAATAAACCTTTTCTATCACTTCATCCCATCCCCTCACAATTCTGAACTTATGAATAAAATAAGGCGTTAGACCAAATGTTAAACCAAGTGGAAGTATGCTATTCAGCCCAAGGAGTCTGTTCAACCATTTAACGAACTCATGGATGATCTGATTTGGAAATGCCAATGTTGGACTGGGGTGTACAAAGTTAAAAATCACACAACACCAGGTTATAGTCCAACAGGTTTAATTGGAAGCACACTAGCTTTCGGAGCGATGCTCCTTCATCAGGTGATAGTCACCTGACTATCACTTGATGAACAAGCGTCGCTCCGAAAGCTAGTGTGCATCCAATTAAAACTGTTGGACTATAACCTGGTGTTGTGTGATTTTTAACATAGTTAATCTGATAATCTTGAATTCCTTTCTGCTCACTTAGCTCGACAAAGTTTCATCATCTTTCTGATTAACTTTCTGGCACAGTTTGAATATACCCAACCATACAGTCTCAACAGTGGTTACTGGAAAATGCCACAGATTCTTTGACCCCTGAGCAAAGAAATTACTCCTCATTTCTGAATTAAATGGGCAATATCTAATTCTGCGATTATGTCCTCTGGTGCTCTCCTCAGAGCATAGGGCAAGCCACCTGCCCGTATCTACCCAGTCAAGATCCCACGAATATTGAACGTTTATAATTGTTATTATGTGATTATAAAGTTCCCATCCTCCTCCTTTGTTTCAAGGATAATAATCCCAGCCTAACCAATCGTTCCACGAAGTTCTACTGTATACAGAATTAGCAACATGTTTGTACGTCTGCGCTGTCCCTTACATGTAATGAAGGCAGGTGAGAAATTTCGGCGAGGAAACGGGTTGAAATTTCAGGCGCAGATGGGAATTGGAACTTGAAATCAGAAAGCGATTAGAATCGTATTGACACACAGAAGGACCAAATACAGCGAAGATAACTCTGACAAATCAGAATCTAATCATATTCGATTGAGATTCAATGGCTTCAATGTAACTGAATTCCTCCGTGTAATCGTCCTGGGAGCTAGTATTGAGGAGAAATGGAACCTGACCACCCATATAAATAAGTTGACGACAAAAACCTGTCCGCGGGTCGACTTTGTTTGATTATTAACTCAACTCTTGTCTCCGTAAAGCCTACATCGTCCGCAACACACAAATTTGATGTTTAACAAAACTCTCTCCATTTGCCTAGGTGGGTGCAGCTTCAATACCACTGAAGGAACTGGGCACCCTTCACGACAATGCAGTCACTTTACGGTATATTTTTCAACACCTGAATATTTATTCCTTTAACTGCTAAGGCACAATTGCAGCAGAGTGCACCACATAGAAGATTCACTGGAGTAAGTCATCCAGCTTTGTTGACAGAACCTTCATGGCTCAAAAACTGTACCGACTATAAGGACAAGGTTGAAGATGTACTGAAACTTCACCATTTGCAAATTACCCTCCAAGGCACATACCGGCATGACCTGGAGGGGAATCAGTGGTAAATTCATTGAGTGGTGCAGTAGGTTGATGGGCAAAGATTTATACTTCAGCCCTCTATCTTTCATCTTTCAATTTTTAAAAATGTAGATTATTGCATGGACCAGACTTGTGCTCATTCCTTTAGTTGTTTCCTAAACTGGCGGTTGCTAAAGATCGAATATCATCCACAGTCTGTGGTCAACAATAGAAAATACCCAAAAACCTCTTGAACAACTGATCTCCCTGTCCAACAATCTTCATGGATCTGTGAATGTCCACTCCAAGATCTCTTTTTTCCTATACATCACTCAGAATGCTCACTGTTATTGTTACAACTCCCCAAATTCACTACCACCCATTGGTCTGGATTCAATTCCATTCACCATTTTTCCTTTCCACCTGATGGATACATCCCTGCGGTCCCTGACATTATTCATTATAGTCAACTACACAACTATGTATCGTTAGTAAACTTCTAAATCATGACTCCTAATAAAAAAGTTTGATTTATTGATCTACATCAGGAAACAGTGGTACTTCACTGGGAAAAATCATCCAAACATGGTTCCTTGCTGCATGGGATGAACAACTGCCATGTTCCAAACTCCAACGGTTGCTAGCCCAGTATCTCGCCACTACATTTGCAGATGACACAAAGATTGGTGGAGTAGCCAGAAATCATAGGGGACTGTCAAAGAATGAAGGGGAATATAGATAGACAGAAGGGTTGAGCGGAGAATTGGCAAATGGTGTTCCATTCAAGCAAATGTGAGGTGATGATTTTGGGAAGTCTAATTCCAGAGCCAAGTATACAGTAAACGGAACAGCCTTGGGTAAACTTGATGAGAAGAGAGATCTGGGAGTTCAGGTTCTTTGTACCCTGAAGATGACTGCACAGGTGGATAGAGTGGTCAAGAAGGCATATGGCATGCTTGCCTTCACCGGATAGGGCATTGAGTATAAGAGCAGGCAAGTCCTGCTAAAATTGTACAGGAGTTTGGTTCGGCCGCGTTTAGAATACTCTGTACAGTTCTGGTATCCAAATTACCAAAATTATGTGGACGTTTAGGAGAGAATGCGGAGAAGGTTTACGCAGATGTTGCCTGGCATGGAAGATGCAAGCTCTGAAGAGAGGTTGAGTAGGTTACTTCTGCTTTCATTAGAAAAAACGAGATTGCTGGGACCTGATTGAGGTCTACAATATCATGAAGGGTACAGACAGGGTGGCTAAAGATTAGCTTTTTTCCAAGATGAGTAATTCAATAATGAGAGGTCACGCGTTCAATGAGAGAGGTGAAACGTTTAAGGGAGATAGACATGGAAAGTATTTTACATAGAGATTGGCAGGTGCTGGAATGTGTTGCCAGCAGAGGTCGTAGAGGCAGGCATGGTAGATTTATTTCAGGTGCGCCTGGACAGATGCATAAGTAAGTGAGGAGCAGAGGGATACGGATGCTTAGAAATTGGGTGACATGTTTAGGTAGTTGATTTGGACCGGCTGAGGCTTGGCCGTCCAAAGGGCCTGTTCCTGGGCTGCACATTTTCTGTATTCTTTGTTCTTCTTTGTTCACTACACGACCAACTGTGGGTTACAGGTGAAGTAGTGTTACTTCTGCAATCATAATTACTTATGCAAGGTAAATGAACTCACACCAGTGCACAATTGTTTCAAGCAAGAGCTGAGTCAACAAGAATGAAACTATTATGAAGGAAAGATATAATTGTTTTCATATTAGCTAAAATGTGCATAAAGAATGAAAGGTGCCTGCAAACAATGGTAGATGGTACAGACAAATAGATAAGGTGCTGCGAGGGTGTAGGTTAAGCCAGATATGCTTGTACAAGCAGTAGTTATAAGCATTTATTTCCCATTTCTGCAAAAAGCAAACAAAAACAAACCCTATTAAAAGGTCTTAAGGTTCAATATGGTTGGGGTAAGGGAGGAAATGTCACAAGTGGGGGAAATAGATCGCAGTGAAGGAGGATATACCAAACAGTTGACCACAGCCAGGATGTGGTGAAAAGGCCAAGTAAAACCTGTACTTTGTTATGCACAAGGCCGCATAAGGCAAGAGAGAAACAATAGTAATGGGCACCGGGTTTGGAGTAGTGAAACCTATGTACTTGCTAAACTCTGCGAGTCTCTTTCAGGCACCACGCTTGCAAGCGTATAATAAACATACTGATTGCTTCAGATCTTGTCTCGCATAAAATTATTGAAGTGAGTGGGCTTAGTTTCTCACAATTGGGAGATCCTCCGCGATATTCTTCCATCGCCGGGGGGAGTGGTTGGCCCTGGACACTGGGAAGAGGCCTCCCATTCACAATTGAGGAGCGGTTTCTTGTCCCGGTTTTGTCCGCTCCCTTGGGCGGCTGGTACGAATCCCACAAGAGAGACATCTGAATCAGACAGTGAGAGGAGGTCGATAGAAAATATGGAAAAAAAGGGGCCAGGCAACTCTGTGCACAGACCAACGTCAGAAAACTGACTTTTAAGTATTAACTTGGTGGCCGGGAAAAGGGGTATTTAATCTCTGAGGGACTGGTGAGGGCCCCGAGAAATGGGGGGTCGGCAGAGTAAGTCGAACTGTCACGGAGTAAAGGAAGAAAAAGAGCCTGGTAACATTCCTCCTGAAAGTCCGTTGGGGAGGATGTTGAGGGAATGGACAAGTAACATTTGTACAAGGGAAAAAGATAAAAAGAAAATGATTGAATATTGTTGTTTAGTATGGACCAAAGAACCAATCCTCCATCCAGCTGTCTTCTGGTCAAAGTATGAGGATGAGGATTGGGTATGTCAGTATTTAGATTTGTATGTGAATAAAAAACAAACTTTTAGTCAAGAAGAGGCGGACTATGCGTCCTGTTGGAAGGGCAGTTTGGGAATGATGGTAGTAAAGCCAAACAATTCCCCCTCTGCCCCACCCAGTTCCTGGGATCGTTTTTCCTGTTTGCACTCCCGCCCCCCGTACCATAAAATCAGATAAGGTGAAAATGGGGGAGGAGGAGAGACAGACAGACAGGGACAGGGAACGGATGACCCACAAGAGGAGAACGAAGGGGCGGTGGACGGGGATGTTGTTGTTCCCGAACCTCAATCCACAACAAAAGGAAGGGAAGATAAAGTAGACGTAGAGGAGGTCTTTGGAGTATATAAACGAAAGCCTAAGGGGGAAAAACAAAAACAAAAAAGGGGAAGAATATAAAGACTTATCCCCTTTCGGAGGTACCAATAGGGGACAAAGAGATTGGATTTTTAAGTGCCCCCTTAACCAGTGGGGAGGTCAGAACATTTAAAAAGGAGATGAAGGTCCTGGTTGAGGATCCGGTAGGGCTGTCTGAACAAATTGATAAATTCTTGGGGCCCAGTCTGTATACGTGGACAGAGTTAATGTCTATTTTGAATGTACTATTTACTGGGGAAGAAAGGGGACTTATACCAGGAGCAGCCATTGAAATATGGGACAGGGAACTTCCCATTGGAGATGGGGATACTGAACAGGGAGAGACGGAGTTTCCTCTCAGAGACACCCAGCGGGAAAATCAAAACCCGGAGCATAGGGAAGAAATGATGGAATTGAAAGACCTGATTCTAAAAGGAAGAAGAGAGTCGGTTCTGAAGTCGCAGAATTTGACTAAAGCCTTTGAGGTGAAAGAGGAGAAAGATGAGATACCCTCAGCTTTCTTGCAAAGATTAAGAGACTCAATGTGGAAATACTCTGGAATGAACCCTGAGGACCCAGTGGCACAGGGTCTTTTGAAAGTATATTTTGTGACAAAGGCATGGCCAGACATACAGAGAAAGATACAGAAGATAGAAGGGTGAAGTGAAAAACCATTAGATGAATTGTTAAGAGAGGCAAAGAAAGTGTTTGCAAAGAGAGAGGTTGAGAGACAAAAACAGAAGGCAAAAATGATGGTAGCTACGATTGCTGAAGTAGTTAAGAAAAGAATGGAACCAATAATGAGCAACCGGAGCGGTGGGTGGCAGCATGTAGGACAGAGAGAAAGAGGGAGAGGGAGAGGAAAAGGGGGAGCATTTGATAGAGGGTTCTGGCGACAGGGACAGAGATGGAAGTCTCCACAGGCAGGATGCTGTTATTGCAGAAACTCGGGTATTTTAAGCGGGAGTGTACTGATCTACAAAGGGAAGAAAGGGCAATTCCGCTTATGAATTTTGATGTAGAATAGGGGTGTTAGGGGTTCCTGCCCCCGGGGAGCCACCAGGAACTCTTGATCAACTTGAAGGTGGGACTCTGTGGGGAAGAAGTAGTCTTCCTAGTAGATACGGGGGTAGCACGGTCATCACTGAATTTTAAACCAAAGAAAGTAGGAATGTCAACACGGTCAATTACTGTTTCCGGGGTAAAAGGGGAAGGATTTACTGTTCCAGTATTTGAACCTATGATGATAGAAGTTCCGACGGATACAGTCACAGGGGAACTGTTGTATATCCCTGATATAGGAAGTAACTTACTATGGATAGATTTAATTATCCTCTTAGGACTGGAGATTTGAATTCAGGAAAAAGAATTAGTTGTACAAATGGCAATGTTGACAGAAGATGTGGAGAGAGAGATAAACCCTATTATATGGGCTAGAGAAGGGAATTGTGGAAAAATACAGATCCGTCCCCGAGAAATAACTTTAAAATGGAAAGGGGACGTTGTTTATGAGCGACATTATCCCATTTCCATAGAAGGTAAACGAGGACTGCAGCCAGTAATTGAGGGGCTACAGATGGTCTGTTGGAACCATGTATGTCTACTTATAATATCCTAATTCTACCAGTGCGGAAATCTGATGGAACTTATCGATTGGTGCAGGATTTGAGAACATTGAATCGAATAGTACAGATCAGGCACCCAGTGGTGCCAAATCCCTGTACGTTATAAAGTAAGATCCCTCATGACCACAAATGGTTTTGTGTGATAGATTTAAAGGATGCCTTTTAGGCTTGTCCCTTGGCGGAGGAAAGTAGGAATTTGTTCGCCTTTGAATTGGAAGATCCCAAGACAGGACGAAAACAGCAATACCGGTGGAACGTGCTCCCCCAGGGGTTTACGCAATCCCCGAATTTATTTGGACAGATGTTAGAATAAATATTGGAGAAATTTAGCAGCCCCAAGGGAACTACCCTGTCCCAGTATGTAGACGACCTCTTAGTAACAGGAAAGAGTAGTAGAAGCCACTAAAAAAATGTTGAATTTCCTGGGTCAGCAGGGACTGCGAGTATCTAAAAACAAAATACAATATGTGGAGCGAGAAGTGAAATACTTGGGACATTTAGTTAGTGAGGGAAAGAGAAAGGTAAGCCCGGAACGGTTAAAGGGAATAGTGGGGATTCCGTTGCCCAGGAATAAACGAAAATATCTTAATTGTTTGTGTTTAACTGGATATTGCAGATTGTGGATTGATTCTTATGCTCAAAAGACGAATAAATTAGATCTCAAACCATTAGAGGAGGAACCAAAGTGTCTGAGTTGGGAAGCAGAGGAAAAAGAACTAGTTAAGAATTCAAAAGAGATCTGATCCATACCCCCATGTTAGCCTTACCTTCTCTAGATAAACCTTTCCAGTTCTTTGCTACCGTTGATAAGGGAGCGGCTTTGGGTGTATTAACCCAGAGGTGGAGAGGAATGAAACAGCCAGTAACATATCTTTCGAAGCTCTTGGATCCAGTATCCCAGGGAAGGCCTGAATGTGTGCAGGCCCTGGCTGCCACTGCATTGTTGGTGGAGGAAAGCAGAAAGCTTACATTTGGGGGAACCCTAATAGGAAGTACCCCACACCAAGTGAGAATGATCCTGAACCAAAAAGCTGGGCGATGGTTGACAGACTCACGGATTCTGAAGTATGAGGCAATATTAATACAAAAGGATGATCTAGTGTTGGTCACGGACAATTTTTTAAATCCAGCTTCCTTTCTTTGGAAAGGGAAGGATAATCTCCTCAGAATCCAGAGCACAACTGCCTTGACTTTATAGAATAACAAACTAAGGTCCGCATGGACCTGAGAGATGTCCCACTTCATGCAGGAGCCTGACTTTTTATAGACGGATCATCCCGGGCGACTGAAGGGATAAGAAATAACGAGTATGCAGTCGTAGACGGGACGAAAGGTAGTGTGGTAGAGACAGGAAGGTTGCCAAATGGGTGGTCAGCTCAGACCTGCGAACTCTATGCATTGGAAAGAGCCCTTAGGGCATTAGAAAATAAAGAGGGAGCAGCATACAGTGACTCAAATATGCATTTGGTGTTGTGCACACTTTTGGAAAGATATGGCAGGAAAGAGGACTGATCAATAGCCGGGGGAAGGAATTAGCAAATGAGGAGTTGATTAAACAGGTATTGGAATCCCTATTACTCCCCCGAGAAATAGCGGGAGTGCATGTAAATGGTCATCAGAAAGGAAATGAACCAGAAGTTAGGGGGAATAGATGAGCCGATGAAGTGGCTAAGGAAGTAGGCCTGGACCCACAAGGAGTGGTGATTCATTCCCTAATACCTACTGTCCTTGATCCCCGGAAGCTCCTATAGTTACTGAAAGAGAAGAAAAAGAATTGTAAGATTTTGGGGCTGAAGAAAACAGCAGACGGGCAATGGATATTACCCGATGGAAGGGAAATGTTAAACAAAATGATGATGCGAGAAATTATGGCTGTCCTACATCAATTCCACCATTGGGGAGTACAAACAATATGTGATTTAGTTTTTAGGGAATATGGATGTAAAGGAATATATACAATTGCTAAACAAATATGTGAGGGATGTATAATATGCACAAAGGTAAATAAGAAAGTCTTGAGAAAACAGACCCCGGGAGGAAGAGACCCGGGATTGAGACCCTTCCAGAGTGTATAAGAAGATTATACTGAACTACCCAGAGTAGGAAAACTAAAATATATGCTGGTCATAGTAGATCATCTACCTGGTTAGGTTGAGGCAGACCCTCTAGCTACTGCCACTGCGAGTGTGGTGTCCAAAACAATATTAGAGCACATAATTCCCCGATATGGGCTCGTGAACCATATCGATTCCAGAATTGTTAGCTCTAAAGTGTTACAGGGGGTAATGAAAGGTTTGGGAATTTTCTGGGAGTTCCATGCTCCATGGTACCCACCATCATCAGGAAGGTTTGACAGAATGAACCAAACACTCAAACGACAGCTCTCTAAATTGATAATAGAAACCAGACTCCCTTGGGACAAATGTTTACCTATAGCTCTCGTGCAAGTACGAACAGCCACAAGGAAAGATTTGGGACTAACCCCTATGAAATCATATTTGGATTACCTTATCTGGGAAAGAACGGAGAATTGACAATTCCCGAAACTGAAGACTTGTTCTAAAGAGATATATACTGGGCTTGTCCGCCACTTTGTCTTTCCTCAGGAAACAGGGTTTATTGGCATAGACACCGCCCCTTGAATTCACCGCCCATCCCATCCGGCCGGGAAATTGGGGCTCAGTAAAATCATGGACAAAGACTAAATTGCAGCCGGACTGGGAAGGGCCATATCAGGATCCTTTGACCGAAATGGCAATAAGGACAGCGGAGAAAGGCTGGACTCACTACACTCAGATCAAAGGGCTAGTAAAATGTCCAGTTGAGGAAGAAGTCTGGACAGCCGAATCAACGCAAGACCCGCTGAAACTCAGGCTGAAGAGACTTAGAGTAACTGATTATACAGTGGCGATACGAGCGCGGGATTATTTATGTAGGATTGTGTATTAAGTTTTTTTGTGCTTCAGCACAATTATTAGAATGCTGGGGATGCTTAGAGGTATGATGCTAGTTCTCTTAGTATTGGGATTTTTTCAAATATAATTTTCATATGTGTTATTAACGGTCCCTGAGTCTGATAATCAGCAAGTAATAGACCTGATGCATGTAACTTAGTAAATTGTGCGGATGTAGATAATCAGAGACAGTACCGCAGCTCAGAGATACATCCTAAGTCCATTGGGAATGGTACTTGGTATAATGGTCTCGTCACAGTACACTGGGCCCCCTTCCGACCAGCTCGCGATTGTCCCGATAAAAAGTGTAACCCAATATACCTAAAGATAAAGAAAACCACATGGCTCAAAGCAATTCTGGGAGGTGGGGGGGGGGGGGGGGGAACACCTATGAAATACAATTAGATGAAACATTTGGGATAGAAATGTAAGCAAACGGGAAGGATTTCTCGGGCTGTTGTTTTCAAATTAGCGTAGGACAGGGAAAACGGGCAGAACTATTGGATAATAAGGTACAACCTTTCACCCCTCCCGATGATCCTAAAGTAGTAAAAATTATAGAGATGAAGGACGTGAAACAGACCATCAAAATAGAAACTGGATACGGGGATGCAAATGCCTGGCTTGAATGGGTTAAGTATATTGTAAAAAGTCTGAACAAGAGCAATTGCTCTGCATGTGCCTCCGGTAGGCCTGTGGCCCAGGCGGTTCCCTTTCCACTCGGGTGGAAGTGAGACAGGAAGGGCATGAAATGTATGATAGCCCTGTACCAGGATAAGACTGCATGGAATGATCGGAATTGTACCTCCCTATCTCTTATTTTCGCTCCCTTGGAGAAGAAAGATTCAAAAGCCTTCCTATGTTTTCAACCGCAGTTGGAAATCACACGTCGTGTGTGGGTAGACGAGATACAAATCGGTCTAGAGATTTGGGGGAGCTGAAAGTATGTACAGAGATTAAGAATGTCACCGAAACGGACAAGGGAGGGAACTACTCAGCACCAAAGGTTCCCTGAGCAGATCTGTGGTGGTACTGTGGAGGCAAAATATTGAGACCCACCTTACCATCGGATTGGAGAGGGATATGTGCAATTGTACAATTGGTAATTCCATTTACACTGGCATTTGAGAAGGAAAAGATAGTGGGGAAAAAGGGAAGGAGTAAGAGATCACTGTTAGACACTTCTTTCGATGACAGGATTTATCTCGATTCTGTAGGAGTCCCTAGGGGAGTACCTGATGAGTTCAAGGCTGGTAATCAGATTGCAGCAGTCTTTGAGTCAGCTCTCTTTTGGTGGGAACAATTAATAAAAATGTAGATTGGATAAATTACATTTTCTATAATCAACAGCGATTTATAAATTATACAAGAGATGTGGTTAAAGGAATATCAGAACAGCTTGATGCGACAAATAGGATGGCATGGGAAAACAGAATGGCCCTTGATATGATTTTAGCAGAAAAAGGGTGTGTGTATGTGTGATGTTAGGAGGAAGCTGTTGCACCTTTATTCCTAATAACACTGCACCTGATGGTTCAATTACTCGGGTGTTAAGGGGATTGACTACCTTAGCAGAGGGACTGGCTGAGAATGCAGGAGTAGACACATCTCTCACGGGATGGCGTGAATTATGGTTTGGAAAATGGAAGGGGGTGGTGGTTTCCATCCTTACTTCCCTGATAGTAGTAGCCGGGGTATTGGTAGCCATTGGCTGTTGCATCATGCCCTGTATACGAGGACTCACCCAAAGACTGATTCAGACAGCCTTGATACCCCTAAAATGGAATCAGGCAGAGGAACTTTGTCGATTAAATAATGAGGGGATGAGTGAGACCAAGATGGATGAACTCTCCGAAATGATGCTTCTGAATTTTGGGGGCAATGCTTAAAAGAAAAATGCAGAAGATAACAAATGGTAATTAAAGAAAAAGGGGGAAATTTTGGGATATAGGTAAAGTAGTGTCACTTCTGCAACATAATTATTTATGCAAGGTTTATGCACTCACACCAGTGTATAATGGTTTCAACCAAGAGCTGAGTCAACAAGAATGAAAACTAGGTAAAAACAATGACTGCAGATGCTGGAAACCAGCTTCTGGATTAGTGGTTCTGCAAGAGCACAGCAAATTCCCGAAACGTCGATTTCGAAGCTACTTGTATGCTGCCTGAACTGCTGTGCTCTTCCAGCACTACTCATCAAGAATGAAAACTATGTGAAGGAAATATAGAATTGTTTTTGTATTAGCTAAAATGTGCTTACAAGAATGAAACGTGCCTGCAGACAATGGTAGATGTTACAGACAAATAGATAAGATGCTGTGAGAATGCAGGTTAAGCCAGATATGCCTGTACAAGCAATAGTTATAAGCATCTGTTTCCCACTTTTGCAAAAACACAAAAACAAACCCCAATTAAAAGGTCATAAGGATCAATATGGTTGTGGAAAGGGAGAAAATGTCACAAGTGGGGGATTTAGATAGTAGTGATGGAGGATATACCTAACAATGGACCACAGCAGGATGTGGTGAAATGGCAAAGTAAAGCTTGTACTTTGTTCTGCACAAGGCCGGATAAGGCATGCGAGAAACAATAGTAATGGGCTCCGGATTTGGAGTAGTGAATCCTATATGAGATTTGTATTTGCTAAACTCTGTGTGCCTTATTCCAGGCACCACGCTTGCAAGCGGCTAATAAACAAACTGATTGCTTCAGATCTTGTCTTGGGCTGAAATTATTGAAGTAAGTGAACTTTGTTTCTCACAGTCTGTAATTTAAAGTTACTGTGCTTTCTATTCTCTCAACTTCTCACATTAATTGCTCCTCGTTTTCTTCTTAACTTTGAGACAAATCTCAAAATTCCGGGCACAATAAAAGCGATATGAATTATAAATTAGTATCTGGACAAGAGAACCAATGAACAGCTACATAGACCTCTTGAACATGGGGGCTGGGCATTGAGAACAGAGGATCAGTGGTTAGCACTCCTGTCTTACAGTGTTATGCACTTGAGCTTGATTCCATCCTCGGCCATATGTTTGTGTGGAGTTTGCATGTTCTGGTTTTCTCCCACAATCCAAAGATATGCAGGTTAGGTAAATTGGCCATGCTAAGCTGCACGCTCTGTTCAGGGATGTGTAGGTTATGTGCATTAGTCAGGGGTAAATGTCCAGTAACCTGAGAGCAGAATGGTGCTGAGTGGATTATTCTTTGGAACGTCAGTGTAGACTTGTTGGGCCAAATGGCCTGTTTCCACACAGTAGGGAATCCATAAACTTAGAATTGTGTTTCACTAAACAAAACTGACATTTGTTTTTAAATGTTGCATTTAAACCTTATCTTTAACATCAATTGTCAATCTTGTAAAATATCTCAATGCTACAGAAATCAATGTTCAAATAAAACACTGCACATAAAGCCACACAAAGATCTTCATGACCATCTAATCACTGTTCAGTGGAATAATCACAGTAAATATCTTATTGTTCCTGAGATCAAACAGTAAGGATCTGGTTATCATTCCCTCCAATAAATGCAATCGTTGTCCTCTGGTATTTCAGTTCAGTCGTTATACACCATACTGGTTGGTCAAAGCATGGTTATTCTTCATTATGAAGTGCCAAGGGTTCTAACGGCAAGAGATGTTGTTCGATCTGATTTGTTGTGTGTTCTCAAACAAGTTTTCACTATACATATTGCAAAAAAATGTGTTTATTTGGTCTTGTTCAACTGCTGATGCTAACATTTTCAGTTCATGTTCATTAAGCATATTTGGAGAAAGTGAGGAAAGCTGTGGTGTTGGAAAAGTGCAGGCACATTCAAAGAGCAGGAGTATTGAAAAGATTCCTGATGAAGGGCTTATACCCAAAACGTTGATTCTGCTTCTCTTGAATGCTGCCTGACCTGCTGTGCTTTACCGGCACAACGCTCTTGCCATTAGAAATATTTGACTGAACATTCAGAGACAATACTAAAAGTTACCTCTGTCAATTTAATTTACTGTGCTTTCTATTCACTGAAGTTTTCATGTTAATGCTCCTGTTTTTCTTCTTAAATCTGATACAAATTTCAAAATACAGAACACAATAAAATTCACATGAATTATAAATTTACATTCTCGAAGAAAACCAATGGAAGGCGATATAGAATTCTTGAACAGCCTACACATTTGAATGAAAAAGCAATTCCTTCTAAAAAATGTTTCCACGTCTGTATCGTTTTCTCAATTCAATAATGCTGCAAGTAGTTTATAATTGTCAGTTGATGTCTATGAATGAGTCCCTAATCAATGTCAATGTAACAGCTGAAACATTAACAACAGATTGATAACTGGGTGTTAAAGACCTTAGTTGAAGCCAACAAATGTTTGGTATTTACTAGAATCCCACCAGAAAACATTCTTGCATCATAATACAAGGAATGAGATATGTGAGAGATGTGCAAAACTTAATTTTAAATGAACAAACTCCAATATTTTCAAAGCATTTCAATCTTACGGTCAAAATGAACAGGTGAATGGAAAAATAAAAACAAGCTTCTGACATTTCATAAACTGAACAACAATTACAAATTCACTTTGATCAAAGGACAGAGTAATATTTAGATGAATCACAACATTTAGTTACATAGCAGGTAACCAGCTGACTGACAAGTAATAGGTGGGAGCATTTGTTAGTTTCCTGAAGAAGATATCAACATTATTTCCAATGTATAGCACGACAGAATAATGTTTAATGTGTATCAATTGTTTGAACTTGCCCCTTTGCAACAAAATAAAGGATCAATCTCATCGTAATCTTTAATTCTGCAACATTTTCCAATATTCTCCAGGAACTTATAAGCAACAGAATTAGATACAGGTATCCCCACTATCTGAAAGTAGAGCGTTATTATGAAACCTTACATAAGCTGAAAAGGCGTAAATCGAAGAAGCTTTAATCTTTTTCCTTTTTTTTTCGTAAAAGTGAAAATCCTCTTCAGATTTCTTTCAGTTAAAGAAAGCAGGGACAGATGTAAGTCTTTTGTAAAAGCAAAGTGGTTAAAGCAAACTTTCCAAAAGTAGGGGATACGTGTACACATATTTCTTGATAACCTGACACAAATAAGTATCAGATTTTGTGATTATTCTTATAATAGATAAAAGCAGATCTAATGTTGGATTAAAAAAGCAATTCAATCTGTGGTTGGGTACTCTCTCATCACCATTCTGAGCAGCTCTTGATATATTTCTGTTGAAGGTGTGATGTGAAACCTTCCCTCGGGTCTAGTAATAGAGACCCTGCCACAGCTCCACAAGCTCCTTTCATAATGTTCCCACCCAGGACGGCAGGACTGCAATATTATGTTTAATGTGGTTACTCAAATCAAAACTAATCAGCTGTTTATTGCAGTAATTTGGATGGGAATTAATTAGGTAGTTTCTGTGTGTAATGGACTGGAAATTACACAATATTTTACAATAACAATGGAATAAAGGAATGATAAACTTAAATAAACAGGAATCTCATGACAATTCTTTGAAAGACAAATTAACAAAACTGCGTGATCATTGTACTTTGATTTTAAAAATGCATCAGTCATTCAATGTGAATATTCGGCTGAAGACAATTTCCCTTCCTTTCAACAACGTACAACTTTCACAAATTCAAAATGAACAAGCATTGAAAAAGGAAGGAACAAGCAGATGGTAATTCGATTTTCTTTACCCAAACATGCGATTAATTTTAAGTAAGTTTTATATACGAAAAAAGGAAACTCTTATTGTGGTTCGAAATACAATAAATGTGAGCATGAAGTGAAATATAATCAAATCAATTTAACTGTGCTTTCTCAGTTAAAATACAGTTCAATATTCAAAGTAATCGAGTGATTGTACACTGCAATATCTTTAATTCAGTGCTGAGACATAATTCCACATTTGTACCCCTTATTGTGAAGCAAACTTGTGCCAGGAGTCAGAGGAGGTAGGGGAGGTCCTGAATGAGTACTTTGCTAAAGTATTCACGAGTGAGTGGGACCTTGTTCTTTGTGAGAACAATGTGAAACAGGCTGATATGGTCGAACAGGTCGATATTAAGATGGAGAATGTGCTGAAAATATTGAAAAATCATGGGGTCAGATAGGTCCCCTGGGCCAGAAAGGATATAACTTAGGTTGTCATGGGAAGGGAGGCAAAGGATTACTGTGTTTTGGCAATGATCTTTGCATCCTCACTGTCCACTGGAGTCATACCAGATGATTGGAGGGTGGCACACATTATTCCCTTATTCAAGAAAGGCAACTGAGATATTCCTGGGAATCATCGATGAGTCAGTTTTACATCAGTTGTGGGCAAATTATTGGAGATGATTCTGAGAGACAGGATTTATGATTATTTGGAAAAGCATAGATTGATTAGAGATGGTCAGCATGGCTTTGTGAGCGGCAGGTTATGCCTCACAAACCTTATTGAATTATTTGAGGATGTGACAAACACATTGGTGAGGACAGAGTAGTGGATGTGGTATGTCTGGACTTTAGCAAGATGTTTGATTAGGTTCCACATGGTAGGCTCATTTAGAAAGTAATGAGGTCTGGGATACAGGGAAACCTGCCTGGTTAAATAATAAATTGGCTGGCCCATAGAAGACAGGGTGAGATTACATGGATAGATTTCAGCTTGGAGCACGGTGACCAATGATATTCTGAAGGGATTAGTTCTGGGACCTCTGCTTTTTGTGATCTTTTATAAATGACTTGGATGAGGAAGTGGAAGGGTGGGTTAGGAAGTTTCCAATGACACGAGAGTTGGTGGAGTTGTGGATAGTGTGGAGAGCCTTTGTAGGTTGCTAGAGGACATTGGCAGGATGCAGAGCTGGGCTGAGAAGTGGCAGATGGAATTCTACCTGGGAAAATGTGAAGATATTCATTTTGGAATTTCAAATTTGAGTGCATATTTTCAGATTAAATGCAGGATTCTTGACAATGTGGTGGAAAAGAGGGATCGTGGGGTGCACGTCCATATATCCCTCATAGCTGACATCCGAGGTGATAGGTATATTAAGACGGTGTATGGTGTGTTGGCTTTCATTAGCAGGGAGATTGAGTCTAAGAGCCACGTGGTTATGCTGCAGCTCTATGGATCAGTGGTGAGACTACACTTAGAATATTGTGTTCGGTTCTGATCATCTCATTATACATAGGATGTGGATGCTTTAGAAAAGCTGCAGATGAGATTTATCAAGATGTTGCCTGGACTGGAAGGCATGTCTTCTGAAGAAATGTTGAGGGAGCTGGGGCTTTGCTCATTGCAGTGAAAGACTTTGAGAGCTTATTGATAGCTTTGTGTAAGATGATGAGAGGCATAGATAGAGTGGATGATGAAAGACTTTTCCCCGCAAAGTGGCATAATTTTAAGGTGAATTGGGAAAGTTGTGTGGAGATGTCAGAGATAGTTTCTTTATAGATAGTGATGGGTGCATGGAATGCACTGCCAGTGGTGGTAGTAGATTCAGATCCATCAGGGACATCTGATCGACTCTTGGATAGGCACATGGATGATAGTAACTGAAGGGCATGTTGGTTAGTTTGATCTTAGATAGGAAGAAAGATCGGAAAACATCGTGGCCAAAGGGCCTGTACTGTGCTGTACTGCTCTATATTCTATGGACTGAAATGAACAATTATTACATATTAGCAACATATAGATTTTCAAAACTCTATTAGCATACTTAAGAATAATGATAAATTTCATCTTACTATTTGACTGTGCTATCTGCAAAAATGACCAGGAATTATTGCAGGGAAAAGTAATTAGGCTTTTCTAAATTTATAAGGCTGGGATTACACAGATCATTCAAATGAGCAAAAGTCATATTTTTAAGTGCGTGTTGCAGCAGAAGTAATGGATTCTTTTGTCGGTGCATTGATTGGAAATAAATTTGATTTTTGTATTACTGTATTACGAGGGAATATTGGATTAAATTCAGATATAAACTTCACTGCTGTTGTTAGCAAGACTAAACTAAAGCATATAATAATTATTATCATGCAAATGCCTTAATAATTACTGTTAGAATTCTGAAAAAGAGATATATTGCACCATTTTTCAAACATTCAATAAATTAAATTGTGAATCTCATATACTTGTTACCCAGACAATTATTATGCAAATTATTGTAATGGTAATGACTTGATAACTAATGCTAAATCCTAAACAGATACATTGGTTCAATAATTTGTCAGCCTGCTGCTCTGAAATTGATTGGATATTTATTAAGATCCATAAACTGAGGGACAAAATATAATAGATGGAAATGTGTTGCTGGAAAAGCGCAGCAGGTCAGGCAGCATCAAAGGAACAGGAGAATCGACGTTTCGGGCATTAGCCCTTCTTCAGGAATGAGGAAAGTTGGTCCAGCAGGCTAAGATAAAAGATAGGGAGGAGGGACTTGGGGGAGGAGCGTCGGAAATGTGATAGGTGGAACGAGGTCAAGGTGAGGGTGATAGGCCAGACTGGGGTGGGGGCGGAGAGGTCGGGAAGAAGATTGCAGGTTAGGAAGGCGGTGCTGAATTTGATGGATTTGACTGAGACAGGCTGGGGGGAGGGGAAATGAGGAAACTGGTGAAATCCGAGTTCATCCCTTGTGGTTGGAGGGTTCCTAGCCGGAAGATGAGGCGTTCTTCCTCCAACCGTCGTTTCGCTGTGGTCTGACGATGGAGGAGACCACAGCGAAACGACGGTTGGAGGAAGAACGCCTCATCTTCCGGCTAGGAACCCTCCAACCACAAGGGATGAACTCGGATTTCACCAGTTTCCTCATTTCCCCTCCCCCCACCCTGTCTCAGTCAAATCCATCAAATTCAGCACCGCCTTCCTAACCTGCAATCTTCTTCCCGACCTCTCCGCCCCAACCCCAGTCGGACCTATCACCCTCACCTTGACCTCTTTCCACCTATCACATTTCCGACGCCCCTCCCCCAAGTCCCTCCTCCCTATCTTTTATCTTAGCCTGCTGGACCAACTTTCCTCATTCCTGAAGAAGGGCTAATGCCCGAAACGTCGATTCTCCTGTTCCCTTGATGCTGCCTGACCTGCTGCGCTTTTCCAGCAACACATTTCCATCTCCACATTTCCATCTCTGATCTCCAGCATCTGCAGACCTCACTTTCTCGACAAAATATAATAGCTCGCTTGATAGACTTGAGGGAAAAAATGAGACAGTTTTTATTGAAAAGGATTGTTTTTGTTTAAAAATGCAATTGATGCAAGAATAATATATTTTCCTCCATTGATTTTCTTGTAGAGACATTTTTTTTTAATTGTCACGATTCAATGTTGAGACACTTATGTCAGAGTCTGCAAAGGGGAGAGTGAGAGAGAAAGAAATTTTTTAAAAGCTGAAATGAAAGGAACTGGCGAGCAGAGGAGCTTCAACTGTAGTGTCTCACCCTGCCAACATCTTATTGGGTGAGGTGGAATGCAGACTAGTCAAGGAACAACCTGACACAGTCATACGCACAGAATTTTAGCTTACAATGTCCTAGACACCACCGTCACCATCCCTGTATATCCTGTCCCACCGGCAGGACATGGATGTAATAGAAGTGCTGGGACATGCAGGGTTATGGACTAAGATCTGCAGAATGTGATCAGTGTGATTTATTTAACATTTCTCCAGAATATTAAACTCCAGTACAATTTGAAAAGTTATTAGCGTCATCAGACTTGAACTACAAATGGCAGAAAAAAATTATCAGGAAGTTAAAGCACAGGTCGAGGCCACTTGGCCCATCCCATATGTGTTGACTGTAATAGAACTCCCCAGGCTTTACAGCTTTTTGTACTCACCATTGAAAGCAACAATTCCAGACTGTGAACTCTGCCCAATATGCTTTTATAATCTGTTTTATAAATGTATTTCTTTAACAGCAGCACACCTGGTTTCCTTGTTTCTTTCCCAGCCGTTACTCCATTCCCCGTGGCCTTGCGGGACGACCATTTCTGCTGTTTAATCTCTCCTGCTTTCCCCCGTGTGACAGACTGTCTTTTTGTCCTTGTGTCACCCCCACCTTGCTCACAACTTGTGACATTTCTGATGGTTCCCAGACCTCTGTAACTATCACTGCGCCCCCTGGGTCAATGGCGCGAGTTTATGTTCTCTTCCTCCTGAGATAATCAGAAATCTTTCCGGTTGCAGTTTCCCCCAGATTTTATTTTGAAAAGCAGAGCATTTTTGTCAGAGTCAAGTATTTGTGAGCCTTCATCCACAATTCCGAGCATTTGGATGTAATTTATGACCCTCCCACAGATGTGTAACGTTACTCGATTGCCTATGCTAACATGGCCGCAGTGTGCAATATAGGTGGGTTGGGCTAGCCATGGTTAATGTGGGGTTATGGGGGTAGGGTGGTTGAGCAGGTCATTGTAGACTCGATGGGCCAAATAGACTCTTTCTGCACCCACTGGATTCTGTGATTCTAACTAGTTGTGATTGTTGTCCCATTTTCCTCATGCCAGGTTCATTCAACTCAGACACATATGATTCTGTGGGTGCTCACTCACTCCTTCCCTTCAGTTTTACATCAATTTCACACTGTATGTGAGGGTGGGAATGGATTTGTAAATATAAATACTCTAACCAAAACCCCTCACAGGTCAGGAACTGTTTCTGCTACTTTCATCACTCACAAGGAACAGGAAAATAAAGGTTCCGTCACAAATCTTACAGGAACATAGCGGTTATAAACACCAGGAAGGGCTGAACAGCAGAAAACGCTTTTTGCAAGAAAAGGGGAGTCTCAGAGACAACCTGGTACAAGTAGAAAGCTTTGTGTCTGTGTTTTCAGAGATTTGTGGTTGAAATCATTGGGTTGGAAGCATGTTTCATATCCCCAGATCATCAAAGGTGCTATCTAAATTTGCATCTTTCTTTCTATCTGTCTGAGTTAACAATCAGATGGACAGGTCAGTGTCTGAGTGTCTTACCAAATCCCTGATTGAATGTCTCCCCCCACAATCTCAGGTGTGTCGCCACTCACTGGGTCACGGAGAAACTCTGCCGTTACAATGAGAACTGTCTTTGCTGTCAACTCTCCTCGTGCTTCCGCCTAATCCCAACTTCCCTTCATTAAATCCCAGCTGCCTCTAGTCCACCCACATGGACATGTTGAAGAGCATGACAGGAGAATGGATTGAAACCGAGAGTTCAATGCCAGAATGAAATAGAAAGAAGAAAATAAACGGGGATTGTGGATCCCAGGGGATACAGACTCCAGGATTAGTCCTTGTGGGCATTCCCGCAGTAATACAAGACAGCATTCCATGATGAGAGTTAAACGCGGGTGGCAGGAGAGGGAGCCACTGAACATGAGCAGGTTTAGTTCAAACACAGGAGGTTTGTTCAGTCAGTAACAGTGTGTTCGACATGGAGGTTACGTGAGCAGTGAGGGGAAATGTTGCCACAAGCTGCCGATGGATAACTTGCATTGGAACAGGAGGAGGCCATTCAGCCCCTCAACTCTGCTCTGCTATTCATGATGATCATAGCTGATGTGTGACCTAACGTACAACTTTCAAAACCCTCTAATTTCATCAATAAACTCCTCTGCAACACACAAGATGAGTATGGGAAAACTAAACATCTGCAAATGCTGGGAAATCAGAAACAAAATCAGAAATTGCTGGAAAAATGCAGTAGGTCTGGCAGCATCTGTGGAGAGTGAACCGTTCGCGTCCAGTGATCAGTCAGGTGACCAGCTGCAGCTGACCATTCTGCTGTTTCTGTAACACTCTCTGGAACAGGTTATGGTGCGGGGGGAATGAGATTGCCAATAACAACTGAGAAAACAGGAGGCCGTACTCAATCAGAATTAGGAATTCACTTACCCCTCCCAGCGGGACACTCACCGACACAGTCACACTGCGGAGAGGCCGCTCACCTGCCCCACGTATGGGAAGCGATTGACTCCATCTTACAATCTGCTGAGGCACCAGAGATGGCACAATGGATTTTGACCCTTCACCTGCTCCATGTGTGAGAAAGGATTCATTTAAATCTCTCCCCTGCGGAGACATTAGTGCATTCCCACTGGGGAGAGGCCATTCACCTGCTCAGTGTGTGGGAAAGGAATCACTCAGTCCTCTGGCCTGCTTCAACACCAGTGAACTCACTCTGGGGAAAAAAGTCATTCACTTGTTCCCTGTGTGTGGGGAGATTCACTCAAATGCAGGACCTGCAGAGTCTCCAGTGAGCCCACACAGGGGGAGAGCCCATTCAGATGGTCAGTGTGTGAGAAGGGATTCAGTAATTCATCCTGCCCCACTGATACCTCAGTGAGCCCAAACCACAGGAGAGCTCATTCAGATGCTCAGTGTGGGAGAAGCGATTCAGTGATTAATTGCTCCTGCTGAGACTCCAAGGAGCCCACACCAAGGAGAGGCCATCCAGTTGCTTAGTGTGGGAGAAGGGATTCAGTGATTCATCGCTCCTGCTGAGACTCCAAGGAGCCCACACCGAGGAGAGGCCATTAAGATGCTTAGTGTGGGAGAAGGGATTCAGTGATTCATCGCTCTTGCTGAGACTCCAAGGAGCCCACACCGAGGAGAGGCCATTCAGATGCTTAGTGTGGGATAAGGGATTCAGTGATTATTCCTGCCCCAGAGACTCCAGAGGGTTTACTCTGGGTAGGAGCTGTTCACCGCTCTGTGTGACAAGGGATTTGCTGCATCTTCAACACGATTGAGAGACCAGTGAGTGCTCACAGGGAAGTGGTCATACACCTACACCGTGTGGACTGCAGGATTCTCATTCTGATGTTACTGTCCATCAGAGTCAGGAGTGGACCTTGAACATGCTGACAATGCTGGAGTATTGATGTTGTTGTTGTTAACCACATTAACTGGGCTGGAGTTGACTGAACTTACATTGCCACTTTCTGAACCTCAGGATGCCTCTCTGGGCAGTAAGTCTCCACAAACAGCAATGTGACAAGGAGCAGGGATCATCTGTTTTGATTTAAATTGTGATTGTAGCACGGCTGCTTCACAGCCTTGGAGTCCAGCCTTGGCCAACAGCCTGTGTGGAGTTCCCACATTCTCCCCATGATAGTGTGTTTCCTCTCCAGCTGCTCTGGTTTCCTCCCACAGTCCAAAGATGTGCAGGTCAGGTGGATCAGTCGTGCTAAATTGTCCACAGTATACAGGATTGTGCAGACTAGGTGGATCAGCCATGGGAAATGCAGTGTTACAGTGAAAGAGTGCTCTGGGCATGATGTTCTTCAGATGGTCGGTGGGGTTTGATGGGCAAATGCTCTCCTTCCACACTGTAGGGATTTTATTCTATGATTGAGGATAAAGGCTACACAGCAGCGTGCCCTTGGAGGAGGAGCATGTGGTGTGCATCAGTGCTCTCGATGCCTTTAGAGGTGGGCATCGCAGGAGGTATAGTGCTTTATCTCCACCATTGCCCCCCTCCCCACAACTCTACCTTGACTTTGTCCCTTCTCATTCTGTCACTTGTAATGGTTTGCTTGGCCCGTAATGGGATTTGTTTATAAATATTCAATTGGTAACACAAATGGTTTACTGCTGGTGATTATATGTCTAGATTAGAGTGGTGCTGGAAAAGCATAGCAGGTCAGGCAGGATCCGAGGAGCCAGAAAATCAATGTTTTGGCAAAAGCCCTTTTCCAGCACCACTCTAATCTAGGCTCTGGTTTCCAGCATCTGCAGTCCTCACTTTTGCACTGCTGGTGATTATATGTTAGCCAAAAGCAAAATGGCGTAATGATGATTTTGATGGTGGGAAGGTTGCTGTGATAACATTTCTGGGTCGGAGAAATGGGGAAAAAGAACGCTTCACAGCTCACTGAGCGAGAACTGAAAAGCTGTTAAATCAAACCTCAGACAGGGAGGCAATATTTCCCTGGAGTTTGAGTAACTGGAAAGTGATGGTGCCCGGGAATAGACAGGATTTTGTTTTACAGGAGGTTGAAAGTTTTAAAATTGTTATATTCAGACAGTTCAATTTATTTTCTTTAATTTTATTTGCTGTGCAAAAAACTTTTACAACATTTTAAAGCCAAAATGTACAAACCTTGTGTTAAAGATAAATGTTAAATAAAATCCATCAAACCATCCCTCACTGAAAACTGTTGTGGAGGTGCAATCTCCTGGAGAATCCCTGCTCACTTCTTCCTACCCGGGTTCCATGAGTACATACATACCTGGGAGATAGCAGCAGGAGGCCATTCAGCCTTTCAATCCTGCTCCACCATTCAATGGGAAACAGCTGACCATTCAGCTCAGTCTCCTGTTCCTGCTGTGCTCCAATCCCCTTTCATGACTTTACCTCGAAGAACTATATCGAAGTCCTCCTTTGTCTTCACTGCCTTTTGTTCCAGTGATGTTGCTGTGTTACTGTGTGGGTGTAGGCAGGGGTAATGTGATGGTGCTGCCTCCTGGAGGATGTACTCAGCATCCCTCATCATCCTGCAGTAACATCAACCGGGGTTCAGCAACTAGAGATAGATACCATTTCCAGGATATGGGCATCACTGACTCAGCCAGCATTTATTCCCCATCTCTAGTTACCCTTGAGAACACGGTAGTGAGCTGCTGTCTTGAACCATTCGCAACCCATTTGGTGCAGAGAGACCGACAATGCTGGGAGGGAGAGTGTTGCAGGATTTTGGCTGAGTGATTCTCTATCTTTGGTTCTTCAAATGTTGTTAAACTTAATCACAATCTGCACATGATTTTGAGATTTCAGTCTGCAAATCTTCACCATCTCGCACCCTGTATAAAGGAATGTGTACAGATTAGAAATTCAGAACAGATAATTCTAATTTCTCAGGAATATTTTTCCCCTTTCTTCCCCCAAAGCTGTAACCCTCCAGCCCACTTACTCTCTCCCACCATTCTGACTCTACTATCCCTAATGTACACCCTCCGCATTCTCATGGAGTTGTTGATAAACAGATCTATGCCACTACTTCCCGTCCCTGGTCAGACTCTGCACCCTTTCTGGGTTCACTTCCTTTCCCTTCAGTTGCTGCAAGTCAATAATGTAACAGCAGAATGAAACAAAAGGAAACAGAAAGGGCCGTGGCAGATCCTGGACAGAAGAGGAACCTTCAGGCTGGGAGAATGGGTCACATCCTTCTTTGTTTCCCATTGGTCGATTCCCAGCATTACAATAAGTTGGGGATGGAACTTGGTTCCACGTGAGTGTGATGGCACTTTGACCCCCCCCCCCCCAACTGATCAATACTATAAGCAGATGTGCCCCTTCTCCACCCAATCACAGTGTGAATGCTTTCTGCTGGTTACCCAAAACACATGCTCCAAAACCCATCCACATTCTGTACATGTACAGTACCAGGTTTCCCTGCACACGTGTGATCCCTGCCTCAGGGATTGTGGGAGTTATAGTCCCCATGAAGCCTCTGGAGACCTGTTGCTGGAAAGTGAATGAAAAGTGTGGGGTGGAGGGTGTTGTGTATCCGATCCCCATTCAGACACACAGGACATGTGGGCTGTCACTGGGTTTTACTGAGACATCCGCTTAGAAAACTCGATTTCTGATGTAAGGAATATACATTCAGCCAATTGCGGGGTGGGGAGGTTAATAAGGGGCAGCAAATTTTAAGAGAGGTGTCTCAGTGGCTAGCACAGCGTCAGAGACCCGGGTTTGATTCCAGCCTGAGGCAACTGTGTGGAGTTTACACATTCTCCCTATGTCTGTGTTGGTTTCCTCTGGGTGTTCCGGTTTCTTTCCACAGTCCAAAGATGTGCAAGTTTGATGGTTTGGCCATGCTCAATTGCCCACAGGGTCCACGCATGTGCCAGTTAGACAATTAACAACAGGAAATGCAGGGTTACAGGGAATGGATGGGTCTGAATGGGATGCTCACTATAGGGTTGGCTTGGACTCGATGGATGAATACCCTGTTTCTGCACTATAGGAATTCTATTCTATTCTCATGAAGAAGAATGTACCTATCTCAATGTGTTCTGAATCTGTGGAATTCCCTATTCAAAATGCATTGGATGCCAGGGCAATGAGCAAACTTAATGAAAAGATACAGATGTTTAATTTGCAATGAGTTGAAAGGTGAGAGAGCGCAGGCAGGAAAATCCAGCTGAGAGCAAGGTGAGCTCAATCATCACCGTATTAAATGGTAGAGATGGTTCGAAGGGCTGCATTGCCTCTCCTGTGCCCAGTGCTTATCTTCTTACGGTAATAAGTGGAAAGCTGAATCCAAAACTCACCACCTTCAGAAAATGCAGGATACTCAGGTGGATTAGCATTCCAAACTTAGATAGTGAGGAAGCGAGTAGGAGATAATGATTTTGCAATTTTACACTGAGGGGAGACAGTGATTTATGGTGTTCGACTGTGCAGGACATTCACAGCGTCCAGAATACTCTGTTGGGAATATCTATCCTATACTTTACTACAAAGCCAAGGTCTTTGGCAATGAAACCCAAAACACCGCCTCCCCACGTAATCTGAAAAAAGACTTGAGAAGTCTGGTTGAATTTAGAACACACATAGAAAAAGGGAAGATTAAATCCAATCCCAAGATCCTGTGCTTAAACAAAGGAGACGATAATAGGATGAGGCAGGAGTTGGCTAATGTAGACTGGAAGCAAAGACTTTAGGGTGGGACAGTTGAAAGACAGTGGAGGAATATCAAAGCAATTTTTCAAAGTGCTCAGTAAAAACATATATCAGTGAAAAGGAAGGACTGTCGGAAAAGGAGTAATCTGCCATGGGTGGCTAAGGAAATAATGGAGTCTGTCAAATTGAAATAGAAGGCATACAAATTAGCAAAGACCAAGGAGAAACCAGGAGATTAGAAAAACTTCAAAGATCAACAGAAAGCTTGATGGGATCAGGGATAAAATGTAATGAGTAGCTATTCCCAGGGACAGAATAGCAGTTTACACTGCTGGAGGGGAACCTATTGTGTTGGGAACATATGGCCTCTGTAATTGTTGAAGCACTTAACTGTTACCATAGAGATAATCCTGATCAAGTTAAAAATCACAGCACACTCCAAAAACTTGTATTTCCAAATAAACCTGTTGGACTATAACCTGGTGATGTGTGGTTTTTAACTTTGTTGATCCCATCTCAACCCCGGCTCCTCCACATCAGAATCCCGATGGACAGCCCCACTGAAACTGAAGTGCCTGTCAGATACCTGACTGAGCCACGGGGGCGTGGGGGGAGGGGAGTGTGGTTTAACCACAAAGTGCTGAACTGAACTAGACTTTTTTAACTGCCATTGCCGTGGAGATAATACTGAGAGACAGCCTCCATTCAAAACCACAAACCACAAAGGTGTAAGAATGGGAGCGGCACATCGGACAGGCGGGGAGTTACCTGATGCTGCCTGGAGGTGTTCTGCATGTACACTATCCAGGTAACTGCCATGTTTCATCAATAAAGACTCCAAGAAGACCTCTCAGAGTTCTGTGCCTAGTTATTGCTATCCAGCAGGGTTCAGGAATATGAGGGCATAGCAGTCAGTCTTCACAGTGGAGGATACGAAGACCATGCCAGTAATTGATAAGGAGACTGAGGAAGGTGAGGACCTAGAAACAACAGTTATCATGAAAGAGTAAGAGCTGGGCAAGCTAATGGAGCTAAAGGTAGACAAGTCTCTTTGCCCTGATGGAATACATCCCAAGATACCAACAGAGTTAGGGGGAGAAATAGCAAATGCACTTAGTCATAGAATCCTACAGCAGAGACAGGCCCTTTGGCCCAAACTGGCCCATACTGACCAGAATGTCCATCCACGCTAACCCTATTTCCATGCACTTGGCTCATCTGCTTCTGAAACCTTCCTATCCATGTATTTGTCCAAATGCCCTTTAGATGTTGTTAACAGACCCGCCTCAACCACTTCCACTGACAGCTCAGTCTGTACACATACCACCCTCTGTGTAGAACAGTTGCCCCTCAGCTTCCCTTTTAGTCTTTCTCCTCTAACCTTAAACTGATACCCTCCAGTCCTTAGTACCCTGGGAAAAAGACTGAGTGCATTCACCTTACCCAGGCCTTATACACTTATTTAATATATTCCCCCTCGGTTTCCTCTGCTATAAACAAAACGTCCTCGCTTTTCTAACCTCTCCCTGTAAGTCAGACCCCTGAGACCTGGCATCATCCTTGTAAATTTCTTCGGCACCTTTCCAGTTTAATAACTAAAACCTACACTGCATCCATCACATTTCCCGTGTTTCCCCACGGCGCTGGAACTGACGTGACAACACCAATGGATTACAATCCATGATCGATAATTTACTCCGTTACAACAATCCCATTTTCACAGGTTTTTTCCATGATGCAGGAATCCTTTTGTCTTTCTGGTTTCATGGTAAATTGCCCTCATACAAAACCAATCTGTGGCTTAACTATTCCTGGGAAATGTGCCATGATTTTTTAGACTTTCAAAAACCAAATGAAATTTCTCTCCACAGTCCCCACGCTAACATGGACTTCGCTGTCTCAGTACTTTTTCCAGTCACGCTGACATTTGAAATATTCGTCCACAGGCAGAATGCACACATTTCCGTCCAGATGAAAAGGCCAATGATATCCAGATCGGCACGGATCCAGTAACTATCAAAACTGAACATGAAATTCAATGTGAATTTCTCAACTACAAATTCCCCCTTTCAGTACTCTACAACAGAGAAAACAAAAAAAGTGCTGGAGATCCTCAGCAGGTCTGGCAGCATCTGAAATGGTGACAGATGCAGGAAACATTGCAGCCTTGAAGAAGTGTTCAGATGATTTCACCAGGTATATGCGCTTGATGACCGGTATGGAGAAGATGGAGGCATTGTGTTCAACAGTTTTATACCAGAGACTCTGAACCCATTTTATTCCGTGTTTCTCTGAGATTCCCTCTTTTCAGAAGCAGGCAGGAGTGGGAAGCAGTGGAGAATGTAAATGATGTGTGACCTTCCTAGTGAGAGGATTCGAGTACCGGAACAGGGATCCCTTTCTGGAAGGGCCTTGGTGAGACCACACCTGGAGTACTGGGTGTACCTTTGTTCCCCTTTCCCAAGGGGAGCTAGCCTGGTTATTGAGAGAGAGAGTAAAGGAGGGTCACCAGCCTGAGTCCTGGGATGTGTAGATAGTTAAGAGCTGCAGATGCTGGAAGTCAGAGTTTATACAATGTTGATCTGGGGAAGTGCAGCAGGGCAGGCAGCATCAGAGGGGCAGGAAAGTTGATGTTTTGGGTCAGGACAGTTTGTCAGTCTGAATGAATAGTCCTGACCCGAAACATCAATGTTCCTGCCCCATCGTATCCATGCTGGTCATCAAACGCCTATTTATTCTAGTCCCACGTTCTGGCACTCCGTGTAACATCTTGGTGTGATCATCTAAACACTTCTGCAAGGCTGCAATGTTTCCTGCACCTGTCACCATTTCAGATGCTGACAGACTTGCTGAGGATGTCCAGCAATTTATGTTCTTATTGTAGATTTCCACCGTTTTGCTGAAGCACAAAGTCATAGACATGTATACAGTTCCATATTTGGTTGACTCACATTTCTGAGAGGACTGATGGCTGAAGAGGGACTCAATCCTCGTTTAATCCTCCTTTTCTTTGGCTTTCTGAGCTGCTGACTACATCACTAACATTCTACCTCCCATTCCCTGACCTGAATCTGACCCATCTAAGCCGACACTTTAGTTCCCAACCCCCTGCCAGACTAGTTAAAACCTCACCAATGGAACTGCAAAAGCCCCCATCAGATTTGTCTCAGCTCTGCCCAGGGGTAACCGGTCAGGCTGGTATAGGACCCACCCAGAAACAGTCCCAGTGCCTGAAGAATCTAAACCTTTCTCTGGTACACCATTTCCCCAGCCACACATCCAGCTGATCTACCCTCTTATTCCTGCTCTCACGAGCACATGGCACTGGGAGTAAGTCTGACCTTATTACATTTCAGGATCTACATTTTAATGCATCTCTGCTCTCCCTATATCTAGCTTTCAGGCCCTCATCCCCCTGTTTAGCGATGTCGTTGGTATCTGTGTGTTCCACCACCACGGGCGGTTTAACTCCAACTCCAGAAAGTCCTGCAGCTGCCCCATGATATTGCGGATCCTAGCTTTATGGAGGTAACATACCATCCTGGATTCATGTCTGTGGTCCGCCCGAACCCTGAGCATTGAATCCCCTGTTACTATAGCCGTGTTTCCTCTCTTTCCTCCCGCTCTGTGCAGCGGAGCTCTCTGTGGTGGCATGACCCTAGCTGGTGCTGATTTCCCGAGAGGCCACCCCACCCATTCCAGCCCTTACAGATTCCCAAGCGGGATACAGCATCTGTATGAGAAGGGGATGACCACTGGGGACTCGTACACCCGCTTCCTGAGCCTTTTACCTGATCTGATGGTCACCCATTCCCTTTCTGCCTGTGTAGCCCTCACCTGCAGTGTGACTAACTCACTAAACATGCTGTCCATAACATTCTCAGATTCTCCACAGTGAGTCCACTCACAGCTCCAGGTCTGAAAAGCAGTTTCCCAGTAACTGCAGATGAACACACTTGCAGCACACATCGCCGTCAGGCACACTGGAAGCGTCTCTTATTTCCCACACTGTACAAGAGGACCACACCACGGGTCTGAGGTGCCATATCACAACATCTCTCTACATTTATCTCGTTACTCCCATTAAGAAAATTTAAATGAGTGTGCAACCTTCCTTCACTTCAAACATGTACATTATAATAAAAAAAAACTTTACTTCAGCAGATATGTCATACTTTAAAAACTTAAATACTCCGCAGGTATCACTGAGAAATTGGCTGTTCCCATTGGGGCCACGTGAATTACTGAATGGCCTGAACTAAACTTGAGTTTCAGCTTCACCTTCTCTCAGTCTCACCTCACTCTGTTTACACCCAACTCCAAAACACTCTCATTGAGCCAAGCAGCACTCTCAGTACAGCCTTGTCATTTTCAATGTCTGCTCACACCGACACTGCCCTCAGCCTCCTGTACTGTTCTAATGCATCTCAATGGGAGCTCAGGAACAGCATCTCATCTTTCAGTTCAGCCCTTTGCAACCCCAGAGTCAACATGGACTTCAGCAGTTTCTGGATGAACAGACAGTTGTCAGAATCTGGAATGTTCCACCTGAAATGGTGCTGGAATTTGAGTCCACAAGGAAATCCAATGAGAAGCTTGCAGGGAATTGGAAGTAGAGGATTTACAGGTTAACATCATGAAATGGGTGACTGGGACTAAATCTGGCATTTGGATAAATCTGTGCTCTCTCTCAGGCCAATACCTCCTTCCACAGCTGCAGGGCCAAGAATTGAACACATACCCAAAGGGTGATCTGACCATGAACTTGAACATCTTTCTGCTTTTTGCTTGACAAAACTATTGGTGATATTTTCCCAGACTGAACAAACCTTTCTCGTTCCACAGTTAAATGCCAATGATATTCAGATCGTGATTATTCCGTGGACTGTAGAAACTTGTTTTTGAGATCCCAGTCTCAATTATTCTCAATTAATATCCTATAAAATGAATTCGCAAAACAAAGCTCACAATCAGTGCAAGGTGAATAGTGAAGGCGAACACTTCTCTTGGTATGTGTTTGATGTGTAAACACTCCTCTTGAAATCACCCCGCCCCCCCCCCCAAAAAGAGGACATGTGCATGCGCCTTGCTGTACCTTACCCCAAATAAAGATGGCGGCCATAACCCAGGACCTCTCACTGCCTGAGGCCCACAGCTGTTTTCCTCTTTGCTGCAAATGTGGGACCAAGATTTTCTAATTCAGATTAACAACCTGCACAGAGAATGACTAAACCCTCCCAGTCTGCACTGATACATCTCATCCGGTTTCTGCTGCCACTCTCCCCTTTCCGCCTCCTGCAAACACCAAGGGTCATCACGGGTTCTGTGACCCTTCATTAGAACCGAAAACAGCTGGGAAACGATCCCTATAGCGTGGAAACGGTCTCTTCGGGCCAACAATTACACACCCACCCTCCGAAGTTCATTTCACCCAGACCCATTCCCCTCCCTATTACTCTCCATTTCCCCAGACTAATGCACATCCCTGAACACTACGGGAAATTTAGCTGGGCCAATTCACTGAACCTGCACATCTTTGGACTAGAGGAGATAGGGGTTAAAGAGTAAATAATAGGTGGGTCAGAGTGCAAAGAGAGACAGGAACATTTGTAAAGACAAAGGAGTGAATAACGATCTGGTGGGAGGGTGGAAAGCTGTTAGTGGACGAGACAGGAACCTGGTAGCATCTGAGTGGCGGTGGTGGAAATGGTGACTGATGAGTTACATTGTGGCTGCAAAAAGGTCCCTGAGCTTCAAGTTGCCAGTCACGTTAACACACAAGACTGTTCCCTGTCCAACATCTCTGTCTCATGCTTACTGCAGTGTTCCAGTGAAGTTTGATACAAGCTGGCAGAACACTCCAGAACATACCAAATGGTCTCCTATTTCAAGGACTGCAATTTCCCCTCTCGTGTATCTCCTCCCCTTCCCACACCACTGCCCTTGAACACCACCCTTCCAACCCCAACAAGGATGGGATCCCCCCACTCCTCACCTTCCACCCAGATACAACACATCATCCTCTGCCATTTCCACCACCTACAATCAGACCCCACCAGAGATATATTTCCCTTCCCTCCCCTTTCAGCATTCCACAGAGACCATTCCCTCTGTGACTTCCTCGTTAGGTCTACGTTCCCCACAACCCATCCTCCACTCCCAGCACCTTCGCTTGCCACTGCAAGTAGTGTAAAACCTGTGCCCATACCTCCCCCTCACCTCCATCCAAGGCACCAAAGGATCCTCCCACATCCAGCAGAGAATTCCCTGCCCACCCAAACACCTCAACTATTCTGTCCTTTGCTCTCACCGTGGTCTCCTCTACACTGGGGAGTCAGGACCCCAACTTGTGGAATATTTCAGGGAATATTTCTGGGACACATGCACCAACCAACCCCACCACCTTGTGGCCGACCACTTCAGCTACATCCCCTCCGCCGCCACGCTGCCAAGGACATGCAAGTCCTGGGTGTCCTCCACGCCCAAATCCGAGCCACCCGACGCCTGGAGGAAGAACACCTCATCTTCTACCTTGGAACCTTTCAACCACACGGCATCAAGGTTTCCTCATCTCCTCTCCCCCACCTTATCACAGATTCAACCCTCCAACTCGGCACTGGCCTCCTGAACTGTCCCACCTGTCCATCTTAGAACATAGAACATAGAACATAGAAGAATACAGCGCAGTACAGGCCCTTTGGCCCTCGATGTTGCGCCGATCCAAGCCCACCTAACCTATACTAACCCACTATCCTCCATATACCTATCCAATGCCCGCTTAAATGCCCATAAAGAGGGAGAGTCCACCACTGCTACTGGCAGTGCATTCCATGAACTTACGACTCGCTGAGTGAAGAACCTACCCCTAACTTCAGTCCTATATCTACCCCCCCTTAATTTAAAGCTATGCCCCCTTGTAATACCCGACTCCATACGCGGGAAAAGGTTCACACTGTCAACCCTATCTAACCCCCTAATCATCTTGTACACCTCAATCAAGTCACCCCTAAACCTTCTTTTCTCTAATGAAAACAGCCCCAAGTGTCTCAGTCTTTCCTCATACGATCTTCCTTCCATACCAGGCAACATCCTGGTAAACCTCCTCTGCACCCGTTCCAGTGCCTCCACATCCTTCCTATAGTATGGCGACCAAAGCTGCACACAATATTCCAGATGCGGCCGCACCAGAGTCTTATACAACTGCATCATGACCTCAGGACTCCGGAACTCAATTCCTCTACCAATAAAAGCCAGTACGCCATATGCCTTCCTCACCGCACTATTTACCTGGGTGGCAACTTTCAGAGATCTGTGTACATGGACACCAAGATGCTCATCCACACTACCAAGTATCCGACCATTAGCCCAGTACCCCATCTTTTTGTTATTCTTCCCAAAGTGAATCTCCTCACATTTAGCTACATTGAATTCCATTTGCCACCTTTCTGCCCAGCTCTGCAGCTTCTCTATATCCTGCTGTAACCTGCCAGATCCTTCCTCACTGTCAACAACTCCTCCGACTTTCGTATCATCCGCAAACTTGCTCACCCAACCTTCTAACCCCTCTTCCAGGTCATTTATAAAAATGACAAACAGCAATGGTCCCAAAACAGATCCTTGCGGAACACCGCTAGTGACGGCACTCCATGAAGAAACTTTGCCATCAACTACTACCCTCTGTCTTCTTCCATCCAGCCAATTCCTAATCCAAACCTTCAACTCACCCACAATGCCATATCTCCGTATTTTCTGCAGTAGCCTACCATGGGGAACCTTATCAAACGCCTTACTAAAATCCATATATACCACATCTACCGCTTTCCCCTCATCAACCTCCTTCGTCACCTTTTCAAAGAATTCAATAAGGTTTGTGAGGCACGACCTGCCCTTCACAAAACCATGCTGACTATCTTCCTTCCCAATTATCCATTCCACCCTCTCACCACTTCCCCATCTACATCTACCTAGTCTCTTCGTAGCTCTCTTCTCCCCAACCCCAAACACCCCTCCCTATTTATCTCTCAGCCCTCTTCCCCCAACTCCCACATTCTGATGAAGTGCTTACATGCCCAATATGTCAATTTTCCTGCTCCTTGGATGCTGCCTGACCTGCTGTGCTTTTCCAGCGCCACAGCTGGAAGAACAACACCTCATCCCCCAGTAGGGGACCCTACAATCCTCTGGCTTCAACATCAAATTCAATAATTTTAGGTCCTGAACTCTCCCACGTCCTAGTGTATTTGCCCCTTACCCCACACACCAGGCCTTGTTATGACATAGCCTGGCATTACACACTACCTATGGTTAGCCACTAACAGTCTCCATAAACAGCTATTCACCCTCCCCCTCAGATCGTTATCCACTCTTTTTGTCCAATTGCTCTTATCTCTCTCTTTGGACTCTATTCCCCCCATCACTTACTGCTTAACCCCTACCTTCTGCATAAAAACCAACATTTTTTCTCAGTAGCATCCGTTCCTGAGGATCTGTCACCGAATCCAAAATGCGAACCGATTTCACTTCACAGATGCTGCCAGATCTGCTGAGCTTTTCCAGTACTTTCAGTTGTTGTGTGTGATTTACAGCATCCACAGTTCTTTCAATTTACCCGGAGTATCTAATTCAGGTCTAGCAGACTGAAACAGTGTTTATCAACCCTCCCAAGTACACACTAACTCCATCTCTCTCCCACTCCCTTCACACTTCAGGAAGGCCTGTGCCCGAAACGTCGAATCTCCTGTTCCCTGGATGCTGCCTGACCTGCTGTGCTGTTCCAGCAATAAAGTTTCAACTTTGATCTCCAGCATCTGCAGACCTCACTTTCTCCTTCCAGCTCATTCCATACACATACCACGTTCAGCTTGAAATTTTGCCCGTAATATCCCTTTTCAATCTTTTCCCTCACGCCTGTGCTTTCTAGTTTTGGACTCACCTAAACAGGAATAAGACCGTGGCTGTTTACCCTATCCATGCTCCTAACGATTTTATCAACCTCTATGGTCATCTCTCAGCATCCGATTCTCCAGTGAAAACAGCCTCAGTCTATTCAGCCTCTCCCTATAGCTCAATCCCTCAACCCTGACAACATCTTTGCATCTTTTCTGAATCCTTTCAAGTTTCACAATATCATTCCATTAGCGGCGAGACCAGGACTGAAAGCAGAATTCCAGAAGTGGTTGAATGAATGTCCTGTACAGCCGCAAAATGACGTCATAACTCCTGTACTCAATGCACAGACTAATAAAGGCAAGTACATCAAACACTTTCTTCACTACCCGGCCTAGCTATGATTCCACTTTCAAGGAACTATGAAACTACACTCCAAGGTTTCTTTGTTCAGCAACACTCCCCAGGACCTTCCCATTAAGTGTATAAGTCCCACCCTGATTTGCTTTTCAAAAATGCAGAACCTCACATTTATCTAAATTAAACTTCATCTGCCACTCCTCAGCCCATTTGATCAGAGTCTCATTGTACTCTCAGGTAACTTTGCTGTCCATTGCACCTCCAATTTTGGTGCCTATTGTAAACCTACTAACCATAGCTCCTATATTCACATAGAAATCATTTATATAAATGGCAAAAAGCAGTGGACCCAGCACCCAGCCTGACAGCATATTGCTCATCACAGGCTTCCAGTCCAAAAAGCACCCTCCACTATGACACTGACTGCTCAGCAAGGTTACAGCTCATGGCATACAGGGAGAACTAACCATTTGGATACAGAACTGGCTCAAAGGCAGAAGACAGAGGGCGGTGATGGAGGGTTGCTTTTCAGACTGGAGGCCTGTGACGAGTGCAGTGTTACAAGGATCCACTACCTTTCATCATTTATATCAATAACTTGGAATGTGAACATAGAAGGTATAGTTAGTGAGATGACACCAAAACAGGAGGTTAGTGGACAGTGAAAAAGATTACCTCAGAGTACAATGGGATCTTGATCAGATGGGCGAATGGGCTGAGGACTGGCATTTTGGGAAAGCAAATCTTAGCAGGATTTATACACTTAATGGTAAGGTCCTGAGGAGTGTTACTGAACAAAGAGACTTTGGAGTGCAGGTAGATAGGATAGTGAAGGCGGCATTTGGTATTCTTTCCTTTATCGGACAAAGTATTGAGTACAGGAGTTATGAAATCATGTTGTGGCTGTACAGGACATTGGTTAGGCCACTTTTGGAACGTTGCATATAAATCTGGTCTCCCTCCTATTGGAAGGATATTGTGAAATTTGAAAGGGTTCAGAAAAGATTTATAAGAACGTTGCCAGGGTTGGAGGATTTGAGCTAGGCTGGGGGTTGAATAGAGGTTGAATAGACTGGGGCTGTTTTCCCTGCAGCGTCGGAGACTGAGAGGTGATCTTATCTATGTGTATAAAAACATGAGGTGCATGGATAGGATAAATAGACAAAGGTTTTTTCCCTAGCGTGGGGGATCCCAGCACTAGAGGGCATAGGTTTATGGTATGAGGGGAAAGACTTTAAAGAGACTTGAGAGGCAATGTTTTCACACAGAGGGTGGTACGTGTATGGAGTGAGCTGCCAGAGGAAGTGGTGGAGGCCATTACGATTGCAACATTTAAATGTGTTTTTGAATAGGAAGGATTATGGGCCGGGTGCTGACAGGTGGGACTAGATTGCGTTGGGATATCTGATCAGCATGTACTGGTTGGACCGACAGGTCTCTGTTTCTGTGCTGTCCATCTATGACTCTTTGACCTTCCAGCCAATTCCGTAGTCAAACAGCTAGTTCCGCCAGAATTCTATGGTGTTAAACCTGCTAACCAGTGTGTTATGTGAAACTTTGTGTCTTTCTCAAGTCCAAGCTTATGATTTCAATGCACAAAGCCATGCGGACTCTCCCTAATCATTTCTTGTTTTTCCAATGGCATGTAAATCCTGTCCCTGAGAATCCCTTCCAACAGCTTCTCTGCCACTGACTTCAGGCTCACTGGTCTATAGTTCCCTGGCTTTTCCTTACCACCTTTCTAAAATAATGGCACCAGTCTTCCAGCACCTCACCTGTGGCGATCGATGATACAAATATCGCAGAGAGGGGCCCAGCAAAAGCTTCCCTAATTACCCACAAAGTTCTGGGATACACCTGATCAGATTCCAGGGATTTATCCACCTTTATGCATTTTAAGACATCCAGTACCTCTTCCTCTGTAATATGTACACTTGCCAAGTTATCACTATTTATTTCTCCAACTTCTCTAACTTCCATATCCCCTTTCAGTAAAAACTGACATGAAATACTTACAGAATCTCTCTCACCTCCTGCTGTTCCATAGACAGTCTTGTTGATATTCTCTGCCTAGTTATTCTTTTGTCTTTAGTGTATTTGTAGATTCTCTTTGGATTCTCCTTAAACCTATTTCCCAAAGCTATCCCATATCCCCTTTTTTGCCTCCTGGTTTCCTGCGAGTATACTCCTACTGCCCTTATAGTCCTCTAGGGATTCACACAAACACAGTGCTCTGTACCTGCCATATCCTTTCTTCATTTTCTTGAACAGAGCCTCAATTTCGCAGGTCATGCAGCATTCTCGACGCCACCCAGCCTTGGCCTTAACAGGAACATACTGTCTGTGTACTCTCATTGTCACAGGCCTATGGAGGTAATGGCAGATGAGGACAGAGAAACAATCATTTATCAGTAAAGAGGTAGTGTTGGGAAAGCTAAAAACTCATCCTTATCTCTATAATTCCTCTCTAGCCTCAGAACTATCACTATCTCTGCATCAAAAACATCTCAATCTCTGCAACATCCTCCAATCTCTAATCTCCTCCAGTCTCAACACCCGATCTTTAATCATGTCCACCCTCACAAATCTCTGTGATGTGCCTTTCTTTAATTCCAGCCTTCAGGATAACCCATTTTTATTTCAGATTCCTGCATCCAGAACTCCACAACGTCCCGCTTAACCTCTGTCACATTTTCCTCCAAAAAACATTAATCAATCACGTATCATCTATTCTAATATCACCTTCTCTGACCTGGTTTCTATTGTGGCTTGAAATATTCCTATATTACGCGTCTGTGGTCGACATGACAGAAAACGGTTTTGTGGTCCATTGGGTTTATGCTGTAAAGAAATCTCCCAGCTAACTATTTTAATCCCATTTTCCAGCACAGAGCCCATAGACCTGTCAGCTTTGGCCTTGCAAGTGTGTTCCTAAATAGATTTTAAATGCCATCGGGATTTCTGTCTCTCACTCTCTTCCAGACAGTGAGGTTTAGTGCAACTGTTGCTCAATGCTATCACCCACAGGGTTCAGAGCAGCTGGGTCTGTGCGCCAACTAGGGTGGATCAAGGATTGGGGGATTTTAGTTGCAGAATTTGTGGGACTTTTTTAACATTAATTGTTCACGTGACATGTGTGTTGCTAATACACATCAAGAATAACCATCCACAATTACTGGACTCTCCTTTTCAATCTCTCCCCTTGCTTGCGCTGTTGTAATATTCAGGTTAACCACTACCAGACATCTCTCTCTAATGAGAGAGCAGCCCTATGGTCGGGTCGGACAATGCTGACTTGATCTTTTACACAGTGATGCCACTGTGCCTCGAGGGTGGGGAGAGGGAATGCTGAAGGTGGTGGATGGGAAACCACTCAGGTACAGTGCTTTATCCTGGAGGATGTTCACTTTCTTTAATGTTGTTGGGGGTGGGGGTGGGGGGTGCACTGATGCAGGCAAGTGGATAATGTTCCAACACAACCCTGATGTGTACCTTATAGAGAGCAAACAGACATTGGGGAATCAGCGGTTTGGAAAAACTGAGATTGTTCTCCTTGTAGCAAAGGAAATTTGGGGAGCTGTGACAAAGCGGTTTACAAAAGTTACACGTTATAATAATAAACCTTACACCCATCAGCTCATTATACAAGGATTACAGGACACATGTTGAAGATTTGGGAAGATCTGTTGAGAGGATGGTTTGATTCAAAGGAGAACTTTGATTCAGCAAATGGTATTGATCTGGAACACAATACTCACACACAATATGAATATCCATGTCCTGATGAATTGAGTAATTCTGTCAGAGTTTGACGTTACAATGACTGAGATTACCATCTGAATATCTGCCTGTAATACAAGTTTATAAAATCCGTCACTGTCAGTTCAAGTTTGAAACTCATACTATCCCCTCCTCCTGGCCCAGGATGACTGTACACATTACCCCTGGTGGAGGTTAGCAGGAACTTCAAGGGCAAAGCTATGTGGGTTTCTTTGAGTTTCCACCTTGGGACTTCATGTGACCGAACATAGGACAGAATGTCCCAAGATTCAGTGAGATGTGGAGAGCAGGATTTGCTTCCTTTTCTTTCCTTCCATTCTGTCGCTGTGCCTCCTCAATAAGACTTGGGGTGTGAAAGGCTCATGCAGCTTGATGGGCAAGATGTCTCCATTCTGACCAATGGGCAGCAAGTTCCTCCCAGTCATGAAACAGAGTTTCCCTGAAAGATCGCAACTGTGCATGCTTCCCACTGCCCAGTGCTCACAGGACATGTTTCGAATAATGAGGGGGGAAATCTCCTAGAAAAGGCATAACAGGAAAGTTCCAAAAGGATTATAAACAGCTTACAGAGAGATATTCACGGGAAACGTGGGCAACAAGTTGGCAAATAGAGTATAACTTGGGATAAACTGTAGAAAGCAGCACCACAAAGGGACTGGGGGAAAATGAGCAGGAAACAGAAAGCTAGCACACAATTACAACATTGAATCAGGAAGGGGAATGGAATGCTGTCCCTTATTTCAAAGAGTTTGCCATATAAGAATTTGGAGTATATACCTTAGGGCAACTAAACAAATGGCGAGTGAGACCACATCTGGTGTAACGTGAACAGATTTGGTCGCTTTAGTTAACGAAATAGAGTAGTTTATTGGAGGCATTTCAGAGAAGATCCATTGGGATGATTCCTGTTTTGAAGGGATTATCCTGTAAGCAAAGGCTGACTAAGTTGAGAATCTACTCACTGGACTTTGGAAGAATGAGAGGTGATCTCTTTGAAACATACAGGATTCTGTCGAGGTTTGACAGGGTAAATGTGGAGAGGATGTGTCCCATTACGGGTGAGTCTTGAACCAGATTCTGGGTCAGTCGCGGAATCAAGGGTTCTGTTTCAGATTTGTCAAGTTAAAGGCAAAACCGACACAGGTTAGGGTTTCAGTAGCAATAGAGCTGGGGTGAGAAGGAGACAAGCAACGTTTTAGAGATTGGAATTCCTGGTGTTTGTGATTGTGTAGATGTCTGATCAGAAGGTCACCTTGGGGTCAGATATGAAAGCAATATTGTGAATAATGTAGTTCCGCCTCAGACACTTCCCAGTGAGAGGGAGGGACACAGCAGTAAGGGAAATGAATTTGGAGTAGCAACTGAAGGCAATGGGTTTAACAATTGCAGTGTTTCATTGGAGTGAACTGCAGCTAATCGAAGCGTGGTAAGCAGTTTGATAACTGAGTAATAGTGGAGTAATGGAGACGGATGATGGGGAGGGAGAGCTGGACATTGTCAGTGTACATGTGAAACCTAACACAGTGCTTTTGGGCGATGTTCCCTCCTGGCAGTATCTAGGTGAGAAACAGGACGGACCAAGGATAGATCCTGGAGGGACACCAAATACAATGAATTCAGAAAGGAAAGGGAGAGTGGAGATGGAGCAGGATTTTCCAATGATGGTGAGGTCAAATATTAGGTTTTAGCAAAGGACATAACGAGAGAAGGACATAACGAGAAAAGAAAGACAGACAGATCATGGAACACTATCTGTGAATTGCAAGGGGGGGAGGGGCAGGGCGGTGACAAGCAGGAGGATGAGACAGAGATTTGGAATGTCCATGATTTAGCTACACTAGGGTAAATGGTCAAGAAGACCTCTAATAAGGCTTGACAAGAGACTCTACGAAATGCTAATTTAGGACTAAAATGAGGAGCACCCTTGTGAGACAGTTTGGCTCGGTGGGTTAGTGGAGAGGGAGTAAAGAAGCAGAGGCAGCGGATCGGATTGTCTCAATGTTATTGTCAGAGAAACTCCATGTGCTCCTCACTCTTGTTGTTGGAGGGGAGGATGGAGGAGACAGGGTAATGGACTTTTTTTAATTTCCAAAACAATAAACAAAACCTGTGATAGTGATTCTAAAAATAAATGAACAAACCTGTCGAAATAATCATTTATCAAGAATATTAAAATATACAACTGAAGTTCAGGTTTGAATCCCAAATCGGTAGAGGGTGGCTCTGAAGTCAAGAAAAAAAGAACTGGAATGAAGAATCTAATGTTTGCCATGGAACCATTGGGGATGTTTTTCTGCCATTGACAATGTCCTTGAGGGAAAGAAACCCGACAGTGGCCCATCAAGTCACTCATTGTGTTAATCACTGCACAGTCTCAACAAAGGAATGGAACTGGATGGACCACATTACATCTACCAATGCACTAGTAAATACAACCACACATTCAGCCCTCTTGACCCTGCAACTTCCGCCTCACTGTGGGCCAACAACAGCAGCAGAACTGTACTCCAGCCCAATCTGAAATCTCATGGTCTGATATCCCCAACTCAACCATTAACATCAAGCCAGGGGAATCAACCCTGGTTCAATGGTGAATGCAGGAGGGCATGCTAGGAGCAGTACCAGGCATACCTAAAAATGAGTTGCCAACCTGGTGCAGCTACTAAACCTGCATGCCAAACAGCACAAGCAACACCAAATAGAACGAAGTGATCCCATAACCAATGGATCAGATCTGAGTTCTGCAGTTCTGCCACACCTAGTCAAGAATAGTGATGGACAATTAAACAACACACTGCAGGAAACATCACAGATATCCCCAGCCTTACCGATGGAGGGGTCTCACACATTCATGCAACTGATAAGAGGACAGCATTAGCAGCGATTTTCAGCTAGCAGTGCCAAGTGGATGAGCCTTCTCCATTGGTCCCTGACATCACAGATATGAATCGACTTGGTTGAAAACTCATTTCAAATCAGATCAAGAAATGGATAAGCAGTGTAAAGGTATGGGCCCTGCCAATATTCTGGCAATAATACTGTTGGCTGTGCTCCAGAACCTGCTTCCCACCAAGGCAAGTACAGCTCCAGCACTGGCACCTACTGACTTTGTGGAACATTGCTCAGAGATGTTCCAACACAAAAACACAGGGCAGATCCAACTCAGCCAATATCCCTCCACTCCACACTGGATCAGCAGTGTGATGGTGATGGGAGGTGTCACCAACAGTGCTGTCAAGCACCTGCTCAGCAATAACCTGCTCAGCGATGCCCAGTTTGGGTTCTGCCAGGGCCACTCAGTTCCTGAGCTTGTTACAGACTTGATTCACAAACTGACAAACAGCTCAATGAGGGGAGGATGACAGGCCAGATCCCCTCCAAGACCACTATTTCGACTTCAGTGATATCACCTGACCTCACCACAGTCTCAGCTTATTTGCTGAAACTCTCATTCATTCCTTTTGTTGACTCTAGATTTCATTATCTGAACCCACTCCTGGCCAGCATCCCACATTCGCCCTCCCGATAATCTCAAGAATATTGAAAACTCGACTGCCGAAGTGCTCACTTGTACCAAAACTTGCTGATCAATCAAAAGACTCCCATTTATAAGGAACAACAATTTACTTTTGCACCTTTGAATTAATTCCTGGCTGTAATCATTCCTATCTCCCTGCACCACACACTATTTCATATCTCAATAACTCATTTTAGTTCAGACTCTCAATGATATGTTTATTTTGGAGTTCACCTGTGTGACTGTTTCTATAGACTCCAAGGGAACATGGTCTGGGATCCCCACTCTAACCCTCTAAGATCTACTTTCTTCCTTTAATTATTCTTGAAAAACTGCTTATTTGGCAATGGTTTTGGTCACTAGACACAACATTCTCCATCTGTAGCCTTATGTCAAAAGTTCTCAATAATATTTTTGTGAAATTAAAACCATGATGATTTGTACTGATATCTTCTACTCTTCAATATCGCTGAGTGAATAATCTGTAATGTCTCTTACCCAACCACCTTCACCATACAAACTGCAGCAGTACAAGGAAGTCAAACATCACCCTCTCCACAGGCAACAAGGCTTTGGCATTGATCACTGGTTTCTGTGGAAGGAGAAATACACAGTTGATGTTTCAGGGAGTGCAATATGAATTACATGGAATGAAAATGGTGCAGAATTTGACTGTCAGAAATTGAAGGAAAATGCACTCGCTTATTGGAAAAAAAAAATTCTTGTCTGTCAAAGATATTGTGGAAAAAATAACCTGATAATGGAACAGCATATGGTCAGGAGCCGGGCAGCAGTGGACAATTCATTTACATTCCTGAAGAAGGGCTTATGCCCGAAACATTGATTCTCCTGCTCCTCGGATGCTGCCTGGTCTGCTGTGTTTTTCCAGCTCTACATTGTTCAATTCCTTGATAAAACAGCTGTGAAAGTTATAGTAAAATACTATACAGAGCAAAAATACATCCATGAGCGACTGGGGAAGCTAGATAATGAATATGTGGACATCAGAGAGCCCAGAGGTGAACCAGAGCAGAGTTCACTTTTATGATCCCACAGTCAAAGATGTCTAGCACAGACTTCTTCGGTCCAACCTATGCCAACCTATCCTAACCTAATCTATCTAAATTAAATCCTATCTGCCACTCCTCAGCCCATTGGCCCATCTGATCAATATCCCACTGGACTCGGAGATAACCTTCTTCATTGGCCACAATACCTCCAATTTTGGTGTCACCTGCAAACTTACTAACTATATGGCCTCTATTCACATCCAAATCATTTAAATGAATGACGAAACAAATCCAGAAAAAAATACATTTCTCTGGGTTTGAATGTGCTCTGTGTAAATCCTGCCCTATGACTCTTTTTACCAGGGACGGCTGTACATACACACCTCTGAACTTTGGCCCCAACAAAGCTGGCGGCCGCGCACGTGTCCGGTGAATCATTGCCCCGAATAAAGATGGCGGCGCTCACTCGGCCCGATTACTCAACGAGGCATATTCCCGTTTGCTGCAAAAACGGGACTATAAGTTTCAAATTTGTATTTTCCGATGTACAGCAAATGACTGTAAAACCTCTCAGACCATACCAACACCATTTCCCTCCCGCTTCCTGCTGTTTATTTTTTTCCTTACCGACAGCCCTCCGCGCCCACCGCGAGGATGATCACGTGGTATAGTCTAGTCCCGCCCTCATTCACTGATTGGCCGGAGGACCAACTGCCCCGCCAGGTCCTCCAGCTCCTCCCCTGCCTTTCCATTGGTCCGCCGCTGACATCAATCACTTCTTCAGACACTCCTCAGCCCATTGGCCCATCTGATCAATATCCCATTGTATTCTGAGATAACCTTCTTCATTGTCCACAATACCAACTGTTGCCTGGAGCATGCGCACTGCTTCGTGGCTTTTGTTGCTGTTTCTCAGTTACAAGAGTGAGGGACAAAGTTAAAAATCACACAACAACCTGATGAAGGATCAACAAAGTAGTGCTTCCAAATAAACCTGTTGGACTATAACCTGGTGTTCTGTGAATTTTAATTTTGTCCATCCTAACCCAACACCAGCACCTCCAAGTCACGAGTGAGGGAGGAATGCATAACATAAGAACAAAAGATCTTGGAAAAGGAGAAGGCCGTCCTGCCCTTCGAGCCTGCTCTACCATTCAATAAGATCATGGCTGATCATTTTGTAGATGCAGAACCATTTACCCACGTTCTCACCGTATTCCTTAATTAATTATATATATATTTTAAAAAACGTTCATTGAACTAGCATCAACTACTTCCCTGGGCAATGCACTCATTGAGGTCAAGACGTTCCTTCTCAATTCACTCTTAAATTTGCTGCCTCTAACCTTGTGGTGAAGCCCTCTTGTCCTAGCTTCACCTGCCAGTGGAAACATCCCCTCTACTTCTATTTTATTCTTTCCATTCATTATTTTATATTTTTCCATTCTTCTGAATTCCAATGAATATAATCCCAATCTACTTTGTCTCTGTTAAGCCAAACCCCTCACCTCCGGAATCAACATAGTTAACCTTCTCTGCACCCCGCTCTAGTGCCAGTACATCCTTGAGCACGTAAGGAGATAAAAACTGCATGCAGTACTCCAGGTGTGGCCTCACCAGCACCCACTATAGCTAGAACATTAACCTCTGCTTTTAAACATAATCCCTTCAGCGATGAAGGACAAAATTCCATTTGCCTTCTGAACTGATTGTTGTACCTGGTGACCAACCCTCCTGCAGAAGGATGTTCAGGTGCCTCGACATAGCAAATAATGCAACTTTTTAAAATTCAAGTAATAATATTTTTATTAATGTTTCTCCAACCAAAGAGTATGACTTTACATTTATGAACATAATATTCCACTTGCCAAACCATTGCCCACTCACTCAATGTATCTCTCTTCCTCTGCAAAGTTTCCCAGTCCTCCGGACACTTTGTCCTGCTACTCATCTTAGTCTCATATGCAAACTTTGACACCCTACATGTGGTCCCCAACTCCAAATCATCTGTATCAATTCTAAATAATTGCAGTCCCAACACTGATCCTAGAGGCACACTACTAGTTACTGATTGCCAGTCAGAATAAGGCTTATTTATCCCCACTCTTGGCTTCCTGTTAGTCAATCAATCTTCTATCCATGCTAATACTCTATCCCATGCACCCTTATATAATGCAACAGCCACCTGCGTGGCACCTTGTTGAAGGCCTTTTGGAAATCCAGGTACACCGCATCCTCTAGGTCCCCGTTGTCCACCTTGCTCGAAATGTCTTCATAGAATTCCAAACGATTTGTCAAGCATGACTTGCCCTTTATGAATCCATGCTCTGTCTGCCCAATGGGACAATTTCTATCGAGATTCCCTGCTATTTCTTCCTTGATAATAGAGCCAAGCATCTTTCCAACTACAGAGAATAAACTAACTGGTGTAGAATTCCCTATCTTTTGTCCGCCGCCTTTTCTTACAGTTCTTCCTTTTCACTGGAATATGCCTTTGCTGAGCACTTCCTAAAATGTCTCTGAAAATCTTTCACTGCTCATCAACTGTCCCACCATAAAATCTCTGTTTCCAGTCTACTTTATCCAGTTTCTCCCTCATTCTATTTTAGTTCCCCGTGTTCAGGCACAGGACCAAGGTATTAGATTTTGTCTTCACACTCTCCATATGTATTCTAACTTCAACCATACAGTGATCACTTCTTCCAAGAGGATCCCTAACTCTGAGATCATTAATTATTCCTGTCCCATTGCACAGGGGCCAGATTTTGGATAGCTTGCTCCTTGTCAGTTACATTTCATACTGTTCAAAAAAACTATCCTGAATACACTTAATGAACTCCTCAAGGCTACCCTGAATGAGCTGGTTCAACCAATCTACATGTAGATTAAAATCAACCATGGTAATAGACATGCCATATTTACAGACATTTGTTATTTCTTTGTTTATTGCCCATCCGAATGTGATGCCTACACACTGCGCCTATCAGTGAATTTCTTGTTAGAGTTTTGAAAGCATCATTCCTGTTTCTCCTAATGTACAGCAATAACAACAACTACTTGCATTGTATGGAATCTTTCACAATGGCAAATCTCCTAAAGTGCTTCATGGATGATCAAAACATTGATTAAGGAGAATGATTTTAAAATACATCTTAAAGAAGGATAGAGAAGGTTAGGGAGGGTTTTCCACAGACTTCTTCCCTTGACAGCTCCAATTGTGGAGTGACGCAGGTGGGGTGGGTTGAAAAGGGATGTACAAAGGGGAAATGGAGGAGCGTAGGCAGTGCATAAGGTCTTAAGGATAGAAGAGGTTCCAAACTGAGTCTGTCTGTCATAGATAGTATGGCTGCCTCATGGAGTTTGAAGCACCGCGATGGGCCCATGCATGTCATGTTAGTCAAGGATAATATAACGGTGGCTGAGAGAACATTTGATGAGGACTTGTCTACTGAAATAGTATGGGCTGAGGTTAGAAACAGGAGAGGGGAGGTCACACTGCTTGGATTTTTTATAGGCCGCCACAGAGTTCCAGGGAGGGGGAAGAGAGGATTAGCAAAACTACTCTGGGTAGAAGTGAAAGTAACATGGTGGTCATTATGGGGGACTTTAACTTCCCCAACATTGATTCGAAATGCTATAACTCTAGTACGTCGGATGGATCAGTTTTTGTCCAATGTGTACAGGAGGGTTTCCTGACACAGTATGTCGAAGGGCTGACAAGAGGGGAGGCTACATTGGATCTGGTGCTTGGTCATGAACCGGACGAGGTGTTTGATTTAATTGTAGGTGATCACTTTAGAGAGAGTGATCATAATTCAGTTATGTTTAGTTTAGTGATGAAAAGGGATAGGTACATGCCACAGGTGAAGACGTATCGATGGGGCAATGGCAATTATAATGCGATTCAGCAAGAATTAGGATGTATAGGATGGGGTAGCAGTGGATGCAGACAATGGAAATGTGGAGCCGGTTTAAGGAACAGATATTGCGTGTCCTTGATAGGTATGTCCCTGTCAGGCAAGGGAACCGTGGTTTATCACAGAAATTGCATCTCTTGTTAAGAAGAAGTAGGAGGCTTATGTGTTGATGAGACAAATGGTACAGATGAGGCGATGGAGACTTACAGATCAGCTAGGAAGGATTTAAAGAGAGTTAAGAAGAGCAAAGAAAGGACACGAGCAGTCTTTAGCGAATAGAATAAAGGAGAACCCTAAAGCTTTTTATAGGTATGTGAGGAATAAAGGATATGGTAGGAATAGGGCCAATCAAAGACAGAAGTGGGAAGTTGAGTGTGGATACTGTGGAAATCGGGGAGGTGCTAAACGAACATTTCTCATTGGTTTTCAATCAGGAAAATTAGAATATTGTAGATAATAATGAGGTAGAAGATGTTAGACTAGAAAGGATCGAGGTTAGTTACGAACAGGTGTTATCAATTCTAGAAGGATTGAAAGTAGACAAGTCCCCTTGCCTGGATGGGATTTATCTGTAGATTGTCTGGGAAGCTAGGGAGAAGATAGCAAAGACTTCGGCTTTGATATTGAGTTGTCATTGCCTACAAGTTCAGTACCAGAGGACTGGATGATTGCAAATGTTATGCCCTTGATCAAGAAGGGCAGTAGAGATGACCCAGGTAATTATATACCAGTGAGCCTTACTTCTGTTGTAGAAAAGGTTTTGGAAAGGATTATAAGAGACACTATTTGTAATCATCTGGCAAACAACAATATGATTTCAGATCATCAATATGGTTTCGTCAAGGGTAGGTCATGTCTCACAAACCTCATTGAGTTTTTTGAGATGGTGACCAAGCATATAGATGAGGGTAGGGCAGTTGATGTGGTATACATAGATTTCAGTAAAGCTTTTGATAAGGTTCCACATGGTAGGCTGTTAGAGAAAATGCAGCAACATGGAATTGAGTTGATTTAGCAGTTTGGATTAGAAACTGGCTTTCTGAAAGAAGGCAGTGAGTGGTGGATGATGGAAAATAATCAGCATCCAGTGCGGTTATTAGTGGTGTCAAGATAATACATGGCTTGGAGAGGGTGGACGCTAGGAAATTGTTTCCGTTAGGCGAGGAGACTAGGACCCGTGGACACAGCCTTCGAATTAGAGGGGGTAAATTCAGAACAGAAATGTGGAGACATTTCTTCAGCCAGAGAGTGGTGGGCCTGTGGAATTCATTGCCACAGAGTGCAGTGGAGGCTGGGACGCTAAATGTCTTCAAGGCAGAAATTGATAAATTCTTGATGTCACAAGGAATTAAGGGCTACGGGGAGAATGTTTTAAGTGGAGTTGAAATGCCCATCAGCCATGATTGAATGGCGGAGTGGACCCGATGGGCCGAATGGCCTTACTTCCGCTCCTATGTCTTATGGTCTTATGGTGTGACACAAGGATCTGTTTTGGGATCACTGCTGTTTGTCATTTTTATAAAAGTCTTAGATGCAGACATAGGTGGATGGATTAGTAAATTTGCAGATGAAACGAAAGTCAGTGGAATAGTGGACAGTGTGGAAGAATGTTACAGGTTGCAGGGGGACTGGAATAAACTGCAGAATTGGGCTGAATGGTGGCAAATGGAGTTCAATGCAGCTAAATGTAAGGTGATGCACTTTGTGAAGAATAACAGGAAGGCAGAGTACTGGGTCAATGGAAAGATTCTTGGCAGGTGTAGATGTGCAGAAGGATGTTGGAGGCCATGTACATAGATGCCTGAAAGTTGCCACCCAGGTGTACAGTACTGTTAAGGCGGCATACAGTGTGTTAGGTTTCATTCGTAGATGGATTGAGTTCTGGAGCCGCAATATCATATTGCAACTATACAAACCACTGGTGCGGCCATATTTCCTTCTGGTGCAAACCTTCCAACCATGGCAACATCCTTGTTCATTTTTTCTGAACTCTTTCATGTTCCACAACATCCTTCCGATGGCATTGAGACTAGAATTGCACACAGTATTCCAATAGTAGTCAGGCCTAACACTGTTTGGTTCCCTGAGCTCCCCAGTCTTTATCCACAGTAAGATCCAAAGTGAAATATTTATTTAGGATCTTATAATTTCGCACATCGTTGGCTTCATTGATCATTAAGGATACCGGTTTTGTCCCTTGCTCTTCTTTTGCTCTTAATCCACTTGTAGAATCTTTTTCAATTCTCCTTAACTTTCGCTGCCAAATCTATCTCGTGTCTCCTTTTTGCATTCCTGATTTCCATCCAAAGTGTATTTCTACAGCCCCGATGCTCCTGAAGGGATTCCCTTGAATCAGCCAGTTTTATCTGACATGTGCTCCCTTTTGTCTTGACCAGAGCCTTGAAACTCAGCCAGTGTTTCCTAATTCTGACAGCATTGAGCTGCACACTAACAGGAACACGCTGGCGCTGAACGCTCCTTTTATCTCGGTTTTAAAATATTCCTACTTGCCAGACTTCCCCTTATCTGCAAATAGCCTCCCCAGATCTACTTTAAAAATTCATGTCTAATACTATCTTGCTCCATTGAATAACATTAACTTGTGGACCAGGCCTGTCCTTTTCCATCGCTATTTTCAAGCTAATACAATTGTGGTGACTTTCCAAAGTGCTCCCCCACTAACACCTCAGTCCCGTTCCCTACCTTATTCCCCAAGGGGAGGTCAGGTTTAGCCTCATTCTCCAGTTGGGCCATTTACATAATGACTGGGAATTTTGGGAACACACTTAACAAATTCCTTCCATCCAAATGCTTAACTCAGTAGCAATCCCAGTCCAGATTTGGAAAGGTTAAGATCCCCTACCCTATCAACTTTATTATTCCAACAGGTATCCGAGATTTCCTGGCACATTTGCTCCTTCAGCTCCCATTGCCTATTGCTGTAGTACGACCGTAGCAAACTGATGACCAATTTCTATTTCTCAGTTCCACCAATATTGCTTAACTGGGCGATCCTGCATGAATACTCTCTCTAGGTACTGCTGGGATGTTTCCCCCAATCAAAACCACCAGCTCTCCTCCTGTTTTGCCTCCTGATCTATCCTTCCTGTCGCATCTGTCCCCTGGAACATTGAGCTGCTGGTCCTGTCACTCCCTCAGCTGTGTTTCTGTAATACCTACAACATCCATGCTCTGGGTTCATCTGCCTTATCTGTCCGGCCCTTTGCATTGAAATAAATGCAGTTTAATCCACCAGTTTTCCCTCACTGTCTGCTATGTTCTTGCCTGCCTTGTCTATTTATATTCCTCTCTTGAACATCTGTACCAGCCTCAAATTTCTTTCTGTCCTCACGCCTGTTATGGGTCACACAGCCGTGCCAGAGGGGTTTAATCCTCTTAAGCAGCTCCAGCAACTCTCCCCACCAGGATATGGGTTCCCCTCCTGGTCCCAGTTCAGGTGTCTTCCCCACCCTGTCTACTTGTGCTGACACCTTCAGACATCCAGGGACTTGTCCACCAAGGTCCCTATGTTCCTCAGTACTCCAGGAGGACCTACAATTCATGATGGATATCGTTTACTTATCAGACTTCCTACAGTGATCAGAAGTAAACTCCATCTGCCATTACTCTGCTCAGTTTATCATCTGATCGATATCAGACTGCAGCCTGAGACCATGCTCCTCACTGTGGGCAACACCCTCACCTTTCATGTCATCTGCAAACCTACTAATGATACCTCTCGTTTCATATCTGAGATATTACTGTACATAATAACCAGCAATGGTTCCTGTTCAGATCCCTGTGGTACACCCGCTGGGCAAAGTCTTCCAATCGTGAAAGACACTCTTCACCAATTGTGGATCCAATTTGCCAACTTGCGTTGGATCCCATGGGCCTTTTCCTTTTGGACCAGCCTTCCATGTGGGACCTTGTCAAAGACCTGAATAAACTCCATGTAAACCACATCATCTGCACTGCCCTCATCAATATCAGAGGACAGTCCTCACCAAATCCATACAGACAATCCCTAATGTTTTCCTGTCATTTCGAATATTGATTCATTGTGTCCCTCAGAATTGTTTCCAATAATTTCCTTCCCAATGCTGTTAGACTATCTCCTATGTAATTACCTGGCCTATCCCTGCTGCTCTTGAACAAAGGAACCACATTAGCTATCGTCCAGTCATTCGGCACTTCACCTGTGGCCAGCAAAGTATTAAATATATCTACCAGGGCCCTAGCAATCTGCTCCCTTCCCTCCCATTACAGCCTGGGATATACTTTATTGTTACTGAGAATTTCTCCACTTTTTTGCCTGTGAATCCATTTAACACCTCCTTCTCATTGATCTTAATATGTTCCAGAACCTCACCATTCCGACTGAAATCCCCGGCTACAATGTCTTTCTCCTGTGTGAATACAGATGGGAAGTATTGATTGAAGACCTCACCTGCTTCCTCTGGCTCCATGCTTTGATTGTCCGTTTGGTTTCTAACAGGCCCCACTGCTTAGTTGGGATCCTCTTACTCTAACTGTACTTATTAAATATCTTGTGCCTTATCCTTAACATTATCTGCTAAGGATATTTTGTGACCATTGTTTGCCTGTTCATATTTAAGGAACCCCCCCCCCCTCCCCCCCCGCTTTCTATCTAATGCCTTTGTTACCCATCATTGTTAGCGTCGTCCATTTTGCCTGAATTTCCACAAGGTTGTGAATCATTGAATATTTGTTCACCCTGTAATCACATCTCTCTGGTGTCTAAATCTCTTTCACCTGTGTCTCAAATCCAGCTACCTTATTGAAGAGACTTTGTCTATGCGGAAAAAAAAAGTTCTGTACTCTTTCCCACAATTTCCTATCAGAAACCAAATCGCTAAGGTAGAGTTTTAGTTAAACCTTATCCCATCCTGTTCCTTTCTGCTTGTCTTCAGCCACATCCCCATGCTGTTGCGATGTGTCACCTTTTCTATTTGGATTTGTAAAACAATTTGCTGTGGGTATGTCGTGCAGACCACGTGAGGATTGGCAAGTCGTTCTCGAAAGGACAAGTGTTTGGGTTTTTTTGTACATCCGCAATGGTCTCATACATATTTAGGGAATGTTAATTATAATATTTGAATTTATTGATTTCAATTTCTGCCATTTCATATGGTGGGATTCAAACCTGTTTCCCCTGAACATTAGCTGAGGTTTTGGATACATGCTCTAGCAATAATACCACTAGGCCATCACTTCGCCTGCTCACAGGTTGCTCACTCCTTGACCAGTTATAGCAGTGCATCATGAAGCTAAACCTATTCTTTTGTCACAATTGTTTGATCCTGATACCTTCCAGCACTCTGGTGATATCACCCAGACTCTCTTCAGGTCGTATCCCTAACTGTGTGAGTCTCATTGCTGCCTCTGTAAGTGTCTCTCGCTCATGCAGCTTCTCCAGATCCTGAGCCAACAGAATTCTCCACTCCAGAGAGACGTGACAGCACAGGCCAGGAATGGAGACTGGGATTTTCCAGACCTCTGTGGGACTCAGTGCCATTCTACATGTATAACCTTCACTACATCAGTGTAATTTTCCATTCTGTCTATTTGTCTGTCTCCTGTAGGTACTCAGGGAGGTCTTGACTCAGTAGACTTCCCAACTACTGGGTGTCTCGTCCATCACCACATTGAAGATGGTTGTTCAGCCAGAGAGACAAAGGGCAGGGAAATCTGGAGCCTTCAATAAATCCTGCAGTGAGGTAAGATCACTCACAGTGCACAGAGCAGAGAGCAATGAGAGAGATCCAAACATTGGCTAACAAGACATGACACAGATACAGTGCTGGAGGGGGAGCACAGTACAGACACACCTCTAGCTCAATCACCACGTCTACTTTAACTTGCTTTGTACTGAGACAGCATAGAGAGTTCACAGTTATCAATCCAGGCCTGTGCTCTCTTAGTGAACATCAGTACAACAAAGGGGAAAGCAGGCCTCCCAAGAGAGGGTGGGAATGCTGCCTGGGATCTTTCTGTTCTGTGTTCTCCCTCCAACACTGTACCTATGGTATGTCTTGTGATTCAGTGTCTTCAATAATGTTTAACTCCTATGACAGTTTCTATCTCTGTAACAACCTCCTTTCCACATAGGCCCTCTGCATATTTGAAATGTACCGCATTCCAGACTACCATCCCTATGGCTATAGCTTGCTTCAATGTCTACAACATGCCTTATCTCACTATTCTCATCCTCTTTAACTGGGTACAGGGTCATACAGTATGAAAACAGAACCTTCAGTCCAAGTCATCAGTGCTGATCAGATTTCCAAAACTGCACGAGTTGCATTTGCCTCTGTTTGGCCCATATCCCTTCAAACCTTCTCCTCTCCATGTACCTCCCTAAATTTCGTTTCTATGTTGTAATTGTTCTTGTTCCTCCATGTGGCCCTGGCAGTCTGTTCTGTCTGTGCACCATCCTCTGTGTATAATGTTGCCGCTCAGCTCCCTCTTTAAATCTTTGCTCTCTCACCTCCCGTTTATACCCTCTAGTTTTGGACTCACTTACCATTGGCTATTCACCATTCTTACTCCCTGCATGGTTTTAAAAACCTGTATAAGGTCACCCCTTATAAGCCTCCTCTGTCCTAGCGAAATATTGAAGACAATGTTGCAAATATCTCCAACTCATATATCAAAGAGCTGGCCAATGACGGCAAGTGTGCCAAATGCCGCTTTCCCCACCCTGTCCACATATGATGCCACTTCCAAAGAACAATGTAACTACACCCCTTGGTCTGCCTCTGTTCGACAATACTACCCAGGGCTGTACCATTAACTGTGTTAGTCCAAAACTCAACACCTGAATTAAAATCCATCTTTCATGCCTTGGCCCACTGGCCCAGTTGGTCGAGATCCCCTTTGATAACCGTATTCACTACCCACTACGCCATTAACTTGATTATCCACAAAATTGCTAACAATGACTCTGATATTCTCAACCAAATCGTTTGTCGATGATGCACACCAGTAGACCCAGCACCGATCCTTACAGCACGCCGCTGGTCACAGGCCTCCAGTCTGAACAACAATCCTCTTCCACCACCCTTTGTCTCCTACTGTCAAGCCAATTTTGTATCCAGTTGGCTAGCTCCCCCTGATCACATGTGATCTAATCTTACAAACCAGGATATCATGCTAAATCCCGTCAAAGGTCCTGCTGACTTTAGTGTAGACAATGTACGGTCACGACTTCAACAAAAACAATCAAGTTAGTGAGACCTGACTTTGTCTGCACAAGACCGTGCTGACTATCTTTCATCAATCCTCGCCTTTTCCAAATGAATGTGACTCCTGTCTGGCAGAATCACTTCCACAACGTACCCACCACTGACATTGGGCTAATTGGTCTTTAGTTCCCTGGCTTTCCATCGCAGTCTTTCTTAAATAATGGAACAAAACCATGTTGTTGTCAGAGCTGTACAGCATGGAAACTGACCCCTTCAGTTGATACCAACCATAATCTCAAACTAAACTCATCACCAGCTGCCTGTTGCTGCCTATATCCCTCCAAACCCTTTCCTATCCATGTACTTAACTAAATGTATTTTTAACATTGTAATTGTACTGACCTCTACCTCAGGAAGTTCATTCCATACCCAAACCATCCTCTGTGTAACAATTTGCCCCTTATATCCTTTTTCTTTAACATCTCTCTCTTCTAACCTTAAAAATGTGGCCCGTCCACTTTGACTCCCTCATCCTAAGGAAAAGGCAATGACCATTAACTCTATCTATATCCCAATTTTTCTTCTTAAACTTCTGTAAGGTCACTCTCAACCTCCAGGCTCCACTGAAAAAAAAAACTCTGCGTATCCAGCCATTTTTCAGAACTCGAGCATTTCATACCCAGCAAGGTCTTGGTAAGTTTCTTCTGAACGCCCTTCAGATCAATAATATCCTCTCTATAACTGGGCAACCAGAACTGGACAGAGTATTGCAGAAGAGTCCTCACCAATGTCTGTACAATATCATAATGACATCCCAAATCCTCCACTCAATGGACTGAGCAATAGTCAGGCATGCCAAGCACTGTCTTATCCATCCTTTGATGCAAGCTCCAAGAATTTTGTACCTGAACCCAGAGGTCCCTCTGCTCTAAAACACTAACCGAGACCCGAACATTAATTGTATAAGCTCTACCCTTGTTTGTTTTACCAAATGCATTACCTCGCATTTATTCAGATTGAATACTATCTACAGTTTTTCAGCCCATTCACCCATTTCATCAAGATCCCTTTGTAACATTAGAAAACCCCCTTCACTGCCCACTATGCCACCCTCCAGCCTTCCGGCCCATCACACATGGCTGTCAATGGTCCAAATACCCTTGCTAGTAGCTCCTCAATTTCTTCCCTAGCATTCCACAATGTCCTGTGATACATTTAATCGGGTCCTGGGGCTTTCCATACCTTTGTGTTTTAAAACCACAAGCATCACCTCTTCTATAACATGCACTCTTTTCAAGTCATAGAGATGTACAGCATGGAAACAGAGCCTTCAGTCCAACTCATCCATGCTGACCAGAAGATTTCAATAAATTCATCCTATTTACCAGCATTTGGCCCATGTACCTCAGAACCCTTACTCATATACCCATCTAGATACCCTTTAAATGTTGTAATTGTATCAATCTCCGTTACTTTTTCTCTCAGCTCATTCCATACACAGATCACTATGTGCATGAAAAGGCTGTCCCTTCGGTCCCTTTTTAAACCTTTCCCCTCTAAACTTAAACCTATGCCCTCGAGTTTTGGACTTCCCAACCCCTGGGAAAAGACCTTGAATGTTTACCCAATCCATGCCCCTCATGTTTATATCAACCTCTTTTAGGCCTCTGATGCTCCAGGGAAAATAACTCCAGCTTATTCAGCAACAACCCTGGTAACATCTTGTAAATATTTTCTGAGCCCTTTCAAGTTTCACAACATCCTTCCTAGAGCAGGGAGACTGGAATTGCAGAGAACTCCAATTGTGGTCTAACGTATTTCTGTTGTTCCCTGAGCTTCCCAGTCTTTCTCCACAGTAAGTTCTGGAGTGAAAAATTTGTTTAGGGTCTTAGCCATATCTGCAAATGAAAGCCAACACACCATACGCATTCTTAACACCTTCTCAAATTGGGTGGAAACTTCAGGGACATAGGATCCCTCTGTTTGTGTACACTGCTAAGAATCTTGCCTTTAACCATGTAAAGTTTTTCTGCAGAATCCTCCAATCTGAAATCATCCCAATCTTTGTAACTTCTTACAGTCGCGACAACACTCATAAACTGTGAAACCTCCTCAAGTCCCTATATTCCTAATGCATGCAAAATCCTCCAGTCCCGGAAGCGGCAGGGACAGGCCACTATAAATGCCGGAGTAAACACCACAGAAGCGCTTCACAGGAGGCTCCCAAGCACTGAGGATGTCACCTCGACAGGGGACGAAACGTTTGCAACAAAAACTTCCAGCTCGGCGAACAGAACCACAGCAACGAGCACCCGAGCTACAAATCTTCTCACAAACTTTGAATCCTCCAGTCCCAATATCCCTCCTTAACTCTTGTAAATGCCACTGGCCTCCACTGCCCTTATGGGGAACATTGCAGAGGAGGGAAGGGTTGTAGAGACCGGGCCATGTTACAGAGGTAGGAACGGCTGCAGAACCTGGAGGATGGTGCTAATATAGGAAGGGACGTGGTTCCTGCAGGAGGTTAGAGGGACTGGAACTCATAGAACCTGCAGGATGGAACCAAGTATGGGATGTTATGATTTGAACCACAGATCATTGCTGATTGAACCATTCAGCCTTTCTTAGAGTCAAAGAGATTTACAGCATGGAAACAGGCCCTTCTGTCCTACCTGTCCATGCCGACCAGATATCCCAACCCAATCCAGTCCCACCTACCAGCATCTGGCCCATATTCTTGCAAACCCTTCCTATTCATATACCCATCCAGATGTCTTTGTATCAGCCTTCACTACTTCCTCTGGCAGCTCATTCCATACATGTACCACCGTCTGCATGAAAAAAATTGCCCCTTAAGTCTCTTATATCTTCCCCTCTAACCATAAGCCCATGTCCTCCAGTTATGGACTCCCACACCCGAGGGTAAAGACTTTGTCTCTTTCTCCTCCCCTCATGATTTTATAATCATCTGTAAGGTCACCCCTCAGTCTTCGCTGCTCGAGGGAAAACAGCCCCAGTCTATTCAACTTCTCTCTTTAGCTCAAACCCTCCAACTCTGGCAAAATCCTTGTAAATCTTTTCTGAACCCTTTCAAGTTTCACAACATCTTTCCGATAGGAAGGTGACCAGAATTGCACACAATATTCCAAAAGTGACCTAACCAATGTCCTGTACAGGCATAACATGACCTCCCAACTCCTGTACTCAATAGTCTGAACAATAAAAGAAAGCATACCAAATGCCTCCTTCACTCTCCTACCTATCTGCGACTCTGCTTTCAAGGAGCAATGAACCTGCACTCCAATATCTCTATGTTCAGCAACATTCAGTCAGACCTTATTATTAGGTGTGTAAGTCCAGCAAAGATTTGCTTTGGCAAAATGCAGCACCTCGCACATATCTGAATTAATCTCAATCTGCCATTTCTCAGCCCATTGGCCCATCTGATCAAGATTCCATTGTAATTGGAAGTAACCTCTTTCGCTGGCCACTACACCTCCAATTTTGTTGTCATCTGCAAACCTACTAAGTATACCTCTTATGCTCACATCCAAATCATTTATGTAAATAATGCAAAATATTGGACCCAGCAATGATCCTTGTGGCACTCCACTGGTCATAGGCCTACAGTTTGAAAACCAACCCTCCCCCACCAGCCTCTGTCTTCTACCTTTGAGCCAGTTCTGTACCAATTGGCTGGTTCTCCCTGTATTCTGTGAGATCTAACCTTGTGAACCAGTCTCCAATGGGGAACTTTGTTGTACGCCTTACTGAAGTCCATATAGATCACATCCAATGCTCTGCCCTGATCAATCCTCTATGTTATTTCTTCAAAAAAGTCAATAAATTTTGTGAGACATGATTTCCCACTCTCAAAGCAATGTTGACGATCCCTAATCAGTCCTTGCATTTCCTTGACACTGACTCATGCATGTACATCCTATCCCTCACGAATCCCAACAACAACGTGCCCACCGACGTCAGGCTCACTACTCGATAGTTCCCTGGCTTTTCTTTAATGCTTTCCTTAAATAATAGCAACACGATAGTCAACCTCCAGTCTTCTGGTTCTGATGTCCTGTTTCTAGAGATCTTTACCAGAATGACTGTGCACAGTTTCAGGTTCCCTGGCTGGGAGATGTGAGTTCAGATGTGAACCTATTTGCCCATTCTCTCTGTGTGCCTGAGGTTGACCTGGTCACGCTCTGGTAGAAAGTGCTCTCAATGTATCTGGGGTAACGTACAGATCTACAGAACTCACCACAGCTCACCTCATCAAAACCTTCGTTTAGAATGTTCTTTATTTTAATACTTTTAAATGGCAGTTTTGTGAGATGCAGGAATTGAGGAGTTGTCATTTTTGAAAGAATGAAACTTTTATCATTGACCCTGACCCATGCAATGGGGATTTGTGGATTCTGTTGTTCTCTGCAGACTGTCACTCAGAGGATTGTATCACCAGGAAATCTGAGTGCAGATGGTCTTTGCCTGGTAGAGTGTGAATTTACCAGTTTATGTCGGCTCGGACACAGTGTTTCTGGCGAATGTGTAACTGTGTAAATACCTCACCCCTGGTTCAGGGGTGAGTGCACTGGGCCCTGAGCACCAGCAGCTGGGAAACCTCATGCTGTTTGTTTGTGGCAAAAGTGAGAATTGCAGATGCAGATCAGAGTCTAGATTAGAGTGGTGCTGGAAAAGCACAGCAGGTCAGGCAGCATCCGAGGAACGGGAAAATCGACGTTTTGCCCGATGTCGATGTTCCCGCTCCTCGGATGCTGCCTGACCTGCTGTGCTTTTCCAGCACCACTCTCACCTAGACTCTATTTGTATGTGGGGCTTGGCACCAGACTGGGTGACAGCAGCTCCCTGACTAGATAACAGGTATGGAGTTTGGAATCCTCCTCCTGTGTTTGACCTTGTGCCATTTCGTTATCTCCCTCTCATGAGTGAGCGTGTCATGTTCTCTAGTCCTGATAGTGTCCGCTCCCTGTAAACCCTTCCAGCTGTTGAACATCTCCCTTCTCTCCCATTCCCTCCAGCCATTCCAACCTGGCCTTGGTCTCGTATCTCCTGCAATCCTAAATTACCAATGTTATCGCATTGCATTCCTTTGAGCTGTGAGGGAACAAACCTGCAGTAGGTTTGGGCCATTGGAAGAAAAAGACAATTCCCCCTTCTCCACCTTTGCCAAACAGAGTCTGCTTGATTGTCTCTCTCCCATAAGTTGAAGGAACAATCCCTTTAGCATCCACCCTGTCCATTCCCCTGAGGATCTGTACATTTTAATGAGGACAACTGTCCTCCTGATGACACTCAGTGGCACAGCACCGAAGTGACATGTTTATGTTCCTCAATTTTATGCAACTGCTTCCTTTTGCTCTATCCCTCCATCATTCTGAAACTTTCCCCAGTCTAGTCAGTATTCCAAACCACTAATTACTTAGAATGCTCCAACCTCCCTACCTCTGTAAACTCCCCACATTCCTACAATTCTCCTTGTCATGTGAACGCCTCCAGCTTCTACAGTCCTTCTAAATTATTGCATCTCCTACAGCCCTCACCACTCTGTATGCTCCAGTCACTACATTTCTCCATGCATCTGTAAACCCCTCTAGCCCCCTTCAAATCTGCCTATCTCTCCAAGGTCCTGCAGTTCCACAAAACATCCCTCTACGTAGAACTTCCACCACAGACCACGAGCCTCCAGATCTCAGTAATCCCCTGCAGTTCTCTCTCTTTCTATTCCCACCTTCAGTCCCGACAACCCTACTTCCACATACAATATCATCAAGACCCTGCAATCCTCCCGAACTGTGTAACCCCACAAAAGACCTTACAATTCTATCTCGATCACTGACTGCCTGCAGTCATTTGAAACTTCAGCAATTAGAGTCAGGGAATCATAGAGATGTACAACATGAAAACAAACCCTTCCAACTTGTCCATGCCAATCCAGTCGCACCAATCGGAACCTGGCCCATCTCCCTCAAAACCCTTCCTATTCATATACCCATCCAGATGCCTTTCAACTGTTGCAATTGTCCCAGCCTCCTCCACTTCTTCTGGCAGTTCATTCCAAGCGCGTGCCACCCTCTCTGTGAAATATTTGCTCCTGATCTCTCTTTTATGTCTTTCCCCTCTCAAACTAAAGCTATGCCTTATAGTTCTGGACTCACCGACCCCAGGGAAAACACTTTGTCTATTTATCCTATCCAAGCCCCTCATAAGTTTGTAAACCTCTGTAAGGTCTCCCCTCAGCTTCCGACGCTCCAGGGAATACAGCCCCAGCCTGTTCAGCCTCTCCCTATAGCTCAAATCCTCCAACCTTGGGAACATCCTTGTAAATCATTTCTGAACCCTTCAAGTTTCACAACATCCTTCCGATAGGAAGGAGACCAGAATTGCACACGATATTCCAAAAGTGGCCTAACCATGTCCTGTACAGCCGCAACATGACCTCCCAACTCCTGTGCTCAATACACTGAAAAATAAAGGAATGCATACCAAGTGCCTTCTTTGCTATCCTATGGACCTGTGACTACTTTCAAGGACCTCTGTACTTCATTTGAAAAATTGGAGAGATAGATGGAGTGGCCTGAGGTCTTGTGAATAAAGCTAGTTCAGTCTAAGCGGTTAGGCAGAGCCAGTGAGGTCTCATGAGTGGCCAGGAGATTATGCACATGTTGAAAAGGCTATTTTATGTGCTTATGGATTAGTACCAGAAGCGTAACGACAGCTGTTCAGAAACATAAAGAAAGAACCAGGACAGACTTATGTGGAGTTCTATAGAATTAAACATTGTAATCTTTCTGCAACATCTCCAGTCTCCATGCGTCTCTCTGTCATGGTGAGCTGCTCCAATCCACATAACCTTTCCTGCCTGTGTACACCATCAAGTTGATACAACCCTTCTGATTTCTGTCCTGTCCTGCAGACCCGTTTTTGTGAATTCTGCCGACCACTAATACTCTCCCTATCTGTGTAAATGCCCCCAGCCACTACAATTCCCTGTGCTGTGCAGCCCCCACCAGACCCGAAAGCCATTGCTATCTGTGAAAGCTCCTTCAGGTCTGTATCCCCCACCGTGCTGAAACCTGCTCTCACCATTGCAACCCCCACTATTTCCTAACGTTGTTGAGTCTCTAAAACCATCCCCATCAGTTTAATCTACTCCACTGCATACAACACTCCCAGTCTGTGTAATCTCTTCAATTCCATCAGTTCCTGTATACCTATGTATAGGTGTGACTGCTTTGTGTCCATTGTATCCTCGTTTATATCTGCAAAGGTCTGTGTTCACTGTAGCACATCCGATGCTCATAAATGAATATGGTCTCTCACAAGTCTCTCTATGACTCTCTCCTCCAGTCTCTACACGCTTCCCTATCCCTGTTGTATCTTGCAGCATGCACACCACTCACTCGCTCTGACATGCCTGCCAGTGCATAAAATCATCTCTCCTTCTAACTTTATCCAGTCTACAACTTAATCCCTCTCCCTGCAACATTCTCCAGTCTATTTCATCTTCCATGTGCTTGCAACATTCTCCAGCCCATACCACCCTCCGTTTCCCTGTAATATTCACCAGTCCATACCACCCTCCCTTTCCCTGTAATATTCACCAGTCCATACCACCCTCCCTTTCCCTGTAATATTCACCAGTCCATACCACCCTCCCTTTCCGTGTAATATTCACCAGTCCATACCACCCTCCCTTTCCCTGTAATATTCACCAGTCCATACCACCCTCCCTGTGATGTTCTCATGTAACGATCCACAGCCCTACACACATCCCTTTCTCTGAAGTCTAATCAAAGATGCTTTATCTCTCTAAATTCCTCCAAACAATAAAATGTTTTCTCGTGCGAACATTCTGTAGCAACTGTAACTATGTTTAACCCTGCAACATTGTCGCGCCCCCAAACATCTCTCCCACTCTGTGACCTCTATCCATCCCTCAAATGCCCTCTCTCGGTGACACGCGCCATGCATTTGCAACAAGGCAAATGAAATGATGGCATTAACTGAAGAGAACAGATATGATCGAACTGTTATTGTGTAGGGGTGGCTGCAGAATGATCATGACAGCAATGTGATTATTGAGGGGTTGTAGGGTTTCAGGCAGGATCAGCAAAAAAACCAAACAAGGATTTTGTTGTGAAGAAAGGATGCAGTCAGTGCATTAGTGAGACAGCCAATTTAATCTGGGAATCAAAATATAGAGTCATGTTGAATGGACAACTTCCAAATAGCAAGGGGGATCTGGAAGATCAAATCACAATCCATGCTCGTTGGTAAGTTGGATACAATATTTTCTTGGTGACAGTAGGCAGA